>NW_017729031.1:85898322-85898720 GCF_001723915.1 Gavialis gangeticus
GGGGGGGGGGGGGGGAGTGGCTTCTGTCACTGCGTGTACCCTGGGAGTGTATGGGGGAGGCGCATGCCCTCAGATCTGCGTGTGGGGTGGGCTGGGACAATGCCAGGGTCTTCCTGGCAGGGGGCCAGACTGTGCTCAGGGCAGGCAGTGGCACCACTGGGAGCAAGGCTACTGGAGGGGCTGCAACCAGAACTCTGTAACCCCCCGCAACCCTCCTCCCAGTGCCACTGCTGCCTGGCCCATGTGCAGTGCGGCCCAACTCCCCCACTGGGAAGAGCTCAGCATAGCCCCTTCCCACAGCACTAGCCCATGCAGATCTGAGGGCATGTGCTTCCCCCTCCTGTGGGTGCATGTAATGCTGGTGCTGGGAGGAAGGCCCAAATGGGGGGGGGGGGGGG
>NW_017729031.1:85903720-85922659 GCF_001723915.1 Gavialis gangeticus
GGGGGCAGGGCGGGCGCTCACACACAACAGCCACCACTGCCATCACCACACGCCATACCACACCACCACCACCATCTCCTCTACTCACTGCCACACCTGCGCCACTTTCCTCCGCAGGCTGCTGATGGGCCTCGTGCCCAGTCAATAGCCAGTGGAGCTACACATGTGACCAGCTGTGGGGAAAATGGCACAGGTGAGGCAGCCGCTGTGTGTGAGCCCCCCCTCCACCCTGTCTGGCTGGTTGGATGGTGCCTGTGCGGCCTGCAGAGGGATGCCACTGCTCTTGCCCGCCCCACCCCCCCGGGCCCTGCTTCTGGGAGCAGGCACAGAAGCACACTCCCTCTGCCTCCCCTCCCCCATTCAGACCTTCACCGCTGTCCAGGAAAGGGGTGGAAGAAAGCGAGCTGAAGTGGAGGTGGGGGGAAGGCACTGCGGTGTGCCGTGTGGGGCCAGCGCTGCCTGCTGCGCTCCCTCCCCTTCCCTGGATAAGAGGCAAACTGTGGGAACGTGCCAGGGGAGAAGCCACTGCTGTGCCCCATCCCCACCTGCACGTACCCACTAAGGCCTTTTTAAGTACCTCTGGGGGGTACGTGTACCCCCGGTTGACAACCCCTTGTTTAGATAGACAAGACTAGTCATGGGGAAAGAGAAAACAAGTGAAGTGAAGAATGTCATGGCAGTAAGTGTCATGTTTTTCCACCTTTTTGGCAAGGGGCTTATTAGGAGGAAATAAGTAAAAATTAGTGAAGGGAGGTCAGGGAAAGGAAGGAGGAGATTTGGAGGGGGGTTCCAATTTGCAGCTCAAGAAGAATGGTTACCATTTTTCTTCTTATCCCAAGATGAATACCAAGTTGTCTCCAAGACCATTCCTGATGCATGCCCTGATTCAGCACCTTCCCAAGATGAAAGATGTTATTCCTGTTGGATATTTTTGACGTTTTCTCTCTGTACAAGAGATGAGAAAAGCAACAGAATTATTTCTCGTTTCTCATGGTTTGTTCTCTGAATCCTGTGAATAACAGAATGCTTTAACAAACAGAAAACTGAATCAGAAAATTAGCAATAAACCTTCCATTGCATTTAGCACACTTACATAACAACATTTAAAAATCATAAACACCTTTCTTCTTGGTATTTTAAGGAAGTTGCAAACATCCCTGTCAGATAACTGTAATATTATAAGTTGCCATAATAACAGCATGTTGAAAGTTCACTCACAGATCATAGTGAGGGTCTAATTATGCAGGATGCATTCAGTTTCTATTTTGGAAGTAATAGGGAGTTGAGAACATTCAACAACTTCCAGGATTTAGCCCTAATTTTGCTCTAATCATGTAATAGTGATGTTCCACAAAATACTAGCAGTGAATCATCCTTCCTCTAATTCAGTGTGACACACTGAAATGTATTACCGTATTCTTGCAAGACCAAAGGATATCTGCAAGTGAGACTGCTTGATTAGCTGTCATTCATACCTTTCTGCAGTGTGTAAGAACAACGGTTGATCGCTGTATGGAGAGAAAGCCAGCTACTAATGACATGCTGGTTTTACAATTAGCCCAATATAATTTTGCATAAATGAATCAAGATAAAATGAAATGCAACTTTGTTATTCATGAAAGGATGTTGTGAAATATCTAACTCTAAATTGATAGAGATGGCCTGGAATTTTGTTAATTGTACAAATAGCTCTTAAATACTGTATTTCATGTTATCAGTTTTCTTGCCAAGTTTTTGTCTGTAACCTTGAATTCATGATTGACAGTTCTGTGCTGTTTGCTTGGATTACTGCCTTTGTCTAATGTATTTTCCAATTTTTGTTCTAAAATGGTTAAAGAACCACATGTAAGTATACACCTGTCAAAGAATAAGAACTTCAAATATGTCATACCTGGTACAAAAAAATAAACATCTGGTATGAAAACACATATAAAAAAGGTAGTCAACAGCCAAGCCTGTTCAGAATACCTGTTGCTGGTTTGTGTACTTTCTGTTCAGGCTCAGCAAGTTCACAAAAATGCTTCTTTTTGAACATCCAAGAGATTAACTTTCCTTAGTGCAGTTGAGGCTGTACCAGTGCTATGGTATTTCGTGGCTGCCATTTCATTTGACATAGATAGCATTAAGGTGCAAACATGGCTCAGTAAACTTAGTCCTGTCTCAAATGATGTGATGAAAGCAACACCTGCCTGTACAGTAGCATTCTTATCAAAACTTCTAGGTCATTGCATGGAAATTCTGGTGATTTGGTCCTCATGTCATGAAGTGGTTGCTCCCACAGAAGAGAGAATCTCCTCCATAATCATCAAATTTGATGTTGGATTACATCCACAATTTTCAAATTAGCTTTAAATTCTTGTTTGCTGAAATTCCTGAAATCTTTTGCCTTCATGGTAAACAGGTGGTAGACAGCCATTCTTTAAATAGATTCAAGCACCAAGTTGATAACCATATGATAAGAGCACCTGGAAGTATAAGCTTGTGATTTTACCCTTGATAGTTTTTTCTCTTTATTTTACCAGCATTGTTGAATATTCAGCAAGAACATAGATAATTTGTAAAAATCTGTTTCATCTTCCTTAGTCTTCTCATAAGAGCTTTACTTAAAGAATACTGGATTGCATGGTAACTTTTCAGTTAGTTAACTTCTATATGTTATTTTATTACTCAGTTTAACATTTCAGTGGCATTTTGAACATGCAGATTAGAACTACCAAGCCACAAACTCAGTTACTTTTGGCTGAATATACAGTTACTACTTTGAGTGATTGTTCCATGGGTCCAATTCCTGGGCACATGCCGAAGATCTGGTTCCTAGCTCAAAGTGCCTACTTGGTAGGGCTGTGCAAGGCTTCGGACAGAGCTTCGGGTCCAGAGAAGCTTCGGGCGCTTCGAGGTCCAAAGCAGCACATCCAGGTCGAAGCACTGGCCTCATTAGGCTTCCCAAAGCAGTTCGGAGCAGCCTTGAAACTTGGCAGGCGTTGTGGCCTCAGTAAGAGCTACCAGACCTGCAGTTTTGACCCCCCTGTGGTGTAACACACAGCTGTGACATGAGTTTTGCTTTCAAGAATTTGGGGTACGGTTCACCCCAAGCCCCTACACCGATCTTCTTGAAACTTGGCAGGTTTCATACTCTCAGCAGAGGCTACCATCCCTGCAAGTTTCATCCAAATCGGACAAAAAACAACAACGTTATAGATAGTTCATTGATTTCCCCCATTATACCCTATGACCGGATCTCCGAGGCGGCTCCGAAGCTTTGGCTGGATCGAGGTGGAAACCTGGTCTGGAGCCCCAGATCGGATCGCGGCCATCTGAAGCAGCCGGATCCAAAGCCGGATCGGATCGCTGCCGACTCGCACAGGCCTACTACTTTGATCACATCTGCATGCTTGAGGACTTTGTGCATCCTTTGTCGTCTCCATAAAGGACAGGATAGGCCCAGCCATCCATCAGTTTATTCTTACTGCCAGCAGCAGTGAGAATAGAACCTTTCAGCTCTGTACTATAGCAGCACTAGAGTTCATGGCTCTAAAAACCCACCCCAAAATGGCACTTTATTTTAACTTGGTGTGTTCCTGTGCCCAGAAGAGGCAGCACTTTAGTTGGACCGAGCTTGCTTGACATCTGTAAAGATCAGGTGCTTTTAGTGGGATTTTTTTTGGTGCTTTTATCTAATAGCTGATTGAATTGGCTTTAGGTAAAAGCCTTGCTGCAGAGCTGGTTTGAAGAGCACTGCTGCTTCTGTGTAAAGTGTGTGTGGGGGGTGCTGGGGGCGCTGATTTCTTTCTTTTTTTCTTTTCTTTTTTTTTTAATAGCAAGCAGCCAGCATTATTAGTCAGTTTTCAGTGTTTAGTCTTTTTGCCACTTTGCACTAGGAAAAGAAAAATAATTCTCCACCCCTTTAGTACATTGTCTGTCTTGCCTTCGTTTGGCTTCACTCCTTTCCCCTCCCTTAACACAAATGTGGCAAAAGTTAAATCCTGGAACTTCAAAACTTGCTGTTCATGTGATGCTGTCACATAAATGCTCCAGGTGTTTCATTTGTTTAGGGATGTGAAGTATTTCTAAATATTAATAATATGTTGTTTCTTCTCTGAGAGAACTCTGGTTATTCTAGTTTTATTATCTAAAACTTGTAAACAGTGATGCACATGACGTGACAGAAAGCACAAAATCCTTTGAAAAGCAATTTGTCTGTGAAACAGACCCTCTGCTCCAGAGGTCCACAGTCAGGGTGCTGACCCCCATCCTACCAAGAGGCCATTAGGTCCTGGATCTGGCATATTTATCGCTAGATTATGCTTCTGGCCTTGAATCTTCCAGACAGTTAGAACTTGCCATGGGACTAATAATGTCAGCCAACACGTCTCAAACAACTGCTACTGGCATCTTTCTCAGGTGGGAATAATGTCAACAGACTTAATTGTCTTAGACAAGAACAAGATATGGCAGATGCTGTGTTCGAAAGGTGGCTTCAGTCCAGACTTTTCTCTGTCCCTTGGTCACTAGATTTGATTTATGCCAGGGGTGTCCAACCTTTTTGAATGTGGGGCCGGATCACAAACTTTTTATCACCCAGTGGGCCGGTGAGCCATATTCAAAGACTTCACAGGAAGTAGTATCACATCAGGAAGTGATGTTATGTGACCTTTGACACCAATGAAGTTGCAGGAAGTGACAATGAAATGGGTCTGGAAATGTGCCTAGGCAAGTTGTGGTTTTCAGAAAGTATGTATGTTTGGTATGGCTTAGGAACAGGACATCATTTTTCTGTGTAGGGGGTTGGACTAGATTAGGGCTGCCCAGCTGACTACCTGCAGGCCACATGTGGCCCACAAAGGGCCAGGATGTCTCCCACAGTCTACATGGGGTCTGCAAGCAATTAATATATAGGGGCATGGGCCTGGGCAGCCACCTCTCCCATTGCTGTGCAAGGGGGAAAGGCCTGTGGAGGGGGGAGGAGTGGTCCATGTCCTGCAAATGTAGCCTGGATAGCTGAGGATGGGGGTCTGCATGCTGCTGGAGCAGCACGTGCAGTGAGGGAGTCCTAGGGACCCACCCCCACAGCGTGCAGCCTGTGCAGCACATGCTGGTGTCATCTGGGGCCCACAGCCTCACCAGATCTGAACAGCCCTGGACTAGCTTATCCTTGAGATCTCTTCCACGTCTCTGCAGTATATGCCTACAATTTCTATTTAATTAACCTTGGGGCAGCGGCGGCAGGACCTGGCTCGCTGATGAGCCCGGCCCTGCAGTGGTACGCAGCTCCCCTCCCCTCGCTGCTGGCTGGGGCCCACAGGCTGGCCCTGCCCGCCTCACCTTGCTGCTGCCCCGCCACCGCAACAGCTCTGCACTCAGCGGCAGTGCCGCCACAAGCCAGATAAAATGGCTTGGCGGCCTGCAGGCCACATGTTGGACAGGACTGATTTATGCCTTCCCACTGATCTTCATGATACCAAGGATCCTGAGGAGAGAACAACAAAAGGGAGGGCTGATCAATTTGTGTAGTCTTTGAATCTGACATGCCTCTGTGTAAAGCTGATGAACGCTCTGGCCAGCATAGTCTCATAGACCCAGAGTTAGATTCTACTTCCTGGCCCAGCAGAATTGCATCTGGCAGCCTCAAGACTGGCTGGCTGACATCCAATGAAAGAATCTGTTTAGCTGAAATTTGGATTAGTATGTTCCAAAGCTGGACAGACTCATTTGGTTTGACTTTGAAACTAGGCAGATGAGGTTTTTCATATAGTTACCTCTGCTCCAGTTATCTCTGTTGCTGACACCAGTTTTAGCAAATATTGGATTTGTTTACTAGAACTGGAGAAATCTGCCTTCCCTATGAATTTCATAAGGGTCTAGCCAGCAGCAGTATCTGAACATCACTCTCTTTGCCAGAACTGCACTGTGTTTTCTACTTTTCGGACATTAGATCTCTACAAAGCATTATTTACATCAGTTCAGGTCTGCAAGTTTCCAGGTTCAAGTGTTCTCTCTACAGCCTATAGTAGAATGCAGCCCTTTGTACAGCCCTACAGCAGGTTTTGAACCTTCAGTTTAATCTCTCTAGTTAAAACAACAGTACCACTTTATTTCAGCAATTGCACTCGGTATACATTTCCTTTAAAAGTAGTCCTGTGCATGTACACAAGGAGTTCCATGGATGAATCTCTGGCTTCAGGATTGTCCAAGATTTTGCCTCATTGTTTTTTTGGAATCTATGCCTATCTTTAGGCTTTAAACCTGTGTTGTCTCCACCAGCTCTATTGATACTTTTGGAGTCTTAATTCAACAAAGAATAGGCAATAATTCCTGGTGTAAATCAGGATTAAAATGCCTTGCTATAGCAAACAGGAACAGCATGCACAGAATCTGATTTTATGTTTGTTTCAAGATACGATTAGCAGCCCTTCATTTAGGATTAGCAATCCGTGCAAATCTTAAACTGATTTATAAATCATGGCATTTATTTATGCCCGCTGAAGCTCTAGATTATTTTTTCTTTCATTCCTTGAGTCAGCTAATGCAGTCTTTTACCTTTTAACCTTTATTTTTCACGTTAATGTTGATCATCTACATTTTAGCAGCTAGTGCTGATCTACTGACTGACAATGAATGATTTCTTCCATTACCAGCATTGTGAGACTGGTTTCTGTTCTGAACATTTTTTTTCATTAATTTAATTTTTTATATCAGCACAGAATTGTGTTAACCTAATTATGGGGTCCTCATCATGTTCCTCAAGCTACCATAATACCAGAATATGTGCAATGGGAAACTCAGTACAATATTATACTTTTTCTTTAAACAGTGCCAAACAGATTATGAAAGATGGAACTATTGTAATCTGAACCACTCAGAGGGTATCTGAGGAATTAAAATATATGTTGCATCTTGTCCACATGAATTTACCACCCCAGTGCTTTTTTGTTTTCTCCATGAATACTGGTGACAGTTGCAGAGTGTATAGCCTTAAATTTTTACTGTACACAGCTCCCATAAGCAGCATGGAATCTGGCACTACCCCAGGCATTTAAAGCATGGGCTTCACACACTGTTGGTAAATGTGCAAGCATGATCACACATCTTCTAAAAACCTCAACAGGAAAATATACACAATGACAAATGTGCATGTCTGCTTTTCTCTGAACATCCAGCTTTTTTGTTTGTTTGTTTTGGTCTTTTCTTCAGTAATCGTAGTTCTCACAGTGCAGTCTCTTTTGGTATATATTGGCATGCTGACATTAGTGGTGGCTCACACAAGATATTTCTGAAAGAATTTAAAGAACTAGGGAGGAAATGTCAAACTCATTTTGTGACTCACTGACAGTGTGGAACATGTTTTCAGATGTCTTCATCTTCCAAGTTTCCATTCGGATCATTTGTGTCTGGTTAGTGGTCCTTGATCCAGGAAATATCCTTATTTTCTAAAGTGATTGTTTCAGAGTCTTTAAAAGTTTATACTTTTCATTAACAGCTACCCAAAAAGACGTTTGGGCTAAAAATTGGCTTTCAAGCCTTTCAACGCCAGTATTGAACTTTGTTTAAAAAGACTTTCAGATTTATATATTTCCTTGTTGAGATCTGCATTTGTTTAATTGCAGTATTCTTGAACTGTGATTTAATTACAGTTTAAACCAATGGTTCTTGACCTTTTTAGACTTTTAAAATGCAAAATCTTAGTTTTAACTGTTTTTTTGAACTGCAGAAAAATGATAGAGCAATTCTTTTGTTGCAAAGAACTCAACAGGTCAGAATGTTTTTGATGCTGTGGATTGTATGGATCTTGGATACATTTTTTTAGAATTTATGGCTACTTGCAGAAATTTAAAAGAAAAAAAAATTGTTTTACCAGAGAAGCAGCATATTACTTTGACCTGGCTCTGCAGCATATATATAGATGGGGTGCTTTGGTGTTTTCATTTAAAGCCGAGTCAATCAGCTGTTGATAAAAGCACCAAAAATCCCCACTAAAGCACCTTATCTATACAGATGTCAGGTAAGCCTTGTCCAACTAACACGCTGCCTCTTCTGGGCACATGCTGGGTTCAGTGTGGGAGTGCGAGGAGTTTCAAGTAAAGCGCCATCTTGTTTGTGTGGGTTTTTTTAATGTCTGTAAGCAGCCTCTGTGTTGATCTTGTGAATGACATGTAGGTGTTTGTATAGCACACAGTATTAATACTACATGGCATCCTTGAAAGGGTCTCATTGCACCCCAGGTGTTGGATTGAAGGAACATAAGCATTCAGCCTATCATATTGCACTTGTTTACCCCCCAAAATTCTTACAACTAGGTTTTATCTTCCTTTATGTAGTCACCTACCAACCTATTTTTTTCATAGAAATTATAGTAATAATAACTGAAATATAATCACTTGGGTTTTCAGTGATAAATGTATTGGTCTAACACACTGGTTATTTTTTTCTACATCCTTAATGTTTCTGATTAACATTCTGGTTTTGTGCTGTGCTCGTGTTGCAAACTTTGAGTCCTTTTTCTAATAATCATAAAATACATTAAAACATTGAATTAATACCAGCACATCTGTTGCATGTGCTAATAGATATAAATATGAAAGCAATTGCTTTCCTAATGCTTAAAGTATTTATAGGAAAAATTAGTCATCTTTCTTAACACATTGATTATGAATTTATTATTTATTTTATAAAATTACAGTTACTTTATTTTCTCACATGCCACATGCTCCCAACTAAGATGCACACTTTGTTTTTTGGAAAGCAGAATGTAGAGAGAGAGATTTTTTTCAGTGTTATGGTAGACTGAGACGCAGAGTAAGTCCTCCTCAAAACAGCATGTTCAAGAAGTGTGACATCCCAGAGACGGTCTGTGTGAGGCAGCAGGAACTTCTTGGCATGGCAGGACAGCAATAAGGGCAGGCCCCAGACACTTCCAAGGGCAGCAGCAAAACTTATTTTTTTATTGTAAATGGTACTTTATATAAGTTTCTGTAAATAATAGTGTTTCCACACTATGAGCCTCATCAAGATGCCATAGACTGCAAGTAGCAGCTTACTTTCTCTGAGCCAGCTCAGTTACTGCTTTAAGCACGAGCTATAGTGCTTGGCCAATAACAGTGCTGATTTACTAAAGTGACGGTGTCTTTGTCTAATGTTCAGTTTGCAAAACACCTTAGAAGGCTTATGCAAACCACTCCTCTATGCATATAAAAACATTTTTAACCTTTTAGAAATATATTGTAACCCACCCCCCCAGACCTTTGGGCTATAAACTATGGGCAAATCTGCTGTTCAGATTATGTAATAGAAAGGCAGTGGCCCAATCTCAGATTCACAAACAAAAGTATTTATTTCCATGTTGGAGGGATAGAAGCATCAAAGCATCATGGATAGTGATAGGCAAGGGATTTTTGTTGGTCATGTCTTTTTATTAGACCAAATATAAGCTTGGGATAGGTTTAAAGAAGCTTTTGAATGTAGTGCATTCCTCACTTACAGTGATGCCGTTTTCCCTTCATGTTCACACATCCAGTATGGCTTTGTTTTTATTTGAGTTTAATTAGATCCATTTTATTTTTCCAGTGCTGAAGAACAGTAGTATAAGCAAGTGAGGTGGAGCTGTTCATGATGATACAAAATACTGTCATTTGTACAGAATTTAAAAGTGGCAGGATTCAGGAGTGTGCCTACCCAATCCCATTGGAGTTAGTGGTAGCTGAGCATGTTCAAGAACTTTTCAGAATCAAACTGTTTTTAATCTAGGTTTTTTAGGAATTTTTGTAGAGGCTTAATTTAGGCATTCCCTTCTGAAAACTTTGGTCCTTAGTTTGTAACCTTTACATTGCAAAGATGGTAGTAAAGGTGATCCAGCACAGTGCTGAGTTTGCAGGCAGAGTGAAATGCTCAAAAGCTTAACACTACCCATCTGCTCTCTGGGAATCCCTGAATGCAACACAGCTGCTATGGCTTTTCTTCTTGTGGCATTGGGAGACAATGCAGAGAAGAATCCTCTACTTTGGCTGTGTACACACATTCCGATAATCTGGTAGAACTCTTCCAGGCTTGTTCACCTGCTGGAAAACCTTACCCAGGACTGTGTGTACAGACATTTGAGTGCTGAGGTCCTGAAGTGTGGAGAGCTTGCAGTACAGTCACTGTCCAGCTGGGGGGGAAGGGATGTGTACACATCTCAGCATACTCTGGCTCCCTTAGTCTGCCTGGCAACAGATGGCAGCAGCACATAGGGCAGCCCTGATTTGGCTTTCCCAGACTTTCCCTGGTCAGTCTGTTTCCCTTGGGAACAATGTGGGGAGTGTGAAAGCAGTTTGTTCTGCTTCCTGCTAGAACAGCAGAATCCAGCAAGTGACACACTGTCTCCCTGGTAGAACTAGAGGGATGCTAGAGAACTGTTTTCTTCTGAGAAGTCCAGGGTTGTATAGACATTCACTTTTCCAGGAGAAACTCTCTTGAGAGTGATTTAACTCTGGTTGCTTCTAGGTTATTTTTCTCCTAGAGTGGCCATTTTTACTCTGGGAGAGAGAACCTGAACATCTGTACATGTGTGGCTTCTCCTGGAGAACAGCATATCTCCCAGGAGAAACAGAATGTCTGTACATGGCCTTTGTTAATCCTCAAGTTTAAACCTCATCATAGAGTAGGTTCCCAATGGGCTGTAACTGGCAATTCACAATACTTTTGGAAAGTGTGAGGAGTGGGTTTATCAAGCAGTTCAGTATTCAGTCCTATAAGAAGGATGAACTTCGAGTGCATCTCAGAAGCAAAATGATATGCTGAAATCAGCATTGATTATTTGTTGCTGATTTTATTTTAATAGAAATGTCTGGTTCTTTTGGGATAACAGTGGGGCTTGAGTGGAGAGTATCACTATTTGTTACTCTACAACATTGTAAAAACTCATACTTTATAACAATCTCAATAGTAGGAACAGGTTTTTTTCTTTATTATGGCACAGCAAGTTGTGTAACCCTATTATATATAACAAGCAAGCTCTTTCCTTCTAGTCCTGTGAGGTATATGGTGCTGCCCTGATTATGAATGAGGATTCTGCTGCAAAAAAACCAAATCCTTGTCAAAGGGCTCACGCTTGCTTTCACTCTCATGCATGGTTGCAGGGGGGTGCCTCAAGTCTAAAAAAGGGTTGAGAACCACTGAACTAGAGAGAGGCCAGAGATGACAAGGATATCTAGGTTGTGGGCCATAGTGACATGATCATGATTATGATCTGTGACCAAAAAATTGTTTGGGATAAAAGGTAGGAGATGACATGCTGTTTTAGCTACACTAAATGCGAGGTGCTGGCCAGGCATCATTCAACACAGGGCTGTCCAACTAATGGGCAGCCAGGTGCATCATACTTGGGGGCTGTAAACTGTAGGGGCTGCATGCTGTATGGGTGCCCTCACCCTGCCTCATGTGTGCCTGTCCCCTTCACCTGGCCACACACAATGCGTATCTGCACTATGGGCAGTCCACCTCTCTTCTTTGCCACATGTGCAGCTCAGGCACTCCCACCCCATCCTGGCAAAAGCAGTAAGGGGGAGGGGACAGGGGAGTGGCATCTGAATCAAAGTCTGTGGACCTTATGCTACCCCTAACCCTTTGGAGGGTGCATGCTACCTGTGAGCCTCCAGTTGAATGGCTCTGCTTTAGCAGATGTCAAGGAAGCAGATCAAACACTTAGATTGGACAAAAAGCGGCACCTGTAGACCAGAGAGGTAGATCTTTGAGTGATCAGGCTGAAGATGGTAATTGATTTTTGTATTTACAGGTAGATTACTTGGCGAGAGAGTGCCATTTCTGTCCTTACTCCCACCTGGGATCAGAACAATTCCCCTGTAAATCCCTGCTAAATTCAGGAGAAACGTAATGCTACGCATTTTAGAGTGTATTGACAAAACATGATCCCACACTTGTAAATATGATATACATTTTTGTAAATATGACGGGGAAACAGCCATGTGCAGATTCAAGATTTCCTAAAGGGGGTATGGAGCAGCAACCCATGCTGCCCAGTGTGGCTATATGTCAACTCCCTCTCTGTCCCACATCAGGGTGTACAGACCACATCACAGTAGTGGTGGCAGGGGGGCTTATTATTATTTTTTTAGTCTCTCAAGAAGATAAGTCTCCCATCCCCTCTATGCTCAACCGCCTGTCCCCTCCTCTTTTCCCCCCTCACTCCACCTGTCTCCTCTGACTGTCACTAGGGGGGCAGAAGAAGAGGTTGGGACTCCAGAGCCACTCCTGCCCTGCTACAGCTAGGCTGTACATGGAGCAGGCTCAGTTAAAACAAGCAGCAGCAGTGGAAGCATTCATGTGTCTCTGCACCTGCTCCTGACCTGCCAGGGAACACTCAAGGGACTAGTCAGCGAGGAGAAACCTGCCTGCTGCTGCTTTCCCAGGCTGAGCCTGACTAGGCAGAAGTTGGCTAGAGCAGGCAGGAGCAGCTTTGGAGCTCCTTCCACCTCTGTTCCTGCCCCTGTTTCTTCCCCTGGAACAACAGAAGACGGCAACAATGGTGGCAACAATGGTGGGCAAAGGAGCAAGGGAGAAAATATGCCACTGATGATGGAGAGGGAGGGAGGGAGGGGAGGATTCTTATTTGCTTCTGGAACTTAAGTCCCTGGTTGCTGCTCTACTGGCCTGATCGTCTGAAAAGGAGGTGCCTCTTTGCCAATTCCCCTGCCCCCAGATCTGCTCCTGGTAACAGCAGTTTTAGAATTTTGTATTTATAGTTCTCAATAAAACTGGTCACCATTGTGAACAATTTTCAAACTCAAAACTTGATTTACCCATGTTAAGAACATGGGCAACTGAAACTGGTTGCAGTTAGCTTGTTCATCTAGCAATATAGGCATTTTTTTGAGAACAAATCTATATGTAATTTCATTATTACTACCAAAAGTAATTCTTTATATGTAGAGTTCTTTGAGATTTATTAAATAAAATATACAAAAACACTTAAATATGAGGATAAAAGAAATGATGCAGGGAAGAGATCTAAATGGGGAAAAAAATACTTTATTCTCTAAATATGTTGAATTACTTAGGATATTCATTCAATTCTTTCTTAAGTGGATGAGAGGGTGAGTGGGTTGGTTGATGTAACTTCATTGTTTTCTGTGCAAAACAAAAGCAGAAAGGTTAGTTTAAGCTAACATTTCATAAAGCTAATAGGTACATTGTTTCTTGTTATCCCACTTTAAAAAATTGAAACAGCTGTCACCAACTAGCTATCATTTGGTTAAGTATGTGATTCCAAAAGATCCTTAATTTTTTTTTAGTTCAGGTGCAATTTCTAGCAAAGCCACAATCAAGTTTCTGAACTCGTGCACAGAAAAATATTACTAAAATGTCTTGCATTTTTCATTTTTATCAATGTTTAAATTTTGTTTTTGATCATTTCTGAGATTTGTGAGCTTTGACAAGTCATTCACCTAATTTAATGTGCATCTTCTACAGAAATGTAATTTTTGCAGTTTTAACAAGGATAATAAACAGCCTTAAAACAGAGTATAACACTACATCGTGCAGTATACAATAGGTGCATCTCATATGCATCTGTTTAAAAATGCATAGATTCAGCCTGGGTTCAGTATTCCAATACAGCCTCTTCAGGCAGCATTTGGAGTGCCTTGTTTATGATGGGGTTGTTTGGGGGGTTGTTTTGTGCATACATTTTAAAAGTGCTGAGTACTTATCTTTCGAGTTCATTGCCATTCTAAAATGTTGAAGAGGTCAGTAGTGTCTAGTGGTCTTAAAGCAGTCTAATGGTCTTAAATGGTCTAATGATCTAGAGCAGCCTGTGTTAATAGTTCTGCAATATACAGCAGCATCTCTTACCTTTCCAGTATTTGTAGAGTTATATTAGAATTTCAGTATACCAGGCTCCTGTTACAGCCATGGGGTTCCACCTAACCCAACTAATCCAACTTCAGATATTTTTTTCCAAATTTTGTGTATCCAGGATGAAGGCATTACTTCATACTCTGGCAGGTGTGAGCTATGCCCTGGCCTTCTGTACATAAAGGACAGAACCCATTCTGGTTATCTCTTCATCTCTCTTTGCTGCTCATCATTATTTTATCGGTAGAGTGGTTTCCAGTACCTACAGTCCTTCAGGTGTGCAATTTAACCTCATTCGCTGTCTCTCGGGAGTTCTGCACACCTAGCTGTCAGGAAACCGGAGCACTGTTGTATGCACTCCTCTCTTTATCCTTTCACAGAAAGATGCAGTAAAATAGTAGGGCAGGCCAGCAAAGTCTTGGAGCTTGAGTGTGAGAGGCTGTCACCCACAAAAGTACATTTATATAAGCAGTGCATTTCAGAGTCCGGTTACTGGGAGATAAGTAACTTGTCTCGTTCTCAGGTTCACACCAGATTTTATGTGAGCCTCTTTCTAGTGCACCGAGTGCTCCACTGATTGTTTATTATTTTTACTTCTGATTACTGAGAACTGCACATAAACCAGTGTGCACATATACAGATATACAGTGTTGATCAGCAACTTCTAAGCCATATGGCATGCCTAAGATTGGAGAATTGTGTATAATGAGAACCTTCTGTTCAGATTCACATGAAACAGGATCTGCCTGAATATATTCTTGCCAATGCTGTCATTTTCTTCATCAGGAGGGAAAGCAGAAGTGACAAAATGTCTTTCTGGACCATTCCTTCACCGTTTAGACATTTTCTGCCAACTGTTAATGCAGACTGCCTATCTTCTGATCTATATTTTTAACAATTCATCATTTTATTAATGAAAAGTGTACAGTTTTTCAGCTGCCTGTACTTTATCACTTTTTTTCTAACTGTTCAGTAATGAATATGCAGTCAGTTCTCAGGGTCTTATTTTAGTTTGTGTTCTGTCAGATTTTTCTCCCCCAGTCCTGACTCTTAACTTTGTTAGTCTCTAGCGATCTGTTGTATTGGTGTCCTGTGTGGCGAAAACAAGAAGAAATAGCCACGTGCTTATTTTATTAACATATACCATACGTACCATTGAGCCATCTGTACTGACAGTTTGCACTGACTTAGGGCTGATCCTGTCAGTAATTCTAGATAGTTGTAAAACAAACAAAAAGCTTGATAGTTTTTTTTAATATTAGGAAAATTAAGGAAACCTTTCATAATAATCAAGATGGCTGTTTCATTTCTTGTTTAGCTGCATACTGTTCAGTAAATAGGGCAATGAGTCCAGAAGTCATAACTCCATCAAATGCTAGATATAGCATTTGAAATAAATGTACTGGTCTGATTGTGTAGGTACACAAAAACGGGGTGTCCATTTGAGCTGCAGTGCTGTGAGGCATGGTTCTAATACAAAATGTTCTTAATGACCACTGAGAGAAGTGCTTTTTTTTCCACAGTCATTACAAATAAGAATATTAACTTGTCTTAGAATAGCTCACAACATACTTTATACTGTGCAAGTATAAGAGGTCACTTCACCTTTTTTTTTTCTCAGTACCCTAAAGGAATTGAGCTACACAAGATCCTTCATGTTTCTAACAGCGTACAGCCTGGAAACCCTTCAGTGGGTTAGATTTCTGCTCTTTTTGGGGGGTGGGAGGAGTAGATTTAATATAGGGATGTGAAAGGTTAAACAATGAATTATTTAACCGATAAGTGCCGTACTAGCTTACCGCTTATCCTTTAACTATGGGCAAGCGCAGTCTGGTAGGAAAGGGGGGATGGGAAATCACGTGGTGCTGCAGGAGGGTCCAAGGGGAGGAGGAGGGGGGAGAGAATGGCCAAGGGGGGCTAGTACCTAAAACCTAAGAGGAAAGCAGCCAGCAGCCTAATGACTTGTTAATTAAGCAATTAGCTGCTTGTTTAAAGGTGCTCCCTCCCTCCTTATGCAGGGCTTCAGTTGGGTTATCTGGCTGGGCTTGCCTCTTCCCTATTTTCCCCTCAGTCAAAGGGTCCCGGGAGCTGGGAGTGGCTCTCAGCAGCAGCTGTTTGAGGGCTGCTGTGTTATTAGTTAATCATACCAATATAACTAGAGGAGGGTAAACAAATATTTTTAAAATGATATTTACATCCCTAATTTAATATAGAAGCATTATTTTCATAACTGTGGTTTTAGGCTGGGACAGGTACTTGACACATTAAGTTTAAATGTTTAAAAATGAAAAGGCAGCCAGTTTGCATTAATTGATACCTTTGGCATGGTTAACCAAGAGAGAATTTCACTGGCATGGAAACCAAACAACTCTCAACAACAGCATTGAGGCTTATTTGTGTGACAGCATTGCTGTCTGGGCTGTAATTATTCTGTTGATAGACATTATAGCCCTCAAATATCTTTTGATTTTTTTTTTCTTCATTCCAGTGAGAATAAACCTAGTTGGAAGTCATCTGGTTCAGGGAAAATATGGAAGAATCTCCTGCTCAGTTACCTTGATGGAAGTAGAGTTCTGTATGACTCATCCACACAGCCTAGCAGGAGTGATATTAACAGACTTGAATTAATCATTGATTAATGTATTTTGTATCAATGGGGGAGGTGACATCTACTATTTTAGTGGTGATTTTTTATTTTATTTTGTTTGTGTTTTTCTAAGCAATTGTGGCTAAACTGTACTTTTAGGAGATGATATCTCAAAACCAGAGTTGAAATTAGGCATAGTATTCCGTCAAAAGAGCAGTTTTTTGTTGGTACAAAGTCTCTTTCAGCCCTCTGAAAGAGAAGTGGTTTAGCTAGTGAGACTAGTTCCAGATTGTCAGCAGTGAGGCTTTTGGGGCCTTATGATCTTAAGTTAGACATACATTTCTAATAATGGGTGCTTGTGATTTATAGTATCTGGTCTTATCATACAAAGTTTTCTAAGGGCATGAACAAATTCATGAGGCTTTATGTTGATTGCACTTCATTTCCTCTGCTATATTTTTGGGCTTCGTGAATTTTAACTAAGTAATTCTTAGCATTTTATGCTGGCTTTCTTCCAAAATGCTTACTAATAATAATAAGTTGAGTTTCATAATGTATCTTGGAGAAAATGAACTTCAGTTTTCAAGGTTAGAAAAAAAATGTTGTCCAAACATGCAGCAGGAAGTCTGTTGTGGAAGATGACCCAAAACTGATCCTCTAGTCCTGTGCATTCACCACTGGAGATGGAACTTGTCAGAGCTGGGTAGACTATTTGAAACACCTTGGAAATCCTTGGCATGTTTTAAGGCAGGGCTGGCCAACCTGTGGCCCACATCCCACAAATGGCATGAGCAGCCTCCTGTTGTGGCACATTGCAGATTGGGGAGGGACAGGTAGTACAGTGGCAGAAAGGGCAGGGAGTAGAAAACAGAGCAGCAGGACAGGCCAGGGAAAGGAGATTGGAAGGGCACTCGGGGAGGGTGTGCAACTTAATTTGTGGCACGTGTGACCAAAAGGTTGGCCACCACTGTTCTAAGAGCAATTAAAGGAGGGGGGTGGTAGTATTTGTGGTGTTCTGCATACATATTTAAACTTTGTACAAACATTACTTAGTATTTTGGCCAATTCTCAATGTCCATTGAAGGTTCAGATGGCAATCTAGTTGTGTGTATTGGGAAACATGCAAGGAAAATCTGTTAGGAAATATACAATGGAAACGGGCGTTGTCTGAAGTCACAAATGCTGAGCAAATAATAGACATCCATGCCCTTTCTTGTGATGCTGATTTTTGTCAACAAAAAGTAGTAATAGACTCTTCCACTATATTGCAGCAGACAGACATCTATTATCTTGTAGTGATTTTCCCACTCAGCCAGCCTGGCTGAGAAAAGTGCTTCCCTGCCCAGCCAGCCCCTTGGCCTGCACCATCAAGGCCAGGACAAGGGGTGATGTATATTTCACTCACTGAAACAGATCAGCTGATATGTTGAGGCACAGCTGATCCACTCCATTCAGTGATATCTATTTCTAGCCATAGAGAAGTGGAATTTTAGAGACTGGAACTTGTCACAGCAAGATCTTTTCTTGGGAAGGAACCTACAAGAGGAAAAGCCATTCTTGACCTAGTCCTAAGTAATGAACAGGATTTGGTGCAAAGGTAGTTGTTACTAAGCCACTCTGCAGTAGTAACCACAGTACAGTTGGGTTTGACATGCATGCAGGAGTAGGGAGACTAGAAGAACATCTGCTCCAGTGGCCTTTAATTTTAAAAAGGGAGACTGCACCAAAAAGAGGAAGCTAGTTAGGCAGAAGTTATGAGGGCCCCCTAAGGAGATGAAGAACCTGCAAGTAATGTGGAAACTGCTTAAGAACACCATATTGGAGGCACAGTGCAAATGCCTACTGCAAATTCAAAAAAGGGGGAAAGTAGAACAAAAAAGAATGTGTGTGGCTTAGTGGCAGTGACAGCAAAAATAAGCAGAAAAAAGGCTGCTTTCAAAAAATGGAAGTCAGATCCTAATGAGGAAAAGAAAAAGAGCACTAACGCTGTCAAATCAAATGTGAAACTGTAATAAGACAAGCTACAAGAATATTAAGAGAAACTTGCTAGAGACAAAAGTAACAATTTAAAAATATATATATATTAGAAGCTGAAGACCTGCTAAGGGAATTGATTGGGCCTTTGGATGATCAAGGTGTAAAAGAAATGCTAAAGGATGACAGGCATTATTGAGAAACTGAATGCATTCTTTGCATTTTGTCTTCACTGTGGAAGAGGGCCATGAGATTCCCTTACTGGATCCATTCCTCTCTAGGGACAAATGGAGCTTTACACTCATCTACACTGAATTTCATCTGCCATTTAGATACGCACTCACTCAATCATACAGGATTCTTCTGTAGCTCCTTACATTCATGCTTTACTGGAGTAACTTACTTAACCTATAAGGTTAAAATACTTCAAGTAAATTAGATATTTCCAGTAAATCCCTACCTCTGCTATGGTCAGTGATATGGTGCTTCTCTAAGAAAAGATAATTTTTACATAATATCATAACACTACAAAA
>NW_017729031.1:85927659-85939474 GCF_001723915.1 Gavialis gangeticus
CTCCTTACAGTTCACCTTAACCTTTACCACTTCGAATAATTTTGTGTCATCCACAGATCTGGCCACCTTGCTACTTGCCCCATTTTCCAGACCATGCGAGTCTGTTAAACAGCACTGGTCCCAATGCAGATCCCTGGGGGAATCCCACTGTTTATTTTTTTCCATCCTGAAAACTGATCACGTATATTCACTCTTTGCTTTTATCTTTAAGCCAATTTCTAATCCACAAGTAGACATTTCCTGTAATCCCATGACTATTTTGGAAGTCCAAAGGCTTTTTGGAAATCTAAATATATTGTGTCAGCTGGATCACTCCAATCCACTTGCTTACTGACACCCTCAAAAAACTAAAGCAGGTTGGTGAGGCACGAATTCCCTTTGATAAAGCTGTTCTGATTCCTCCACAGCAAATCATGTTCATGCATGTGCTGAACAATTCTTTTTTTATTATTGTTTCTACCAATTTTCCAGGATGTGGCACAGCAGGAGGCAGAATTGTGTGGATCATGCATTAGATCCAACTGCGCCTTTACCTGCACGTGTAGAGGGGGCCTAAAACTAACAAGAGGAAGTTTTTTCACACTGTGTGTAACTAAATTGTAGAACTCATTGCTATTAAGGGAATGTTGTGGAAGCTGACAGTTTAGCCAGATTCAAAAACAGATTGGACAGATTCTTGGAGGAAAGGATTTGTAGCTATTGAGCATGAGAGTTAGGGACACAGCCTCTGAATTGGAACTTTCTATACCTTAGATGCTGGAGGCTGCAAGTGAGAGGAACATTGGGAAAAAAATGTAGTCATACCCAGTTCGCTCTGCCTTTCAGCATCCACTCTCTGCCACTGAGAGACGGGATACTGGGCAAGATGGTCTGACCTAGTAAATTGCAATTCTTACGTCCTCTGTTGGGTTTTTTGTTTGTGGGTTTTTGTTTGTTTGTTTGTTTTTTAAGTGCAATTAAGCTGGTTTGGCCCCTGTTATCTTTTTCTTGCTGTTTTGAGTGCTGGTATTACATTTCATATTTCAAAATGAATCATTGCCTGTTATTTCAAAATGGAAATTGCTGCTTTACGTTTCTGACAGGAACCTGCCTTTTAAAAATTACTGCTGCTTAAGTTTTTCTGAGCATATTACTTGCAGTGCTCTTATGAACTTTCATTTTGCATTGTTCAATCTTATCTGCTGTGAAATAAGTTCTTTAAAGGCCACAAACAATAGAATAACTTACTACCCTTCAAACACATTAAACTCTCAAATCCCTTCCCTGTCTATAAAACTTATTTTTATGCATTTCCTTAATTATGTATTTTCAGTCAGTAATACATTTTTTTTTTTTTATGCTATATATGTTTACACATTAAAGGCAATCGCTCAGACTAGATAAAACACAGAAATCCATTGTTTAAATAAGTCACGGTACATTAGAAAAGCTTAAGGGTCCTAAAGCTTTGAGTACTGGTCATGCATGGCTAGGCAGAGGCTCTACAGATTTTCACTTCTACCTTTGATATTTCTTTTAAGTGGGCTCTTGTCTCACTTGTGCATAAGTAAATTGCAACTTCAGTGTGCCTGATTTTTTGGAGGCTTTATTCAATTCTGATTGGAGGGAGTTGAAAGTCGCGTGTAATAAATTCACATGGGTTTTGCATGCATTCATTTGGTGTGACCAGGGTAGTCAGTAACTCAAATCCATTTTTACTGAGCACATCCAAGAATATCATGCAACTTTGAGAAACATTTTTGGTTCACAATGAGAATACAAAACTGTGGTGCAAAGGGTCTGACGTCTCATGTTCTCTTCATGGAAGGATCAAACCAGAAAATTGTTAGATCTGATTTCTGTCCCTGACTATCTGTAAGTTCATACTAAATCATGGAATCTGGAGCTTTCATTGTAATCTACCAAGGGGATGCAGTGGCCCCTTATATTTAGAGGGTTGTAAATGTAAGTACCTTCTCTCTAAGTCACTATAGCAAGCTCGTTACATAAAGTTAAAATTTACTGCAGACCAGAAAACTAAAAGACAGCAGGATGTACTTGAACTTAATTCAGTGGAAACTGTGATACTGTGCAGTTTCACAAAGGAGGTTGGGTTAGTTTGTCTGGACCAAATGTAGAGGAGAGGAGTCTGAAATACAGTGTGTAATTGGCAAATAGGATGTTTTAGGATTCCCCCTTTTGTCAGAAAGGATTCTTTCCTCTTCAGTAAAAGTACATGACCATGCTTATATGGACCCATAACCCATTCTTAGTTAGGGCCCATCTGATTGTAACTGAATTCTGTAACTGCTCTTCAGGCTTGACCTACCATGACAGTTGTTGGTAGTAAAATGTTACTTCAGGTGTTGTATGGACTATTTTTTTCCAATCAGTTTTTAGCTGCAGGGTGAAAAGTCTCTGTTTACAATGACTCAGCCAGTTTTCAGAGAATGGTATACACTGTGATGGAGACATTCTTAAAAGACATGCAATGGTTCTGTGGGAGAGGGCTCCAAAACAAGTCCCTTGAGTACCCAACATGGATATTTTATGCCTCCAGTGCTATTTTTGTGTCTCTGAACTGTTTCGATTGTAATCCTGATTCTTCTTTCCCATAGGAGGACTTTCGGAATAAAGTTGAAGATTATATTAAGCGCTATGCAAGATGATGATGGGAGATGAATGGCAGGACCATGGATTTCACAGTATAGAGTTGTCTTTAACTTTAAACCACACAAAAAACCTGGATTGTACCAGTCCTGTGCCCATGTTGTATTGAAGAAGAAAACTAACTTCATACTTGTCCATATTAAAAGGAGAGTTCAGCATAAATACAGCAAGAAATTGTGTATGTTGGTTGAAAAAAAAGTTGTTTGCTTACTTATAAAATGTTTACTCTTCTGAAACTGTACTGTATATCCTGTTGATGAGAGATGCTTGAGAAATTTTTAAAAAAATCACTATCAAAATTGTATTTACACTTTTTTTTTTTAATTTTCTTCTTGCCTACTAAAAATAGTAATGTGTTTCTGGAACACTTCAAATTGGCAATAAAATGGTCTCCCTGTGACCCAAACCTTAATGCTGTTGCATTTGATGGAGCAGAAATAATACCAACTTTCCTGGGAAGTCGCTTAACAAAAGTGATCAAAGTTTAATGAAATGCATAAAATGAAGTATATCTAATATCAAAATTTTAGTCAATGTAGAACATTTTGGCACAAATTTGAAATTTGTACTCTGCTGCTTTCAATTCTTGTTTAGACAACAATATTTTAGTTTGTATGCATTTTGTGAGGTAGTTAAAATTAACAGGCTAATCCATAATTTAAGTATATATGTGTAGTATTAGTAAAAAATTGAAATGTATATTTTGTGCAAGTGCAATGAAAGACTATTAAAAAAAAGTCTTTGGTTTTCAGATCTAGATTTGGAGGTGAAATTTTGGAGGCTTTTGCATAAGTTGGTGAACATTTATCCAAGCCCTATTTTTTTGGAGAACCATCAAAGTGTATTTTTCCACATTTCTTCCCTCAAAAGCAAAATACTGATCTTTCATTTTAAAATAACACACAGTGCACCTTTGTTTAAGGCTCTTAGATAAAGGGATGATTATCTTTACTGTAAGTAGCTATCTATCAAAAATATTAAGGCTATGTGAAAGCAGAAATCCTTCAGGAAAGGGTAGTCGTGCCTCAGGAATAGTTTCAAAGCACATGCCAGGAAGCATATTAGGTCTGTTATATAAAAATTATGCTGTGTTTATTACATATCATAGCTTCCCATTACTTCTGTGGACTGACCAGAATGACATCCAATATCCTGTTCAGTACAGTGATAAATGAATGAAGAGTCATAGACATGGGAACATGTAGCGGAGGCAAAATGGATTTGATTCAAGATTTTATAAACAGACAAACCATAGAAATAAATGTTTGTGTGATTTCATATGCAGTGAGTGTATGTGTAACAGTTCTGTATTTACAATGATCTTTTGCCTCACGTAGAAGATTGCAATTAGTTCTGCTTATCATCTTTGTCTCTCATTACTGCTTTTTGGTAAATGCTAGGGTTTTCATTTTCCAATGAAGCTACCATGGCATTGACAAAGTTTGATTACAATGAGCTAGAACACTTGTCAAATATCAAGACTAGGTCACGCATTTTGTTCTTTATCATTAGACGCTGAAAGTTTCCTGGGGTCCTTTTGACTTTACAAGAGCATCAGAAAACCACGGGTTCGTACCTTGGCAGTTTAAAAAACATGTACTGGAGCTGTCTGGAGAACCCTGTACAATCATCCCAACATAAACTGAAATATGGGCATAATGCTTTTTTTTTCTAGTCACTACCTTTGCAAAGCCTATTGACTATGGGAAAAGGCAGTTGCCGTACTAGTAACAGCATGGAGTGAGAGATTCTTAGTATTGATGTGTGGGTTGTAGGAGCCTGAGACTGGAAGGGGCCTTTCCATGGGTCATCAAGTCCAGTCCCTGGCTGTTGCAGGGAATCACACTGTATAAAGGTTTTATATATAACCCCTTTAATTCTGGGGTAAGGCTGAATGTTCACAGTGTGCTCCTCATGTACAAAGCTGGTTTACAAAGACTGGAAGTGTAAATTCCGTCTAGTGAGTAAAAAAATAAGCACGAGACATGGTTAGTGCAGTGATGCTATTGGGGAGGGGAGTGAGCAAGGGTAGGGGGGGAGGGCTGAGGAAAGAAGCAAGAGTTAAATATTTTAAAATCAGTACCATAAATGACCAGGCCTGGGAGAGCATCTGTCCAGTAACCTGGTCCATTAACACAGCTGGCAATATATTGGTTTAACAAAAAAAAAAAAAAATTAATACCCCAGGAATTTTTTTCTTAAAGCAGTAAAATAAATGTAATTTCTCTGCAGCAAAGAATGTGCTAGTTAAGTCAGGGAGGCTGAGCAAAACCCCGTACATGGGTTTGTTCCAAATTTAGCCCCACACCAAGGCATTTTCAGAGCAGTACTTCTTCACAGAAGAAAAATGCAACTCCCTCTTCGCATATGGATTCATATGTTTGTTCTTGCTTTGCCCCCATTTCAGTTTGAATTCTGCACCAGTACCACTAATAGTTTAAAAACAGTTACACTGGAATAAATGTTTTCTGAACTCTGTGGTCAGTGTAACTGGGGGGACTGTTCCAGAGCAATTGAGTAGAGATTTCTGTGTGGGAGAAGATGCTTTACTGATGGTTTTTCACATTCTTTGACAGAGAATTGTATGCGAACCCAAAGTACTGCTGCATATTTGATTAAGGTAACTTGCTACTCTATCTTAGCCAATCTGCATTGAATGTGCAAGTATCAGTTGTCTCAAAAGGAGCTGAACATGCATGGACACAGGAAAATATATACACCAGTATCTGGTTCCTGCTGCACTTGGACATAAAATAAGGCACTATCTTTATGTAAAAGTTAACCAAAACCAGCTGTGCTTATTTCAAGGAGAAAATGTAATTTACTAGATGAAAAGTAATTAAATCAGTGTGGGCAAATGTTTTCTATCTTCAGAGAGTCTTTAAGATTTATGAAAGGAGAAAGAAAGGAAGCTGGCAACCACAATTAGTTGACTGTGTCTTTTTAATGTCATGGAATTCCAACTTTTATCTGGTGGCTAAGAGTGTGTGACAGAATGTTTAGTTTTAAAATATGCCAGATTATGGACTAGATTCCCATTTGTTATGATGAGGTACACCAGTGAGTGATTTGACCTTGTTAAAAAGTGTATGAAGCTGCCAAGGTAGAAGAAATGGGAAGGCAGAGAACATGATGCTGATGAAGATCAGATAGAACAGCTATTGAGAGAGAGGTGGATGAGAAGTGAGGACAGCAAAAAGGAAATTACCTGATGCAGCAAGAGAGGGGGACACCATTAGGAAGATCACAGGGGATTTAAAAATTGCAGCATCATAACTGTTAGAAGCAGCTAGTAAAATATAAACAGCATTGTCTCAGTGCCATGGTTTATAACTTTGCTTCTTGATCAGAATATTTCCCATAGAGGTTTTTTTCCCCCAGTAATAAAAGACATAAATAAGCATTTAAAGACCTGCCCTTAACTGTATTTGAGGAAACGGCTCTCTGATGCATTCACCTTGCTTGTAAATAGTGTTAAATAAAATATATTTATATTCCTTACAAATGGATGTGAAAAGCTAGTATATTATGTAGAGGTGCACCAGTACTTCAGTCCCTATTACATTGGAACTGATAAAAGGCCAGCTGGCGCTTAATGTCTGATAAATGCAGTGTGGATACTCGCAGCCAGAAATGCAGCCCAACAGCTTGGAACTCAGCATCCAGCCAGGAAGTCTGGGGGAAAGGATTTGGGGAGCACAAATCGAGGCCTCCACAGTGAGGGAGGGAGTGGGGCAAGGGCAGGGGCAGGCACTGCATACGTGGGGCAGGGTGTGGGATGGAGCTGCAGCTCATTCACAGGGGCAGGGAGGGCAGCTCCTGCTGCTGCGCACACCCCTGGGGTAGGTGTGGGGGGGGCATGTGTCCCCCAGATCTGTGTGCAGGGAGTGGGAGGGCTGCTGTTGCACACTTAGTGCTGGAGGCTGTGCCATGCTGTTCAGAGCAGAGGGGCTGGGCCTGGGCTGTGCTCGGGGCAAGCAAGGGTGCAGCAAGTGGTGCCTGGTGGGGGGCCACAGCAAATTTTGGGGTGGCTATTTGCCTGAAGTGCAGCTCAGGCCAGCCTCTCTGCCAGGAAGAGCAGTCCCCAGCCCTGAGTGAGCAGTGGCAACCTGCCCTCGCCCTGCGCAGATCTGGGGGGGGCACCTGCCTCCTATGCCTCCCCTGGGGATGCGTGCAGTGGTGGGAGCTGCACCCCCTGGATGAGCTGTGGCTCCATCCCATCCCCTGCCCTGGCTGTGCAGTGCCTGCCCCTGCCCTGCTCCGCCCCTCACTGGGGGGACCTCGATCTGCCCCTTGCCTCCCCTTCCCTTGCCCAGCACCCCCTTCCCCTCCCTCCCCCGCCTTAGCAGCTGGACACTATTCTCCAAGCTGCCGGGCTGCGTGTCAGCAAACAAATCAGTATCGGCTGATATGGCTGGTTAATAATCAGCCATCAGTATCAGCCAAAACTGCTGTATTGGTGCACCTGTAATATGCTAATAAGGGTTGTAGCAGTGTTTGAACACCATGATTCTGTTCTAACTTTCTCTGAAACAAGAACACCATATTCTTTTCTAGTTGTGTGCAGTGAAATGTCAGAAGCAAATCTAATTCTACTGTTTAGTGAAAGGGAAACCTCCAATTTTTAAAACCATGGTGAGACATTCACTAGTGAATGTGATGCAAAGATTGATCTCGCTTAGGTGCCTGACTCTCAGGGAGTGAAACCCAAGTGAAGACCCCTTATGCTAAGTGCTTAAGCCTCTTTCAGAGGTGGTTTTTAAGTGTTGCGGTGCCAAATTTCAAGGGTGTCTGGGCTTGCAAACACAGGTTAGATACTGGAGTGCTGGACAATGCTTGAGATCAGCAAGGCACCAAATAATTAGATTCATAAAAGCTGACCCACTGAATATGCAGCCATTTATAGTAGCTGGTAGGAATATGCTAAAGACAGGGATGTGGCTTATGCCTCACCTCTGAAAGAGGCTTAAGCACTTAGCATAAGGGGTCTTCACTTGGGTTTCACTCCCTGAGAGTCAGGCACCCAAGCAAGGTCAATCTTTGCACCAGAAGAGCAGGAGGTGGCAGACAAAATGGTGTTTAGAGCTCTCATTTGGGAGGCAGGAACTTAAACCCACATCTCCCACCTCCCAGGAGAGTACCTCCCATTCTGGTCTAGAGAAGTCGTTCCACTTCACATGGAATTATGCATTGGAGCAGAGGGGAATCCAGATCTCCCACATGATGTGATGCGTGCTTCAGCTATAGGACTTGAGTATAACTATGGTGGTGGCAGCACCTCTGTCTCCTCCTCTTCCTTTCCCTTTCCTTTTTGTGGGAGGGGTCAGATATGCATGGAGCATGTCTACCACATTAGATTCTACAGGCTGGACAAATGAAGGGGAATGGCTTTTCTGAATCCTGGTGGGGCTTCACAATTAGCTTGGTACTGAGCAGGTCATCATTGTCAGGGCACAGCAATTCCTGCCCCTGGTCACATGTACAAATTAATTTCTACATTCACCAATGGAAACATAGATGCTGAGAGACTTCTGGAAACTGAGGGTTAGGCGGCAGCTGAGTGAGTATGTAATAAGTCCTTCTGGCTTTTGCACATGACTACACCTCCGTTATTATTAGCCCCATGGTTTTTAAATAAAACGTTTCAGCTCTGCTTCCTATATGTATGAATCCATGCTGCATGTGAGGAGACTTTCATACCTGTTAGCAAACATGCACAGTGGTTGTTACCCCTAAGGACTTTCCAGGTTTGCTTTTGCAGCCAGGTTATTTTACTTGGAGATGTTTAAAAGCAACTGTTGTAAGATAAGGGCAATATCTGTGGTCCAGTCAGTCAGGCTGGAAGGAAACTGAAAATGTTAAGGGTGGCCTTGTTCGTGTGTAATTGCTCACCTGCTATTCCATTGGACAAAAGATTCCCTTTCTGCTTGTTCCATGCACTGATTTGTGTATGCTATTTTGTATCTCTCTAATGCTGGTCATGGGAGAGAACCACCACAGTTTTAGTGTACCAAGGTAGTGGTGAAACTAGTGTAAAGGCTAAAGTGAACAGCATCACTCGTGTGCATTTAGGTTAGTTGAGCATTCCACTTCTACACAGAGTGTTGAAGCTGATGTTCACCAGAAACAATCCTGTACCCATTCTGGGGGGGATGGAGTAGGTCAGGGTGTCAAACTCAGCTGGTCTAATGGGCCATATGAGTGGTGTGGGACTGGTCTACAGGCTGGATTGGGCCCATGGACTGCCACCATGCCTTGTGCCCTCCTCTTCTTCTCCCACCCTGTCACGGCATACCAGATCCAGCGCTTTGTGTGGGCAGTCCAGGACTGTGCTGGTCCAAGGGAGACGGCAGACTGGTCCCACACACGGCCAGCTCTTGAGGGGTTGAATGCTGTGGCTTGGTGGGCTGCATCTTTGACGCACCTGAAGTTAGTTGATTTCTCATAACTTCCATCCCTTGTTTCTTTGAGTCAAGTCCTGGCCTGTTGTACAGATGCACTGGAGTGCAGGGAGGCAAAGTGACATTTTCCCATCCTCTCAGCAAAAGGGTGAAATGGCACCCTGCCCTGCCTTCTGCTTGACTTCAGACTACCACGGCTACCCACATCTCCCTGCCAAGGGATGCAATCGGGTGCTGTGCATAAAGCATGCTTTTTAAAGGAGCTGCCCAGTGTGCCCCAGTACGTACTTGCCTTCCCTTCTGCCATTCTCTAGCCACTCCTGTCTGCTGCCAGTGTGGGTCCAACACTGAACATACCATCAGACCAAACTACTCCTTTCCATTGTTCTCTATAACCACTGATCCAGGATTTTATCCTTCTATACTCTTTTCTGTAGTACACTTGCAAATATTAGTTTACTCATGGAGGCCAGGAAAGCCCTGGCTGAGCTACTGGGCCCAGTTCTTCATATGACAGCTTGTTTTTGTTTTTCTGTTTTTTCATCTCCTGTACCGCTATTACTGGGTTTGTTTCCCAGCCTCGGTTCCCTCCTAATACAGAAATATCTTGAAATGTTTTTGCGTTGGAATTTTCTTGGGTCAATATGTGCAATCACTGTCATATTTGGCATTGCCACTTGCTTGTGTGTTTTCTTCAGCTTGGCCTGCTGACAAGTTCCAAGTGGTTTGAAGCATGGTTTATTTGTTCCTGGTTTGTTTTGTTTTGAAAGTTTGCTTAGCATGAGATGGTGGTGGTGTATCTCCTAGTGAACCTGCAGGCTTAAGTTCACAGCCTGACTATGATGTACAATCCAATTGCTCAGTCCACTTGTTTTGCACCTACATATAGCAACCCTAGCTTAAAGTATTTGGTGTCTGTACACAGTGTAATATCCACAGAGGATTGAGATCAACAAAGATCTAGGCTGTTTACAGTCTTCAGTGACGATTTGTGTTTTGTTTTATTTCCCCCCCTATTCTTAGCCATTCACTTGTTTTCAATCAAGTTTATATTTGAAGGGAAGCATTTAAGTCTTACGATTTTCTTCTTTGCTCTCTACCTTGTCTCCATAAGATACGTGGTATGCGTGGAATCAGGTAAACCCAAGCAGAACTAGATGCTTTCTTAATCCACAATGCTGCTTTCAATGAGGGAGCTCCACAACCAGCCCTCTAACCTCCTGCACACATTTTGTTTCACCTCTTAAAAGTAGCAAAACTGAGCAGGGTCCAAGGCTACTTTATCCCACACAATACACAGTTCTTGATTTAAACAAAAATAAAAAGATGTATATGAACTTCAGCAATGTTTCAGCTCTGTATCTTCTGCTTCGTGCCCTTTAAGAATGATGGAAACAAGCTGGGATTAAAAACAGTGAGGGGAAACCTATATGTGCACTTCATCAAAAAGTTTCTTCCTCAGTTGTGCTAAATCCACATGCAGATTTCACTCTGTCTGCTCACAAGGTTTTGTACCCTATGGTACAATTTAAAAGGCTGCAGGAATAACAGAGCTTTAAAGCATTGCCTCCACTTTAATCACGTTTTAATGACTAATGTGCTGCTTTTGGAACAGTAGAAAGGGTTTTTATTTCTATACATATAGGATGGGCAGGCAAATATTTCAGCTGGAGGACCACTTAACAAGTTTGGGTGAGCTTTTGAGGGCCGCATGGGTAGCCCCACACCTTGACAGTTTTCCTGCCCCCCAGTTGCCGTACTGGCATCAGAAGTCCCGCCCCTAACCCCTGACCTTTGCCACTGGAAGTCCCACCCCTTGCCCCCCAGAAATACTCCGGGGGGGGGAGGGGAAGTTTGCTATCTTGGAACCAGAAATAAACCAAATCATACACTGAAAAGTCAAACACCTACTATAACATATTTTGATTTTATTGTACAAAATATTTGTCATGATTTGTGTTTGCATATTGTATATGGAGGGGATTGCATAATAACTCAGAAATAGTCTCACCCCCCCACACGCAATATATAGGAGTGTGGTGTGTGTATGGTGGGGTGTGGGAGGTATAGGGTATGTTGTGGGGTGTATACGTAGGGGTGTTGTGGGGGCAGGGTTTGGGTGTGTGAGGAAAGGTGGGAGGTGTGGGGACCCCCCCACCTTGTGCGCAGCCTCCACTTCTGGCAGCAGCAAGCAGGGGTGCTTGGGCCACTTGTGCCTAGCACTGGCGCCCAACAGCACAGGGCTCTGGCCAGCACTGCATGTGGATGCGCAGCCTGCCTGGCCCAACTCTCGGCGAGAGACGCGCGGGTGAAAGCCCACTGTGCTTCCGCTCCCCTGAAGCCCCCCAGACACCCCCCAGCAGCCGCGGAGGCCCCCACCGACCCCCAGCACAGCCAGAGGCAAGCGGGGCCCATGGTGGGAAGGGGTTAACCCCTCACTGAGTGGAAGGAGGTGACTGCAGGGAGCCGGGTTGGGTCAAGCCCCGCCCAGGCCCCTACTTGGCCCAGCCCCCCAGGGAGCCACGTGACCAGGCTGTGCAAACAGGCGCGCTTGTCTGCTGGCGCATGAGTTAGCGCGGAGTTCGCGCAGGAGGGTGTGCGGGAGGGCCTGAGACCCTGCCTGCAAACCCCCCCAGGGTAGACATTCCCATCCATAGCCAGCCTACCAGAGGCATGACATGGATGTGCACATGCTGCACCCCGAGGGTCCCTGAGGGCTCTGCGGCCCCCCCCCTTGGGCACCTCAGAGACCGCCACCCAGACGG
>NW_017729031.1:86048734-86049004 GCF_001723915.1 Gavialis gangeticus
ACTCTCTAAGCTTGGCCCCCAGAACCATGTAGTCATCCATGGTTCGGATGGCTGGTCTGGACTACTTAAAAGTTGAATTATCACCTTCTACTTTGAATTCATCCCTTTTGTACAGTGTAATAGCTCTTCCACATCTTCCAGAAGTGATCCAGCATCCTCCAGTGAGATGCTGTATAGACCCACCAAACCAACTGCTTGTCCCAGTAAGTTAGGTATTGGTGCTTTCTACTAGGGGTGTGCGAAATGGACCATATTTGATTCAGATTTGTC
>NW_017729031.1:86054004-86064546 GCF_001723915.1 Gavialis gangeticus
GCATCCTCCAGTGAGATGCTGTATAGACCCACCAAACCAACTGCTTGTCCCAGTAAGTTAGGTATTGGTGCTTTCTACTAGGGGTGTGCGAAATGGACCATATTTGATTCAGATTTGTCCCAAATCAGGGACAGTGATTCAATTTGTTGATTTGGATCATTGTCCTGATTCGACTCGGCCAAATCCAAATCTGAAGATTCGATGCTGATTCAATGCCCCCCCACACACACACTCCCATGGGACGTTCCATCCACCCCACCATCTCAGCATTCGTGAGCTGCCTGGTACCTCAAGGTATGTAGAAAAAACACAAAGCTGTATCTACGTCCAAATCATCAAATCTTTCCAAATCTCTCTGAATAGATTTGGAGGGTTCTGATTCAATTCAGAGAGAAATCTGATTTGATTCAGATTTGGAGATTTGGCTGCCAAATTGGGTCAAATCTCTGCTGAATCAAATCAGTGACCGAAGCTTTGCACAGCCCTCCTTGCTGCTACCCTGTTGGGAAACGCTACCAGTCTGCTGTTCTTTTGCCAGTGCTGAGATCTGAGCTCAACATAGAGAAAAGAATGAGAGATATTTCAAATGAAAATCTAGCTAGTTCAGGGACAAGCCGAATATCTATGCACCAGTTATAATCCTAAAATAAACTGTGTGTGTGTTAAGAAATATTCTCGGGACTAAAATAGTAGTTCCTTATGTAGGCTCTACAGTTTCTGATTTCTCACAGACGTTCCTGTAAGACAGACTTCCCATGTTAATGTTTCAATATTATTTATGTAGATACATGCATGCGTTGTTTTTTTAGTTGCAGCACAGTCAGGAGTATACTTAAGTGGTAATTTATTAATTCTTGCTCAGGCATTTAGATCGCATATTTTATGCCACATAAGAAGCATTCAGAGAAATGTTAAAGTAAAGGATGTGAAAGCAAATAGTGTAGATTTAATAAATTGGGCTGGCTTACATCAATGTTTTACAGATGAGCACTTGTGGAATGTGTGCCTTTTTTGTTAAATACTCCATAAAACCAAGGGAAGAAACGGCAAAGGAAATTAAATGCCAGTCTGCCCATTTACCTCTAGAGGCAAATATTTAAGAGAATGTTACCAAACTGTCAGTTTGGTGTGCAGTGTCATTTAGACTAAAACAATCTGGGACGAGATATCAGCATAAGCCTAGAAAGTGAATATAAATGATGGCATTTATCCTGGGACACTTTTCCAGCAAACTTTCTGGTTCATGAACCTTCCTATCTGTACACTTCAGATCTTTTCCCTTCAGAAACCAATTTTTTACCTGTTCAGGAGAATGCTTTTTTCTTTCCTTCTAGACCGCTGTAAAATGTCATGGTTCCCTGATCATGAACAAATTACATTTTCCACTAATGTGCTTAGGGCCATGAAAATTGAATAAAAACGAGGATATCTGACAATGATAGAAACATTTTGCAATCCTATTGTTGAATGAAAACAGCACAAAGGTATTTTAAATAGCAATAACCTTCATGCTTTAGTACTTTGTAGTGCCTTCCCCAAGTAGCCTGAAGCTGGGCACCCAACAAAAGGAACTGTACTTGTCCCTAGCTTATGCTGGGACAGATAGCTGTTTAAGGGACTGATCCTTCCCACAATGGAGTTAACAGCAACCTCTTTTTTTCCACCCTGCCCACCACCTGCTGTCACCTTTGTCAGTGAAAGTAGGACTGGGACATAAGTAAAATTTTCACTGGTGGAAAGAAGGTTGGAGTGGGGAGGGAATGGAGGATGTTTGAGCTTAGGCATCTTAGAGAAGGTGAGAAGAGCTTTTGAAGGGGTCAGTACTGAAACTGCATTTCTGAATGTTGCAGACTGGAATATGATGCTGTTGAAAAAGTGGTATTTAGGAGTGTCAGCACTGGATAACTGCTTGCTGACATCAGGGAAGAACAGGAATCCAGCTTCAGAGGAGCTACTGGAGAAAATCACAAGCATAAGCAAGAAGTCTGCTTCTGAGAGCTTATTCTATGTGAAATGAACTGTCTTACCTAGAAGTGACTGCTCTATTTGCCTCATTCTTGCTCTGCTACTTTCCACCCTTACATCACCCCAAACTGTGGATGAACAATTAAGATATGAGGGGGAGGGGAGGCTGTAAAATATAAAGTTTTATGTAGGACCATGATCCTTACCTTGTTTTTCTGTGTCTGTTACTCATTTTGCAAAGTCCACATCACAAGTGTACATCTGTAGCCTAGTCTACCTCTGGGATTGCTTAAGCACTTCGCATTCAGGAGTTGGTGGGAAAAAACACACTTGAACAACATCAGAGAAAAGGACAGAACTCTTACCTCCCTGTTCCCAAGGAGGTCTGTCCTCACAGGGCCACAGAGAGCCACTCCTTTTTGCTTCTTGTTTTTCCGGTCCCATGAATCTTATATTGCTTTCTGGACAATAGACCAGGTTCAGCAAGGAAAATAAGAGGGCTTGGGTAAGTGTGTTAAGCCTCAGGCAACCAGGCAAAATGTAGATTCTGCTCTGTTCTCAAATTCTGCCTAATGTGCAATTTAGGGACCCCAGTCCCTTCTTGGACCAGGACTTCTTAATGACCTGGGAAGACTATTTCCTCTTTCCCAACTTCTGCTTTGCTTTTTAGACAGTAAGTTTATTGGGGTAGGCCTTGTCTTCTACTCTGTTCAGTGCCTAGAGCAACAGGGAAGCATTGCTTGGTATGTAGCTGCTTCTGTAATAAAAATGATGCCAACAATTTATCTTAACTAGGAAAAGCCAAGCCCCTACACAACTAGACAGAGTTGTAGTACTTTCATGTTAAAAATGATACTTGACAACAACAGTTTGCAAAGTAATCAGGGATGCCTTTTATTAACAGGATTCAGCAGCATTCAATCCACAACTTTCCAAGAAATGAATTAGAATATTCAGATTATTTGTGAAGAATAGTACCTCCCAAGGGCCACTGGAACTAATTATTGGTTAGGCATATAGATACTAATCTTTAATTATAGAACTTTCACTTAAAAAATGTATTTATGACACAATTAAAATGACAAAGGAATTGGCACGTGAGAGGTGCTAAGAGTATTAGCAACTTGCGGAGCAGAGATTTTAGTCCAAAGGGTGTCATCTCTGCTTTAACAAAGATTGTTCTCCAGAAGAAAAGCATGTGACACTTCTCTTGTCAGCACAGGATGAAATGTCAGTTGTGCACTGCCTTTATAATACTGATGAGCCCTCCCAGCTTGCTGTAGGGTGACAAAATGGTTCACTAGAGCAGTCTTGCTCAATGGTTTCCAACAGGCTGCTGATTTTGCAAGGGCCCTTATTATCTACTGAAGAGAGTTTCATCCACAAAATAGTGTCCATATGGACCTAGAGCCATCCTAGGTTGCAGTGCAGGGCAGTTGAAGTTACACAATGCCTTCGCTCTTTTTGCTTCTCCACACCACTAGTACTGTCATGAGCAGGGTAACAAGAATGGGTATCACAATGAATGGATACAGGATGTTATTTGGTGGGTCTTTCAGAGACCTCCCAGAGAGGGAGCAGTTTTTGAAATAATGTTTGTGAATGGCTATGAAGAACTCGTCCACCAGCTTGTTCGGCCAATAGCAGTCTAGTTTCCCAGCTATTAGGAAGGTACAGTTGGTGAGCTCACCGTAAGTGCTAGAAAAGAAAAGTACATTGGTTAGGAAGCTAGACAAATTCCAGAGCAATTGCTCATGAAATAGGAAGTAACACCTTGGGTTTGATCTTCAGAGATACTCTGCATTGAAAACTCCATTTGATGGCAAAGGAACTCATGGGTGTTTGAACATCTTTGAATATCAAGGCCATACACTTTAGTTATGCTAGACATTTTTGGCCAAGTATCTGAGGGTTTGATAGGTCTTGGGAGGTGGCAAGGACCCTATGATACCCTTGGTCTCATGAGCACCTAACAAGCCCAAGATCTGAACCTGCTGAGCTTGTGAGATCAGAAGCATTCATAGTTTGGAGCAATTGAGCTATTTTTTGTTTAGAGATCATGGATTTTTCAGGAAATAACACAGTGCTTAGAGAAGTACTGGACAGAGAAAACATCACAATTGGTGACTGAGAAGAACTCAGGAGAAAACCATCTGGGGATAGCTGAACTGCCTTCACTGTACACTTACAGCTTTCTGATATATGAGAGAAATTGCAATCACAACCCCTGACCCACTGCTGGCTAATGAACAGCTGAAACTACAATTCTTTATATTGGAAGCAGACAGGACTTCACATTCACAAGAGATCCAGACCACTATCAGTCTAGCAAATCAATTTATTCATTCAGTTTGTTATATGAAATTTGGATGGATCTGTGTGGAGGCAGCTGCCTAGCTTCATTATTTTAGTCTTCCAAATTTGTTGCCAGATCAGATCACCATCTCTGCTATTAGTTCTTTCTTATTAAGGTGTGCCACAGGTTTGACATAATGGGACATGCCTAAAAATTAAGCTGTTATTTATATTTCATGACAGTGTACTTTAGTAGCTCTTTGATATACTTGCAAATGAAATGTATGTACATTATCTAAATAGCAACTGATAACTCAGTACTATGCTGTACAGTACAATAGAACTGTTTCTCTACACAAATCGCTTGTTCCCTCACCGACAAGCCAACAGAAATTCATGGTCTATATTTTCATTTTCTGCAGAGCCTAGGAATAATTCTATGTTAAATGAATGTTAGATATTTGTAATATTTTGACAAATTAAACAGTTGCCAGAAACCGTGGCAATGCAGTAACCAGCATGTAATTTTATTACCTAAATTTAATCAGCATAGCAAATATGATAAGGCTTTCTGGACTGTCTTCTGAGTGTCAGTAATTGCCTTCCCCTAGAGCCACTTCCACACATACTCATCTTGCTTAGAAACTGAGACTCCAATCACTTGTCCTACTGACACAAGCACCAACAGATTCTAGAAAAAATTTTCAAAAGTCCCCTAAAAGTCAATGGGAGCTGGGTGCTTCTGTGAACTTTACCATTTACTGAAGCCCAGAAAAACAGCAGATGTAGAGCATCCACAATATGGTACCACCAGGGCAAAAGAGAAAGGCCATCACTTCTGCGTCATATAAAGTATGATGTATGAGAAACTATTTCATTCTCTCTACCACATGGATTTGGGTGGAGCACCCTCCATTTTGCTAGATATTCAGCATCGCCACTGTGCACACCTTGGGGGGAAGTATGGAGGGCATGTGCCCCCCAGATTTGTGCACAGGGCAGGGTTGGGCTGCTCAGGGCCAGGGGCTGCACTGGCCTCTTCCCAGCAGGGAGGCTGAGCTGGGGCTGTGCTGGGGGTGGGTGGTGGCAGCACTGTCAGGGGGAGCACAGTGGGGCTATGGTGAATTTTGGTATGGCTGCAGCCCACCCCATAGCCCCCCCTCCCAGGACCATCGCTGCCCACTGCACCCTTGCCTGCCCTGAGCATGGCCCTAGTCCAGTGGGAAGAGACCTGTGCAGCCCCCCGGCCCCGAGCAGCCTGCCTTCCCCCCCATGCACAAATCTGGGGGGCACATGCCCCTCATGCCTCCTTTCGGGGTGTGCACAGCAGTGGGAGCCACCTCCCCCACCCCCTGGATGAGCTACCCATGGCTCTGTCCTGTGCCCTGCCTGGGCAGCGCCTGCCCCTCACCATGGGGGACTCGATCTGCACCCCCTACACCTCTTCCCTCCCCTACATCCCTTCCCTCTTACAGACTTACCAGCCCAATGCTGCTCTCCAAGCTGCTGGGCTGCATATCAGCAATCGGATTGTTATTAGTCGATATGGCTGGTTAATAATAGGTCATTGGTATCTGCCAAAAAATTTTTTATCGGTGCACCCCTAGTGATTAGCTATGATGACACAGCAAATGAAGATTCAAATGTGACAGATAAATACAAGAATAAATCAATTAAGGAAGAGCAATCCTAGTCCTGGGGAACGGGTAGGGCGAGCATGTGGCTGCATTTCTGGAATCAAAAGAAAATATCTGTTCACTTGCTTATTGGTTCACTCTATGCAGCTTAAACTAACCTGCAAAGATTGAATTGTTTCAGCCTCGGACTTTTAGACTATCTGGACTTAGCCTGAGAGCTACACTATGCAGCGGTGATCAGCATGCCACACACTCCTTCATGGCATGACCCAGATGCAGCAGACTACCAGTGGAATCTGACTCTAGTGTAAGGCTGATTTCCCAGTGACTTCACAAGTCCTATACTAATTCCCTGCCTGTTGATGGCGTATGGGTAAAAGGGGTGTGCTCAATATGTGTGGTTGTCATTTTGGCTTGCTCGAGTTCACTAGCAGCCACTGAGCTGCTTTAACTCGGTACAGAACCAGCCTTGGACAGAGTCAGGGAAGGTTAAATCTTTAAGCTGTCTTTACGTTGCCCACAAGTGAACAGTTAGCCTTAGACAAGGATACGGGCTGGGAGTAACACACATCCAAGACATTGTGACGGGAAGAGCATCTGGGTAAAAGACCATTTAAGTTATTTCTTCCCATTATGTGTAGAAGTCAGGTACTGCTACATTTTTAAAACACCCAGAAGGAAGAAACTCAACAGCAACAGAGCTGTCATGATAATTACAGTCATGACAGATGAAAAAAAAAAGCTCACATTACAGGGTTTAAGGATGGCTATTCAGATGAAATTGTTCAGGGTAAAACAGAAAGTTACCTGGAACTTACTCAACTAGCAAACCAAGGCTGACTCTGTCTTTTCTTTGTGAGCATGAAAAAAAGTTAGAAAACTGTTTGTCTTTCTGTTTTCTCCAGTCTGCACTTTCCAGTCACTGGAAGCAGAAAAACTCCTAGAAGATACAGGCTCTCCAGCCAAAATTCAGCAGGAGGCATTGGGAATTCAAAGCCACCTGCTCCAGTAACACTGCAGTTCTACATTGCAAGGAGACCCAGGAGAGCCTCCAAACTCCTGTCTGTTTTTACCTCACCCCTAGCCTTTTTGAGGTTTATTCAGCACCAGTTATGGCATAAGCCCTCAAACCATGACATGAGACTGTTGCACACTCACCAAACACATCAATCAGGAAGACCTGCAAAATGACCAGAGATTTGGCTATAAGAGATTTGAAATGTGAAAATTAAGTCCTGGCCTGTGTTTGTGAGGGACTTAAAACCAATTCCAACTGTATAACTTCAGAGTAAAGTACAGGCATACCTCGGAGATATTGCGGGTTTGGTTCCAGACCACCGCAATAAAGTGAATATTGCAATAAAGCGAGTCACATGAATTTTTTGGTTTCCCAGTGCATATAAAAGTTATGTTTACACTATACTGTAGTCTATTAAGTGTGCAATAGCATTATGTCTAAAAAACAATGTACATACCTTAATTAAAAAATACTTTATTGCTAAAAAATGCTAACCATCATCTGAGCCTTCAGCGAGTCGTAACCTTTTTGCTGGTGGAGGGTCTTGCCTCAATTTGTAAAAAACGCAATATCTGCGAAGCGCAATAAAACAAGGTATGCCTGTACACATTTCTCAAAACCTGATCAACTTCACCTTGGACAACAGTTGTGGCAATGCTTGCTTGCTTTACCCACTCATGATCTAGTGTTTATACCTTGAGGTCCTGTGGGCCTTTGCTGGGAGATGTAGTTATACCCTACTGCTGTGAAGTTAATCGTCAATGCGCCTTTTGTAGTGAAACTAGCCTGTAGGTGTTCTGTTCTTTGATGGAGCATGTGGAGAACTGCCATCCTGGAGAATGGATGAATGAAACGATATCTGAGTCAGAGGGCAACAATCAATCCTGAGAATTGTTGTGTGGTTCCTGTTGCTTGGAAACCATTTCCTTTCTTTTGTTGGCCCATGTTCTTAACAGCTGACACATTTAGAGTCTAGCTGTGAGGCAGTTCAAAAAGGAAGAAAAGCTGGAAAAACCTCCAAAAAGAGGAAAATGCAACAATTGCTCAGAAACTAAGAGACTGATTTGATTTCTTCTGTACTCTTATGTATTTAAGTATTTAGGGATTTTCTGTATGTAGGCTGGTACAGGTTGCCATTTGTAAGGGATCTCTTTTGGTGCATTTACCCCCAAGACCTGACACATCTCTATCAGAAAGTCTTTCAGCTGAAAACAAGTGGAGCACAGATCTACTGGGGGCAAGAATTACAATATATGGATACATTTACCAATCAGGCTTTTGGTATATTAGTAATTTGCTAAGCCTGCTAATATATCTATTTGCCAATATGATATTAATGCTGCATTAATACCTGGTTTACCTTTTTATATGTCCCTGGAAATGGCTATTTTTCTGCTATTCTCCTCAGCTTTTCCATTTACCATTCTTTCTTATCTATGGTATGTACAGTTATTTGTTTTCCCAGTCTGGGAAGCTCTGTGGGTTTGCTCAGCCCACCTCCATGCTACTCCTTTGCAAAGAAAGCGTGGGAGACTGCAAGAGAGAGATCTCTTACAATGCACACTTCACAGCATGAAGGCTGACCCAAATGCTTCGCCAGACCTGCAGTAACAATGACTGAAACACTGCTTTGGGGGTACTGTTCTTCCAGCTCTTCCATTTAGAGCTTGGAGACCGCGTAAGAACAGAACATCTCTTCCATCAGGATGTAGCAGATACCCTTAGCAGCCACCTTCTCCCATTCCTAAGCCAAGCGGTGTCTCCCAAACATGTGTATGCTTCATCTTCAAGGTAGAGATGTGCTATTATCCCTTCTTGACAAAATGGAAATGGAGGCACAGAGTCTAAGGGCCACTTTTTTTAAGCTGATGCCTATGCAAGTTGGATGCCTAAATATCTTTAGAAGTCTGGCTCTATGTGTATGTTTACACAGGGACAGCAGCATGTCCCAGCTGGGATGCTGCACCCACCCATTTCTATTTACATGCTCTAAACCTGGAAATATGCCAATGAGGCCACTCCAGGCATCTCTCTGTGGCCACTACTAAGACCTCCGTCACCAGTGTGGATTTGCAGTGTGTGAGCAGGGCATGCTCAGGAATGTCCCAGCAGAGACAGGCTGTTGCTGCTACAGTGCAGTCATGTCCTAAGTGACTTGTCGAAGGTCACAAACTAAGCCTGTAGAAGAGGTTGGAACTGATCCCAGATTTAGAGCCTTAAAATGCAAGACCATCCAACTATAAGTTAACAGGGGTAGGCAACGTTTTTTGGCCAGAGTGCCGAAAAAAACCACAATGTCTGTCTACCTTGGAAGGTGCCGGAGTGCCTGGAGCAACTGTTTGCAGCCTCCCAGCCACCTGCTGGGAGCAGCCTGGGCTCTGTCACTGGCAGCAGCTACTTAGAGCTTGGGCTGGCAGTGATGCACCGAGTAAAATAGCTTTGCATGCCATGCCCTGCACGTGTGCCGGGGGTTGCTGATGCCTGAGTTATAACAACACTTCTTCCCTGGAAAGGCTGCCATGTTTTGGGAAGGTCCTTGATCTTCATTTTGTGGTTGGCTGGACCTCACTGCTCTGTGCGAGTCCCCAAGTTTTGTTTGGTTGTGATCAGGGGCAGATCCAGTGAGGAAGGGTGCAATTGTGCAATTCCTGTTCCACCCAAAGTTTAAACCAACTGCCTGGCAGCAGAATTTCTATTCAGACAGCAGTGAGGGAGTCCCTTGACTTCATGGCTCACTGTAATCTAAGTCAGGGGCGGGCAAAACATGGCCCATGGGCCAAATTTGGCCTTCCAGGCCATTGTACCTGGCCCGCAGGGCCCCTAACAAAGTTAGGAAATTAATATATCTGTCCCTGGCTGCCTGTTGAAGTTGACAGGAGCTAGAGGCAGTAGGACCCAGAGAAGCCACTGTCAGGATCAAGTGGTTGCAGAAGCAAGGCCTGGCGGCTTTGCCCTGCTCCCTGCCATCCAGAAGCCCTGTGCAGAGCAGAGGCTTCTGGCCTGAGCCCCTGGGACTGTTCCTGCCTCCCTGCACCAGAAGGAAATTTATATAAGAAGGGGGAGGGGGGAGGCAGGGGAGGACTGTGGGTGATCACCCCAGTCTCCTCAGGGTTAAGCTGAGCTGGCTGCTGCAGTCCCAGCGCTGAAGCCAGGAGCCACGTGGTGCCAGAGCAGCCGGGGGCAGGGAGTGGAGAGGAGCAGTGGCAGCTACAGGCAGGGAAGCTGTGAAAGTGGCAGCAGGTTGGGGGTAGGGGCAGCAAGTGGGCACATGGAGCTCTACGACACCTGGGTGGGAGTGCAGGGTCCTTGCTGGTGCACCAAGGCCAGGACAAGCAGGGGTCCAGAGAAGGCCATCAGGAGCATGGGGCTGGGCTGGCAGGGGCTCTGGAGCCAGGCTGGCTCCCTCTTCTCCCTGCTGCCACCACCTGGCCAGGGTCCATAGAGCCCTGCCGGTCCCCATCCCATGCTCCTGGCACCCCACTTTGGGTGCCACAAGTGCTGGCCCCAGCACACCGTGTGGGCCCTGTGGCGGGTGCAGAGATCCCACCTCAGGAACACAGTTGGGTATTCGTATCCCTCCGCTATTTCCACCACGTGAGGCGGGCCAGTAGGGGGTGCTCCTGCGTC
>NW_017729031.1:86065063-86065927 GCF_001723915.1 Gavialis gangeticus
CCCTTACCCAGGTAAGTGATGCAAGTCACGTAGGCAGAGGGAGCAGGTTTCCCCCCTCCCTCAGGAATGCAGCCAGCTCCAGTTCCCTAAAGAGACAGGCTGAGGGTGTGGTCCCCTGTGTGCTGGGCCCATCCTAACTGAATGGTCGCAGCACAGAGATTTAAATCACAGTGTCACAGGGCAGAGATTTTTGGGGAGAAACCAAGGTGGCTTTCTGCCACAGGCCCCATGCTCCCGCCCAGATGTTGCTGTGCTCTGCGCATCCACTTGCTGCTACTTTCCCCCACCTGCTGCAGCCATTTACCTGCTGCAGCCACCACTCCCCTCCACCCTCTGCTGGTTGCTCTGGCACCACATGGTTTCCAGGTGCAGTGCCAGGCTGCAGGATGCAGCAGGAGTCAGCCCAGCCCCTGTAGTTCTCAGCTGGCTTCGTGTAGTCCTGGCTGGACCTGTCCAGTTCCTGGTGCAACCTGCAGTCTTGGCTGTGCAGCTGGAATGTAGTGTTGAAGCAGTGAGCTGAGAGGGGGTGGGGGAAGAAACAGGGAAGTGGCAGAAGGACAGTGGCGGTAGATGAGGAAAAATGGCTGCGAGGGGGAGTGCAGGACTGCTTCAGTGTAGAAGCGCAGAGCCTGGGCTTGGAAGAGCATTGAGGGGAGTTCTGTCTGCTGTGGGGCGAGGGGGCTGTGGGCAAATCCTCCCCATCTGCACATGCCACAACCCTTCCTAGCCACCCTCCCCCCACACACTCACAGCCTTGTACAAACCCCATACCTACCCACATAGCCACACACAGACGCAGATGCTCCTCCCCACACTCCCCACGCACCCACACCCACACCCCCCAGAAGATAAAAGACTAAGAGT
>NW_017729031.1:86070927-86071870 GCF_001723915.1 Gavialis gangeticus
CAGAATTTCTATTCAGACAGCAGTGAGGGAGTCCCTTGACTTCATGGCTCACTGTAATCTAAGTCAGGGGCGGGCAAAACATGGCCCATGGGCCAAATTTGGCCTTCCAGGCCATTGTACCTGGCCCGCAGGGCCCCTAACAAAGTTAGGAAATTAATATATCTGTCCCTGGCTGCCTGTTGAAGTTGACAGGAGCTAGAGGCAGTAGGACCCAGAGAAGCCACTGTCAGGATCAAGTGGTTGCAGAAGCAAGGCCTGGCGGCTTTGCCCTGCTCCCTGCCATCCAGAAGCCCTGTGCAGAGCAGAGGCTTCTGGCCTGAGCCCCTGGGACTGTTCCTGCCTCCCTGCACCAGAAGGAAATTTATATAAGAAGGGGGAGGGGGGAGGCAGGGGAGGACTGTGGGTGATCACCCCAGTCTCCTCAGGGTTAAGCTGAGCTGGCTGCTGCAGTCCCAGCGCTGAAGCCAGGAGCCACGTGGTGCCAGAGCAGCCGGGGGCAGGGAGTGGAGAGGAGCAGTGGCAGCTACAGGCAGGGAAGCTGTGAAAGTGGCAGCAGGTTGGGGGTAGGGGCAGCAAGTGGGCACATGGAGCTCTACGACACCTGGGTGGGAGTGCAGGGTCCTTGCTGGTGCACCAAGGCCAGGACAAGCAGGGGTCCAGAGAAGGCCATCAGGAGCATGGGGCTGGGCTGGCAGGGGCTCTGGAGCCAGGCTGGCTCCCTCTTCTCCCTGCTGCCACCACCTGGCCAGGGTCCATAGAGCCCTGACGGTCCCCATCCCATGCTCCTGGCACCCCACTTTGGGTGCCACAAGTGCTGGCCCCAGCACACCGTGTGGGCCCTGTGGCGGGTGCAGAGATCCCACCTCAGGAACACAGTTGGGTATTCGTATCCCTCCGCTATTTCCACCACGTGAGGCGGGCCAGTAGGGGGTGCTCCTGCGTC
>NW_017729031.1:86073432-86078795 GCF_001723915.1 Gavialis gangeticus
ACCCACACCCACACCCCCCAGAAGATAAAAGACTAAGAGTTCATTTTAAGCTATTGTGAAATCACCTCTATGTACACTACACAAACACATGTAAATCAAGACATGGGTGTGCAAAACAGGCCATATTCAATTTGAATTTTGCCCCAATCAGGGACAGTGATTCGATCTGTTGATTTGATGTGGCTGAATCTGACGATTCAATGCTGATTTGGCAAATCAGCGATTCAGACACAGGCACAGCTTTAAAATACACACGTAATCTCACTCACTGAATTTGCTTTGCTTTTCTACCCACTATACTGAAGTTCAGTCAGGCTGCAAGGGCTGAACATAAATCCCGAGGCTGAACATAAATTAAGGTGGTTGTTCTTATTGGTTGTTCTAGTGACATGTTTAGACTACTTGAACTTTGCTCTTGTGGTTTTATAATGTCACTAGAGTCTAAAAATAAAACCTTATAGGCTGGGGCTGGCTTTACGCATCATTCCGTATCTCATCTTGTACTTATACTGCTGCAGCAGCTGAAAATCTCAGTATATCTTGTAAAATGCAGCTTGCAGGAAACAATATGGTAATTCAGGTTTTCCAAATCTCAGAATCCCCTGTGTTTTTCAATGCTCTCTTTGTTACTGTGCACACATATACATAAATGCATACTTGTGCCTCTGAAAACAATGATAAAAAGCTTCAAGAGGACAAAATCAGACCCTCTATGCTACAATTGCAAGAAACAGTTTTTCAAATATGTGCCATCCTCCAGTTTGTGGGAATGATTTTCATTTTTGGCTTGATTGAAAATCTAGTGACTTCAAGGGAAAGAGTCCCATAGACTTCAGTGGGCACTGGGTCAGGCTTCTGGACTCACCTACAAATCCATTAAAAATATCTCTCTTCATGTTGCTCAGAACTGTTTTTCTTCTGCAGCTAAAAAACTCAAAATCTCAGAATCCTCTTTACTTTATCGGTTTCCATTGTAGTGCACTAGTCTTGACTTTTTGACAAAACTTGCCAGCATACTGCTGGCCTACTGTAATTTTCACAGCAGTTCCTTTCATTTTACAAATCCAGCAATTTACACCATCAAACATTTAACCATGTGGTCCTGTGTCTCACATATACGCGTTTCCCTCTCAGCCCTTGGCTCACAATATGATGAGCTGATCAAACCCCATTCCTCAGGCTTTTCGATAAACACTGTACAGCAGGGGTGGATCCAGGATTTCTGAAAGTGGGGTGTGGAAGCAGCAACCTGCATGGCAGGGTTGGTTGCTCCCCCTGCTCCTGGACTCCTCCACCCCCACCAGTACGGGGCTGCAGGAGTCTCTAAGGACATTTCAAAGTCCCTAAGGCAATTGAAAATCCTCCCTCCTTTCCCCTTCCTACTCAGATGCAGCCCCTCCACTCCTCATCCCCCACCTCAATCTCCTCTGCCTGCCACTGCTGCTTTGTCTGCTGTTCAGGAGCTGGACTCAGCTGGAGAAGGGTCAGAAGTAGCAGTGTGGTGGGAAAATAGTTCCCTCCACCCTGCCTGGGCCTCAGGGAGCAGGCACAGCAAAGGGGAACCATTCTCTTCCTTGCTGCTACTATCCCCCTCTCAGCTGAGCCTAGCCCCCTGCTTCCAAACCCCTTCAGCAGGAATAGCTCTGCTGCCTCCAGGACAGTGGGAAAAGCAGCAGGGGTGGGGGGAGAAGAGGGGAGGGATGTGCATCTGAGCAAGAAGGGGAAGGGAGATGGGGATTTTTACCTGCTTTAGGGACTTTGGCTCCTGTGGTGCAGTGCAATGCAGAAACAGGGGTGCAGATGTGCCACTGCACTGCTTCTGGGTCCGCCCTTGCTGTACAACCAGAGAAACATATACACAGAGAAACAATACATTTTGTACAAAATGTATTTTTGCAAGTTATAAGCAATTTTTTAAAGCAACCAGGGATTTATTCCACAAACTGGGTGAATTCAAGTGATAGCCCCAACTGCATAGGTATTCCTGTAACTTGGAAAACGAAAACAAGTAGTGGAGACCCTCCTCAAAGAGATGAATCCATAATAGGGACAACAAGTGCTTTGGCAGAGAGTTAACGTCTCTTGGAATACACGGTCTTTAACAACTTAATGTGAATTCACTGTATTGCAAAGCCTGTTGAAAGGAAGATACCATGCAGAGCTGGACAGTCTGGTTTTGTGAAACACTGCAGGGCACCAAAGTAGCTGTATACAAATGCTGAAACGTCCTGTACTTCACATCTTGTAGAAAACAAAAAGTTTGTCTGCCTTCCTCACATACCCAAGTAGTAAAACAAAATCCTGCATCTGATCCTGCTGATGAGTTTAACTGTACATAGGATGCAGAGGCTCCCAAATGATTTAGTGCCTGTTATATTAAACTGGTTTTCAAATAAATGCCATCCTACATCTTGTAGAAAAGATGCACAGTGCTGCAAACATGAAGCATGGCACTTGGCCCTTGGGTATTTGACTGAAGAATGAGAGACACTGTAATCACCGTGCTCCTTTTTTCCTGCTGAAGCCAATTAGTAAATTGATTCAGTCTGCCCTACTACTTGCTGCAACTTGTGATCCATATGTTTTTATTTACATGATGTACCAGCTGACCCTTTGAGGAGATACAGCTCTATGTTTGCAAATAGGTAACATGTATATAGTCATGCAGTTTGTATAAATGGAATAATAAAAATGTATTATTAATGCCAAGAGCTAGGAAGTTATGAAACCCTTCACTGCTCATTACAATGAACAAAAGTTTGCAACCACCACTGCTCAATCCTAATAGGCAAGTAGGTCTATTGATTCAAAACCTAGTGAAACCTGACTGGAATCTCACCAAGATATATCCATATGGTACTGATTAACACAAACACCCATTAGAATCAACAGAAGTTTTATCTAGATAAGGGACGGAGTAAAAACTTCAGGATGGGCCTTTAAAAATACATATTTATGTACGAATGAGAAGCAGCATATGAGATATTTATAACCTAACCTTCCTTAGTAAACTAGTTGTACTGCCACTGAATTAGTCTATAAATATGAAGACTAAGTGTCCCAATGGACATGGTTAACATCTGCATATTTTTCTAAGCATATGTCCATATTCTGTTTTCAGGTGTCGATTTAGTGAGAGCTTGGTGTTCACCTTCAGAATATATCCCACCATCTGTGCCAGCCAGGAATCACAACTCAGTTACCATATTACTTACAATGGAATGACAGAAAGAAAATGTGCCTATTTGGATCTACAGGTTTTCAGTGGCAAGATATATTATATTAATTGCTAACATCACTAATATTAATCTTTTGGTCTCATTCCCATTTAAACAAGTGGTTAGGACAAGCATAAGATCCATTTGCCAGCCAGTCCAGAACCAATCATCCTGACCCCTTCCTCTGTCATGACCCTTCTGGATGAAGATGGCAGATGATATTCTGCTAGTTTTCTTTTACTGGAAAATTTGGCATTGGCACCCCAGCCAAGAAAATGAAATTTTTACCAGCTTGTTGTTGGCAAGACAGCAAGCACTGGTGACTGATTTTGAGCCTTTTGTAAGCAAGAGCTGTAAACTTTCCAAAGTGTAAACTTTTTCACAAATAAGAGCTCTCCTCCAAGAGAACCATGTGATGGGCTAATTCTTCTGGTACAATAAACACTGGCAGAAAGGCAGCGCAGCTTCTTCACTTGCCTAGTGTTTTGCCAACACAGAACCCAGTGGCTTTCAGTAAGGTAAAAGTCTGCCTCAGCCAGAATGCTGCAGTGTGACGGTCTTTGCCATGGATCTTCTTTGCAGCTCTGAGTAAACTTAGAAGTCAGAAATAAAGAGCTATATTTTGGAAGCAACATTTTCATATTTGAGTATTTCATAGTACCGCCAACTTTGTAAACCTTCTGCCAGCTGCTATTCATAGTAGAAGACTGATTCAATTACCTACATGTATCTGACCACCCACAACACCTAAAGTAAAGTAATACATATGTCCCCAGAATCCTCACCACAAAGGGCACATTGCTGCAAAGAGCCTCTGTCCTCCTTTCTCCTCTGCTATGTCTTGCCCAGGGATCTTCACACAACTGCTCCAGAGCACAGTTCTCTTGACATTCGTTATTCATGGGAATCCTAGGGAGGTTTTGTTACCACCAGAATCAGCAGTACCATTGTATTTTAACAAAACATACTCAAAACTGTCACAGCACTGAAATGCAGAAAAAGCCTACTTAGTCATTTCCCCTGTTTCCTCCCTGATGGGGCTTGGGGCCATCTGGAGTTCTCAAACAGCTCTGAGTCACTCTTCTCCTTGTTTCCTACCAAGTGCCAACAGTGAGCCCCCCAACGCTTTTAGGGATTCAGGTCCTATGTCCTCCAAACCATTTTGCAAAACCCATATTATGCTCCCCTATCTTTGGAGGACAGTAAAACACTGTAGGAAATGGGCAGTACTCCCATATCAAGTACGTTTCTAAACTTTGGTATTATGGAACAACCATACACTTGGACCTGAGAGAATTTTCTGTGTGTAATAAATGTCCTAGTATGTACTATTGTTAACAGAAAGTGTAGTTCCAGTATTGCCAGCCTAAAGTATTAAAGCCATGATTTTGGGAACAAAAAACAAACAAACAAAAAAAAAAAAACCAATCATGAAATTAGATACTAAAATGTCACGGAGTGGGGCCTAGGAGCGGCCGTGATCCCGCTAGCGCCCCCTACCGTGCCAAGTTAGCGATCCAGCACCCTCTATTCTCACCTGCCACGTCTTGGTTTTTATGAAGTTCAGTAATGGAGGCTGTCTTCTGTCCTCTTGGACACGATGCTATGACTATTTAGGCTCCTACTCTGGACAGGGTGACCTGGTATACCCCCAGCCTTATTGGCTATGCGTGCCTCCTACCTCCCCTTTAGCACACCCCAAGCCTCGCAGCTGTCCTGGACGATGTCGGGTCACTCTCTTGCTTTCTGTGCCTTGCCTGGCGCCCCTGGGCTTGTCATGCCACCGGCACCCCCGGGCTTGTCACGCCACCGGCGCCCCCGGGCTTGTCACGCCACCGGCGCCCCTCTATTTTATAACCCTCTTGGGCTTACTAAATGGTGTTCTTCCCTTTGGCCCCTTGGGGTTCCCCCTACAGTGGAGCCCCTCCGGGACTCTTTCCCGTCCGCGCCCTTCTTGGGGTGACTGTCATGAATACATGCACCCTCCTGGGGCTTTTTCTATCCATGCCCTCTCCTGGGCTTATCCCTAGCACACGCCTGTTCCTGCGGCTTCACTCCGCCTTCTCCAGGCTCTCTATACTAACCGAATTGCCCTCACTGGGCTCATTTCCCTAACAGCACCCACCCTGGGCCTCCACTCGTGTG
>NW_017729031.1:86078929-86082028 GCF_001723915.1 Gavialis gangeticus
CCCCCCCCCTCGGGGCCGAACACGAGCCCCTCACAGGCTTCGCACTGGTGTTCCATAAGTGGGGCTCAGGTGGCCGAAGCCGTGCCTGGCCCCCTGATCCTTTGTCGGGATCCTCTGCCATGCTCGGGCCTCTCAACTACCGCCCATACCGGGCCACCTGCTGCGCCACCTCGGCGCCAAACAGCCGTGCCTTTCCAGGCACCACCCACATGTGCCCACACAGGGCACCAGGAACCCCCAATCTACTGGGGAGCTCCTGTGAGGCCTCCTCACACCCCTACAGCCTCACCCAGTCCTCCGGTCTATTTACACAACTAACATAACAGAACCATAAGCCAAACGGCTGTAACAGAATAATAAGCCTACCGGCTATAACGCATACTCCAGTCCCACAGGCTTCTCCTGCCCAGCCTCCCGGTCAGGGTTCTCTCTACCCTGTAACATGATGCAGCTGCTTGGTCTATCAGTCTGCTCGACCCAACTTGACTCCACTGCAGAGCTCTTGCTCCTCCGGCAGCCCAAAGGTAACTACTAGCTAGGCTCCGGCCTGGGCTGTTTATAAAGGCCAGGCCCTGCCCCTTTCTGGCCATGTGACCTGCTCCGTTTGCCCCAGCAACCAGCACCTGAGCTGCCCTGGCAATTAGCAGATGCCCTAATTCCTACTTAGGAACGGGGCACCCGAGTGCCCCCGTGACAGAAAAAAAAAATCAGAAGATTAAAAAGTAATAATAATAATATACACTGGGTTCTTCATATTTTCCTTCTGGTTTTAAGGCTTAGGGTGCACTGGGTCATGTTTTAAGTTTTCCTGTGCAATCATGAGATCTAGAAAATTACTTTCTTAAAAAAAGATAGTAAAAAATGTGGTCCTGATATGATTTCATGCTTCCATGAGTTGGGCCTGTAGCAAAATATCAAATATCTTGAGATGCACATCTTGAGATACAAGATAAAAATCTTGAAAACTGGAGATGCTATCTTAGAATGATTCTGTACAGTGTGGTAGCTCTTTCCTGTCCTCTACTGCAGAAACTATATTTAGTGTTTCTTGGTACTGAAAAATGTTTCAGTTTAATTTAAGATCACAAATTCAGGTCACCTCAGGATCTCGGTGATAAGTGACAGCAAAGCCTTATTTCATTATGTAAGGCAAATAACATGTTGTAAAATATTACATGTAACCACTGTATTACCCACATATATGGCACGTGTTTGCACTTGACAGTGTAAAGTTTTTATTAGCATGGTTTTGGAATATCTCTACTCATTACCAACAGAACTTCTACTTATTTTATTCATTCCCCCCACACATATTGAGTATGTATGGTACAACCCCTGCCCCCACCCCACCCTCCAAAAGCGTATTTTAGCAATGCTCATTTAAAAGATTAATTTTGATCCCTTGATCTGTCTTTAAAGCAAGCTGGCTTCACTTCTATATTTTCAGCTGTGTGTGGCTCAGAAAGAGAAAAATGAATCAAATTAATTTAAAATACCTCCTTAAACTACTTAAGTGATTTCTATATATATATAACCATATTATAGCTTTAAGGCAGATATTGCAGGACTTTGCACAGGTGGAAGCAAATCAATGTATCCCCTTTCAAGCTTCCCAGTCCCACTTCCAAATGTTTCTATTTCTTTACGGGTCTCCAGGGCCACAAACTACTTTATCTGGAGCTTGTCATTGGGACAGAAGAAAATGTTGCCCATTCTGGACTCTGGTAGTTGTAGAATTTCCCTAGCATGCTGGTTTTTAAAAATGGGGTAATGAGGAACATTAGGAACAGTCCTATGGCAATGGGATTAATGGGAAAATTACAAGTGAGGAGGTGAAAGGAATTTATGTTGCAGGCTGAAACTTAAATGTTGCATAGATACCTAGTTGTATGATGGGATAAAAAGTTACTTCCCACTTCAATCATACTTCTCTTGCTTTGTATGTCTCATGTCATAGGTCTCTCCATTACCTCCATGATGCAGATAAACATAATTAGCTTTATTTTACAGGTGAAACCACTGAGGGTCAGAAAGACTAATGGATTTTCCTAAGAGCATAAAGTAACCATTGCTGAAATGCACTGTAGAATTCAAGAAGGATTAAACAAAGAGGGTGACTATAACAATTTCAATAGTGTTTCTACAGCAATTACTGGAAATACAAAATGAAAAGAAAGATCCCTTTTTCACAGAAATTGGTATTCGGTATCAGAGCCAGGAATACTACTTGCCTGCACCATAAACCCATGCATAATCCACTAGTGCTTTGCTCTTCACAGGCAGACAAGGTTCTTTGGGTTGCTCCTTGCAATAAACTTGCATGTCTCTCATTTTCTCCATTTGTACAAGGGAGATACTACCTTATTTACAAGGATTCTGTTTGTACAGTAATAGAGGAACCCACTGTAATACCATCATCTCTAGGAGCTACGCCATTGGCTTCATTTTCTTCATTTTGTGAAACTGATCTGGAACCCATACAGGCCTGGAATGATATTCTTTAGGATATTCCCAAAGTATTGGCTCACCTTGCCTGGCTGTCCCACCTTTGTACCAGAGTTAAATTAGTGTGTGCATTTATTTATATATCAATGCTCATTTTACCAGTGATTTTAGTGGGAACGGGATTTAGAACACAGGCCAGAGATTTACCATTGTCCATTAACAATGGGCAGAAACATACTGTCCCATTCATATGTCCCAGTGAACAGATAAGATTGCTAACAAAATCCCGTCTGTTTTCATTAAAGATTTATCACAGAAAATGTAAAAAAGTGATCTGCTATTTACCTTCTACTTTCTCAAGCAGATGCACTGATGTAATTAGCCTGGATAACACCTTTGGTCTATAGAGAGCTGATCTTCACACATAAGTAAAGCCACCCTTAAAGGCCCTCCCCATCTCATTTTTTCGGTTGTCATTGTTATTGTTGTTTTGAAGGGCCAGAAGGGCACTCCAATGGTTGGATAATCCACAAGACACTTAAGTGTCTGAAAAATTATTAAGGAACTCAGACTCATTCCACAATAGACTGTGCTGTGCTACTTGTTAATACAGCCATTAAAAAAAGAGCAAACAAACAAACAACCCCCCCCCCC
>NW_017729031.1:86082188-86108599 GCF_001723915.1 Gavialis gangeticus
TTAAAACAGCCATTAAAAAAAAAGCAAACAAACAAACAACCCCCCCCCCCCGGCATATCAGCAATGAAAATGTCTCAAATGGAAAATAAATGCACCCAATAAACCTAAAACTGCTTTGAGAGAGATTAGGAAGTATGCAGTGTTAAAATTCCCTTTGCAAAAAAACTATTCAGAGGCATATTAGAGTGCTAAGGTAAAGTAACACACTTCACTGACCAGGCAGCTTTTCACCAAGCACACTTTCATTCTGAATTATTCACCAAATTAGGCTATTCTCATCTGTGAAATTCTGGAGCTAATTTATTATTTAAATTTCCCTGAAAATTCCTTGAGTAACTCTTTCTGCTCTGTGGATCCTTCACAAAATTCTTGAGGTGAACAACTGCAATCTATGCTGCATTTGCTTGTTTTGTGTATGGGTCTACACATGCCCACAAGGCAACAGAGGACACTATTTCACTGCATGTTAAATGCAGTAACAGCCCTGGTGTACTCACTATCTTACCCTGTGGTCACTGCAAGTTAAACTATGTGACTTACCTTGCTTTCACTGAGAGCTAAGCTACCGCAAGTTAGTTATTCTCTAGCATGGAGTAATGATTGTGCACATGGGTAATTACTGTTGCCATGTGGTAAAGTGCCAATCCCTTTGCCCTGCAACTGGTATAAATTGTTCCTATGTCCGTAAACTTAGTATCATGCTGTTGCTGATCCTGTATGTTTTATAACACACTGGGTGTGGCTACACAAGATGCTTAATGTGCAGTAGCCTAATCACACTGTGCAGTCGTGCGTCACCACACAGACAGTGCTAATATGCTACTGCACAGTATTATTAGGCTACTGCGCAGTAGTGTCACTGGCACTTCTGTGCAGTAACTGTAGCTACTGTGCATCTAGTTAGTACTTCACTAGGCAAGTACTAAATGAAATGTGCAGTAACTGCTGCTTATTAATGAATATATAGATGTGCTCACTGAAACGTTAGGTACAGCCTGAAAATACCATAATCAAATAAATATTTAAAAAACTGCTTTCACTGAATATTTGTGCATTCAAACCTAATGTTTTATTTTTGTGAGTAACCATACTAGCAGACCTTGAGTGATCAAATATTTGAAGAAACTGAATTTATACAGTCTTGTTTTGACCTTTGTCTGTACAGTTTTTTAAATTTGAATGGACAAGTTTACCTCTTTTGGCTTACCTCTTCTTTAAATCAAGCTTTACATATCAGTAAGAGCCTTATACTGTATAAACCTGTTCTGTGTGAAGGTGTTCAGGTTGATTTAGAAAATAGCATGTTAGCAAGTGGGTGGATAAATAACAATTAAAATTTATGCAGCACTTTTTATCCAGGTGCCCAACCGTTTAAAAGCATTAACTATTTAAACATCACTACGTTTTTCAAAGGCATCCTTCATGGTGTTGAGTAAAGCGTAGCACAGAAGGGTTAAGTAACTCACCCAGAAACCTCACAAGTCACTTGCTGAGTCAGGAAGAGAATCCAGGAGTCCAGATGCCCCAAACTATTCTGCTTTCATTTAACAAAAAGAGAGATTTTGAGCGGTGAGAATGGGAGGAGTGCCAACTATGGCATGAGAAGAAGCAGAATCTCAGCTGGATGTCTGGGAATCTGCGTGAATCAATTGTAATTCTTTGTGTCTAACCATGAAGTTCAAGTCTAACTTGTAACCATTCCAAAACGTTATTCATTACACTTCATGGGACAACTGGCAAACTCTTAGAGCCTTTACAAAATTTGAACCACAAACACTCAATACAAAAATCAAAGTAAGTTAAAATAGTAAGACTAGTTGCTGCTTGGCTGAAGGCATAAAATGCATCTAATGAAGGCTGAGCCAAAGTGAACACACTTTGCAGTTCTTACAGTACACTAGAACAGTGATTCTCAAAGTATCTGATGTGGCGGACCGGCAATTTTTTTTCCAGTGGGCCAGGGACCAGTGCCTGGGTCAGCCGGTGGCAGCAACTCCGTGTAACAATGCTACACAAATGCGTGACCGGCTGTTTCTTTCTCTTACCTCACCTCACATGACATGACGTCACCTGGAGTATTGGAACATATGAACTGTGGCACTATGACATATCAATGTTATGCTTCTGAAAATATATTTCTTTCTTTCCTGGCAACTCGCTGCAGACTGACGAATATATTTCTTTCTTTCCTGGCAACTCGCTGCGGACCGGCGACTAGTGGCTTGTGGACCGGCAGCGGTCCGCGGACCACTACTTTGAGAAGCACTACACTAGAAGATGAGGCTTTCAAAATTCCTCTTCCTGGAGCCAGTACTGCTTGAAATGCTACCTCTGGGTTAATTAATGAATGTCTTAGACAAGACAGTCAAGTAAATAAATATCCAGACCAGCACTAACATGTAATAGGCCTTAAAGCATGGTCTAATTCATTGGAACACAGAAGGCTGAATAGCCAAAACACCATACCTGAGTAACCCATGACACAATCTTGTGTTCAAAGGTCAAGCCCATCTCTCTGGCCCAGCCTCAGAAGCAGTCCCAACAATGTGTCAGATTTGAGACCAGTAAATTCATGACCAACTAAAATAGAAGAGAACATTTCTGAACAGATGTATTTCTTGGACGTTCAACTGAGATGTAATCTTCCACCCACCCATGCACTCTGCAAAACCTGCTTGTCTTCAGCAGATCTTCAGAGATTGACTTACGCAAACTACTTCAGTAGAAGGTATCTCCTACACTTGCTTTCAAGGTCTTTACCAACTTGCTTGACTCTTGATTCTTTCTTTCCTTAGCAGAAGCCAACCAATCCTCCAGCTCACTGCTTACAGCACATTTGCTTTCATTGCGATGTCTTAACTTAAGCTGCCATTAATTAAAAAAAAACCCTTAACCTTCTCAGGCAGGCTCCAGTAAATTCACAGATTGGAGTTACTGAACACATTAGAATTCAATTGAAGAGACTCTTTATGGATGATATTATGGGATGCTTCTGTTTATGATACATATTTGCTTATTGCATGAGCTGTGTATAAGCGCACACACTCACAAGCAAAGGAGTACTTTCTTCACATTCACCATCATCTCTGTCCTCAGCTCCCCAAACCAGGTCTGCTTCTGTTGGTCCAGCTACCAGATGGCTGCCTTGTGGCTGACACTGGATATGGAATCAAGGACCTCCAGAGCGAAGGGTGTTTATAAATATGCTCTGGGAGTGCGTGTGTATGGGGGGGGGGCACTTTAATTAGAGTGGGTCCAAGAGCCCCTCTAAATAAAACACCCGGAGTGTCCCATGTATCAGCGTCCCCAGGCTTAAAAATGGCAACAGGGGTGCTTTAACTAAAGCTCATCGAGAGCTTGGAGTCTGCTGGAGCACAATTACCATTGTCCAGCAGACTCAATTAATTGAACCTGCTCCGACGTGCTGTAATTAAAGTGTGCCAGAACAGCCTTGCTGCTCCTCTGTAGGCACCCTAAAAAGTACAAGTCTCTGTAGCTTTAGCAATGTACATATACAGCATCTAGCCTTCTCTAATTTCATTTTAGGCTTCTAGTTGCTACCATGATATGAATAAAAAACGAAATAGAAATTACAGCTGCAGGTACAAAGCCTGGTTACCTCTGACCTGACCTGAACATTGAATGGGTTCTTACTTCTGATGGTGTCCTTTGCTTGTTTCCATTCTCTAAAATATATTTTTGGCTCTGATGTTATGCAACTCCCCTGCAGAATGACAAATATGCATCACATTGAAAGCTGCAGTAATTAGCTTATTTTTTCTTTTAAAGAACTCACATTCTCATAATAACCAAGTGGAGTTTTTCTTTCCAATGGCATTCCTAGAGTGATTCTGGCAACGTTCCTTCCTGAGAAGACACCCATAACATTACAATCCACATTCTGATGTATTAGTTCCTGTCCTGCATCTGAATTAACCCTGGTTAGAATATTAACACAGAGCGGTAGGCAAAACAGATTCCAAGCGCCAGAATACAATGACAGTCAGGTAAGTTATATTTTTCATGAGGAACAATAAACTTTATGTGGTTTTCCTTTTCCTACACACGTCTTTCAAACAGATCCCTCCCAGATGAACACCTTCAATGGATAAAAGTAGGAATTTTTCCCACAGCTTGAATTCCATAATCATTCCTCCAAGATGGACTTTTTAACCCAGCTGGAAAAAGATCTTGTTCAAAAAGTATTCCCTACATTCCACTCAGTCTAGTATCCTGAATAGATACTTTTAAAAATAGTATTCACTTTCTGGGTGCCTGGGAAATGCCAGTCTTAAGCCTAGCTGTTCTCCCTTTACATGCACAAAGTTCCTTGTGAAAGGCAATAGGTAGGGCTACTTGTGCTGGAGAAACTGTTTATAAAAGAAACCCCTGATATGACAGATGGATTTTTTCACAAGAGATTTCACAGACTTCCTTTCTGCTTCCCCAGGGGGTTCAAAAAGGTCAGATGTAATATACCACAGGTAGTGAAGCATATCTGAAGAGTAAAACAGATTTTTATACCCCTTTGAGAGAAGAAGTATAACCCAGGGTCCTTGGTGTAGGAGACAGAATATATTGTGCATTTTTAATCTTTAGGAGGTGTTCATATATTTCAATGAATAAATAACCTTCTAAGATTGCTTTATTTGGTAGAGATAATTGCTTTATCCAGACAGAGCTGGGCCTGAATCATTCCCAAAATCTAACATTACTCAGTTCTAGGAATGTTAATATCTGGGTCTGACCTTTGCAGCTAATCTTTATCTCTATTATACTGTCTCTGTTATCTTATATATATTAACCTTTACCTCTGTTCTTCCAGTTCCCTGACTGATGTGCTGTGGGGCAATTCAGGTCTGTGTACAAATGTGGTGGTCTGGGCGTATAGATAAAGTCAGACATGACTGTGGAACCCCCCTAAATAAAACTGAAGTCACTCTCTGTATTTAAGATTCATGTATTTATAGCTGATCAAAGTATAGCACACATTGACACTACTAGATTGATAAAGCTATCATATCTGTTGTTTAATCAAAGGCACATTTGTTACACACCTCACTGAAGACCCCTTAAACCTTTTGGCTCCCTCATTCTTCTTCTTTTTTCTATCCCAATTAAACAAAAACACCACCTAATAGAGTCAGACTTCAATTCTGGAATCAGTCCTCGGGCAAAACAGATGCAATGCAACAAGTCCTACCTGAGATCCTTTGATAGGTAACCTAGACCACAGTCCATTAGTGGAGCAGGTGTCATTCATTGTGCAGTGAAATAAAGGAAGCAAATCCCAACACCATGCCTAAAAAAAAATTACTAATACAAAATTTAGTATCAAAGCCACAGACAAACATATTATAAAAGACTGTCATAATTATAACTTAAATCAGTAACCCACTCTGTTGAGCTAATGAATCATATTCAGAGCTGTTGAACATTAACCTAATCTTTTTCCTCTTGAAGCCAAGAGTAATTTTGCAGTTGACTTAACTGAGACCAGGATCTGGTCTGAATTGGTGTAATGTTAATGGCATAAACATTAACCCTTTTGGGTTTAAATACTCTATTAGAAGAAAATGGAATAAGGTCTAAGTTATGCTACCTTAGCTTCTCTTCATCTCTTTACTGAGTTTGGTGCAATGTCTATTCTATCTTTGAACTTTCTCTGAAAAAGAACTAAAAAGGAATGTTTAGGAAAAATAAAATCTTTTTGAGGTTTAAATGAACCGGAATATGTCCTCTTTAATCAGACTGGCAAAGTAAAATACCAAGGTGGGGTTCTGGAACTAGGAACAGAGAGAACTGCTCTTAACTAGAACCAAATCAGACACTGACACTTTTACACAGAGTAGCTGCCATTCCTCATTTCAAGCAAACTCTTTACAGTTTCCTAAAAAACCTGGTTGAAAAATTGTGTTTGGGTTAAGGATAATCTCATAATTGTTTCTGTTCTTTTGGGTGCTTGGTTAAGGCAGATTCCAGTGTGATGTGATTTTTTTTTCATTTTGGGGATTTTTTTATTCAACACCAAATCAGTGAAGGAGGTGGTTATATACAACAAATAGATGATATTATGGGGCACACTACATACCAATGAGGAGGGAACTTCCATTTGGCTCATACAGCATTGTTATTCTTATAAAATGTCTTCAGTTCTCTACAGTGATTGAGCTTGATCCTGGATCTGAAGTCAACAAAAGCAGGGACAGAGCCCTTTTTAAAAAAAATGTTCCAGTGCCTACAAGCTGGTTACAAGAATCAGTCCTGAAATCCTACCTCTCTCATGCTGATAATAAATCTCCCGTTACGGTGATTTCAGAATATTAATACATAATAATGAGGCAAGTTCTGAATATGAGGAGCTGATACTACATGATACAAGCAGCCCTCTGAAAAAGCTGATGGCATTATTAATCTTTATTTTCCAAAGAAGACAATATCTATATTTATTATTATTTATACAGGGATTTCTGTATGAAATTGGTAAACTTTGCAAGTCATAATAAGTCTTCTATTCAACTATTAGTACTGCAGGATTCAGTCTGGGGTATAGCTAAATGACATCAAGTTGAGCACTTATTGCTCCTTTATTCTGTACATTATCACCCAGAGGAGAGATCCTGATAGTAGCATAACTAGAGCTAGGTGAGCTCTAGTTACATCCCTTTGAGAGTGGTGCACCCCTTTGGGAGAGGTGAGAAGAGCACCTGCACGAGCCCCCAAGTCAGGAGGGGCACCAGAATCATCCTCTGCCCCTGCAGAGTCCATACCCTGGCAGTACAAATATGCCAGGAGCGCCAAAGCAGTCCCCAACTGCTGCCGCTGTTGCTACTTTATGAGCAACAGCCAGGGCAGGCAAAGAATGTGGCAGCAGCTGCAGCTGCAGCTGCTCAGCTGGGGCTGTTTAGGAGTTCTTGGCGTAGGTAAAACTTCCTCCTCCCCACTCCCTCACTCTTGGAGCTCAGAAACTCTCCATCCCCCACCCCATCAGTGCCTCCCAATAGGGTTTGACCCAAGTGCCAACTCTGCTTGTTATGCCACTGCTGATAGCTGTCAGTTTTCTTTAAGCCTGAGGCAAAAGAGCCCACCGCGTCTATTCCTAGATATAGTGCCCCTGTCATCCTGGCTGCAGGGAACTCTTTTTCCATTATGACTCAAAATACATACCTAGTTCACATAAATGCACTCGTTTGGCACAGAGGCAGAATCATTTAGATTGTTCCAACCACGCACAATTGCTATTTTCCCCTTTCAGAAAGCAGAAAATGTGTTATTGGCGCAGCTTTAGTCCATTTTTACCAGCTTCACCATTCACTGCCATTAAAGTCTTGATTTTGTTCATTTTTTTCTTCCTGATTGTTTTCTAGAGCAGCTGGATGAATTAATTTCTGGGGATGGTTACTACTTTGCTATTGCTGATGCAAATGTTTTAATATTGAAAGTAATTAGCACCTGGAATGGATTACCAAAGGTTATACTAAATGTATTATCTCTCGCAGACTTACATCAAGACTGGCTTTTTTTCTGAGATCATGTGCTCTAAATAAACCATTTATTTGACCTAATGCAGGAATCATTGGATTCTTCTGAAAATGCTTAAACAGATTCTTATGAATAAGGGAGAGAGATCAGTTCCCTTCTATAGGCTAAGCATGTTCCAGCTTGAAGATTATTTTCAAAAATATTATTTGTGTCTTTCTGCCCTCTTTATTTTTAACTCAGGCATCTACATCTTACTGCTGGGTCCTGATCTTTGTTAGGGCAGGCCGTAGAGGAGTGATTTATGCATACAGATTGTTTTTTCCACATTTCCTATTTTGTTCCAATTCTGCTATGTATTTGGAATTAGATTTATAGAAAAGTTGCCATTACATATGCTGCCAAATGGGGCTAAAAGGGCATTCATGTCTTCTTTGTCCCTTGCCCCTTTGGGATGCCAGAGGTCATTTGCTCTAAGTCAGTGTTTCTCAAATTTGATACTTGGGACACAATTTTTCTCTGGATTAAAATTAGTGATGCACTTCACTCTTACACCTAAAAGGCATTGTATATATATTTCAACATATATTCATATATACATTTCAACATTATATATATGTATAATATAACATTCCATTCCCCTGCCAAAGGAAATCATATCAGTGCTAAGATGTATTGTAAAAACAAAACAGAAAAATGACACCAGATGCATCTTTCTTTAAGCAAAGGATTAGTCTCTATTCCAGTAATTCTCATCCTTTCTAGCCTCAAGGCTGCCTTCTGAAATGCTTCAGAAAAACATTTCTGAATTTCTGATTTTCTGTTTCCAATTGAAAATCACTGAGCTAAGTCTAAAGTCAGAAAAGATCTTGAGGGGGGCAACACTAAAAAAGTTGAGAATCACCCATTTAGCTGGTGCCACTTAAGGCAGCAGGGCCAGGACCTCACACTACTGTGCCCTCCCCTTTCCACTATCTGCCCCCTCTTGACCTCTGGTCTGTACCTCAGGGGGCAATGACTACCTCTCTGGCCCATTCTGCCAGCCCTGGGAGCATGGGAAGAATGGAGCAGATGCAATCCCCTGGTTCCATCTGTGAGTCTACCCACCTGCTTGCAGCAAAGTCCACTTCTGGGAGTGTGCCGGGGCAGGGAGACACAAAGGTTGCTTGCAGGTGGGGAAGGCAGCAGCAGCCACCCCAAAAGAAGCAGCTGCAGGTGCCATGGGAATAGCTGGGGCAGGCATAGAGTGCTGGAGCAGAGAGGAGAGCATTTACCTCCTCACACGGGGATCTCATGGCACACTTTCATGACTCCTGTGGCACAGTAGTGTGCCTCAGCACACCCTTTCGAAATCACTGTTCTAACCAGTTCTTTAGAGGAGGAAGTGCTTCCCCTTTAGGATTTCCCAGGAGTACCCAAGAAAAACAAAAATGGGAAATTAACAGTGTAGCAGGGCACTAAGGTGCCTGCTACTTTTGGAGCAGTGAGGAAGGAGCCCAGGTGCACGTTGCTAGGGCAACCAGAGGGAGCCAGTGACACACACCTGTTAGTGGTCAGCTGACTGGAAGGGGCAGGGCCTGGCTCCCATTTAAACTCCAGGGCTGAGGTCAGGTGGGATGTTCCCCGCTGGCAGCCAAGGGGGAAGGAGCTCTGCCTGAGCAAGTAGAGGGAAGAGGCCTGAATGCACAAGCAGCTTGATCCTGATGAGAGATGGAGCACCCTTGGGGTGGCTCGAATGATGTTTTACCCGAGCAGCATGAATTTGTTATAGCCCAGGGGCTTGTGTTTTGTTTGCTGTTTGACCAGAGGTTTGGGTGAAGCTATTAGGGGTTGGAGGAGGCCTTCTCATAGGGGACCCACAGCAGCATGGGAACCCCAGCCCCAGAGACAGGGGCAGCGAGAAGCCCCAGAGAGAGGGGCAGTGAGACAGGGCTGCAGAGAGCCTGAGCGCCAGTGAGGCGCAGTGCGAGACAGGGCAATGTCAGTTACATCTCCGAGGCTTGGGGTGTGGTAAAGGGGTGGCTGGAGCCATGCATAACCCATAAGGCTGGGATATACAGAAACACCCATTACAGAACTGGGCCAGTGTACAACAGGATACCCGTGTCCAAGAGGAAGGAATGTTATACATTATACATTAATGTTATACATTAACATCAAAGACCTGGCAGGCGAGACTTGAGAGTGCTTTTAGGTTAACTTGGCACGGTAAAGGAGGCGCTAGAGGAGAGAACAGCGACTCCTAGGATGTCCTCCTATTACAAACAGGAAAGCAGGAAGACCTGTAGCCTGACAGCCCCCTATTCTCTGATCATAGTGACTGCAGATAAAAGGGAGTGAAGTACCCAAGTCATCTCCCAGAGTTAGGGGATACCAGGGATACAGGCATGTTTAAGAACAGGCACTGCCTGCAGAGCACTGGTCTGCTGTTGGTGCAGCTGCCAGTCACCCCCAATGTAGGGCAGACCACTCTGGATCAGTACCGAGGGGCCATGTCTCAGTTTGCTATCAGCTCCCTAGGATGCCCCATTGCATTACAGATTATCACACTGGTCACAGGGACTAGTATGATAAACTAAATGATCTTAGCCTTCATGTTTTTAAGCAGGTTACATTCAAGCTTCTGCATGTTTTTGTGTTACTGGCTTGGAGAAGGTAGAAGAGAGGATGGTAAACTGATCCTTACTTTGTGTTCCTGCTGTGCTTGCACCAGTACAGCTGAAGGGAAGCTTTTAATCACAGTCCAATAACCCTGTGCAAAAGAGGCTTCTGCATTTTAGAACTGTGTGAGTCAAAGGCCTAAGGCAGGGGTGGGTAAAATATGGCTCATGGGCCAGATTTGGCCCACCAAGGAATTGTTTTTTAGCCTGTGGCAGGTCCCTTGGCCTTGCCTGACCCAGGCATAGGGGGCAGCCTGGGCCATAGTGCATTCAGCTGGTTCTGCTACCCCTGTGTACTCAGCAGGGCTAGGGCAGTGTGGTAGCTAGATTCCACTTCTGGGCAGCCCCAGCAGCAGTGGTGGCCCCTTCCAGCTACCATTGTCAGTGTTGCTGCTGCCAGCCCCACTGCCCAGGCACCCCAGCCTGTCTGTCCTACACCCACCACTGAGGGTCCCAGATGGATCAGGTGGGTTGGGTCTCCGTGGAGACTGACCCAGGACCCACGTGGGCAGGGTCCTCTTGGCTGGGTGGATGGGATAGGGCCCCATCTGTCCAGCCAAGTGTGCTCTGCCTGCATGGGTCCTGGACCAGTCTCCATGGAGTCCCCAGGGCCAGAGCCAGGATTGCCGGCAGTGACAGTATGGGGCTGAGCCCTAGGACACAGCCACTTAGGGAGTTTTGGTGAGCTGTTATGGACCAGGGGGAATGACCCAGGTTGCAACAGCTCACCAAAATTCCACAGACCCACAAAACCCTGCAATCCTGCCAGCGCCCCCCAGTCCCACCAGACTTACTTTCCCTCTGTTGCCTTCACAAACACTTGCATGTGGTGAAACCCGACTCAGGTTTAGGCAGCTCAAAGTAAGCCACCTAACCTGAGCCAGGACTTCCAAACACTTGTTTGCACCCTCAGTACTTTGCTTGGGAGCAGTTGGCCTGACTCCACTGATTCATTTGACTCCCCAATGGCTGCCATTGCCCTGTACTACTGCACAGTGGTAACTCATTAGCTGGCAAAAACCATGAGAGATTTTACTACTGAACTTGAGAATGTAAGTAAATCAATATGAAAGTCATGGCACATGGCCCTTAAATGTACTTACACATTACCATTTCTATTCTTGCCAGAGTCCTAGTTTAGAGGAAGATATTTCAAACATTAATAACATACGATTACATCTTCTTCAGCTCAAGTAAAGAATCAAAGCCAGGAAATTATGGAAATAACAAAGGTTAATAAACATCTATTTTTTTATTCTCATTCTCTCTCCATTCATGAGGTTTTGTTTTCCTGATGACTGAGCCTGCCGATATAGATTTAATTATTGTGCGCATACTATCAAAAGATTTTCAATTTGAGTTAATAATTACAGCTGGAACAGGCACTAAAGCCTGCATAGTGGGGCAAGTTAATGAAGATACAGAGAAAGACAGATTTCTCTCATTTTAAAGGATTTTCACTTTATTTATATAGTGAACATTTGCAATTGCTCTCCAAGAATCCTTAGGATTCAGAGGCATAAAAATGCTCTTCTATTCCTGGTCTATAAATAGCTCAACCAGGAAATGCAGGCCCAAACAGCCTAAAGAAATCTATTATCTATTAACCTTCTGACAAACAGGAGACCTGATTCTTAGATATTTCACTGTCCTTTAATACCATACTGAGCCAGTGATTTAAAGGGAACAGGGGCACAGTCATTTCTGTGACGTTGTTTAGTACTTATATAAACAAGTACTAAATGACTGTGCAGTATCCTGAGTTACTGCACAGTAGTGCCAAAAAAAATGCCTTTTTTTGACGCTACTGCACAGTAGCCTAACATTACTGTGCAGTAGCATTGAGTCATGGGTTTTGCGTAGATGTGACCAGTAGGGCTATGTGAAGCTTCACGTGCTGATTTGATTTGGAGGAGATTCGGCCTGACTCAGCGGCCGAATCTCCAAATCTGAATCGAATTGGGAGACCAATAAAAAGGTCCGAATCAATTTGAAGCTCTCCAGATTGATTTGGAAAACACTTGGAGATCTTTGGAGAGATTTGGGCAGTCCCTGCTCAATGCCGCAGGGAGCTGGACCTGGACTTTGTGCTGGTATGTAGGAGGCGGGGAGGGGGGGAGGGCTGGCGGAGGGAGGAGAGGACCATGGGGGGACCCCTGCAAGGCCCCATCCCCTGACTGCTGCCCCAGTCCCCCTGAATGCTCCTCGACCTGTGCCTCTTCTGCAGCCCCATCAATGGCTGCCACGCCCGGCCCCAGCATCTCAGTTCTTTACAAAAAAAAGCCCTGCATTCACTGGCTCCTGCCAGGTGGAGGGCAATCCCTGCTGCCCCCCACTTCCTTGCATTGCATGGGGAGGTTCTGCCACTAGCCCCCATCCCCCGCCCGCTCTCCCAGCCCCATCAATGGCTGCCCTGCTCAGCCCTAGCATCCCAGCGCTTAAAAAAAGCAAAAAAAAGCTCTGAATTCACTGGCTACTGCAGTGGTTGTTGGGGCTTCAGGGGGCTCGTGGCAGAGCCTCCCCATGCAGCATGGAGCAGTGGGGTGGGGGCATGGGGGGACCACCCCTCCACCTGGCAGCAGCTGGTGAATGCGGACTTTAAAAAAAAAATTTTAAAGTGTCAGGACACCGGAGCCAGGTGAGGCAGCCATTGACGGGGCTGGGAGAGCAGGCAGGGGATGGGGCCTGCTTGATTCAGAGATTCTGCTGATTCAGCAGCGGGTGAATCTCTGAATCAGATTCAGCCAAATCAATTCAGGACAGTGATTCAAATCAATGAATTGAATCACTGTCCCTTGAATTGGCTGAATCTGAATCCAAAGTGAATACTAGCTGCTTTGCACAGGCCTAGTGACCAGGGCTACCTACAGTACTCTCAACACATTTTCCAGCATCAGCTATAAAATCCCCCTCTCAAACCCCATCCAAACACTGATTGGGCCCAATGCTAAAAGAACTCCTATACAAGAGCTAAACTAGAACTAATTCTAGTTCTTACTTGGTGCATCTACACCTGTGCTTTACTGAGGAGCTGACTAATTAGTTCCTCAGTAAAACATCACCATCTACATGTGCGCCTGTATTAAGGCACAGCAAATTAATCAACTCTGCTGCAGGGTAGTACTGTCTGGGACAAGTGCTATCCTACAGTGGAGTAGTTGCATACACTGAAATGCATGTGTAGACTGTGACCAGGCGCTGGCTGGTGCATGAGGGTGCTACAGTGCCAGGGCTGCCCGCCAGCTAGCCCTGCAATATAGTACCTTTGTGCCACAGCCAGCCCCTCCACAGCATGTTGAGCTTCTGGGCTGGCAGGATGACCCCCAGGGCTGGCAGCTGGGGATGCTCCATTCTGACTCAATGTGCTGCAGTCCTGGGTGCACATGTACATGCTGTGCCCAGAAACAATAAACTCCAGCTTGAACTGCACAGGAGTTAATTTCTTCACCCTAATACCATGTGTAGATAAGTCTCCACTCCTTTCCTTTCTCTTTCAAGTTTACATTTCTGTGAACGCTGTAAAGAGCTATCTTGGGCTCTGTTGGGGAAGGAATGCTTCATGCCATTTAATGCTGATCCTGCTGGCCAGTCCAGGAATTGTGAATTTACATGGGTTTGTATGGATGGCTAAGAGTTTTTGTTTTCACTAAAATGAATTTCTAAAACAACTGCTCTGACCTCAGGTCTTTTATTAGAACAATCAGTTTAGCTTCAAAGTTTCCTTGACTGCCTCTGAGATCTAAAATATATGACAGCAGATATGTAACTAAATGATTGCCTCTTACACCACTTACTTTTCAGAAATACTCTACTTAAATCAGTGATTCTCAACAGGGGAGATACCAGAACCTTTGAAGGATGTCTGAGGTATGAAGAGATAAGGAGATGAGCTATGCAGATAAACACAGACTCAGGCTTGTTCCTGCCTGGATGATCCTCCACTCCCAGTGCCCAGCCCCTCTGCAAGAAAGTAAGCACTGTAATATGGGGCACCACAGATGGGATTCCTGAGTCCAGAGTTGAACCACATGCTGCATGTGGCACGTGCTGGACTAGCTGTGTACTATACCTGGCACTTGTCCCAGCCACTCTGGATCACATGGAGCACCCACTCCAGTTAACCTGGGACCCATGCTGCATGCAGCACCCTCCTTCAGGGCAAGTGTCACATGCAGCATGGGTTCTGGACTGGCCAGAGTAGACACTACATGTGGCATGCATACTGGACCAGCCCCACACTGGTGCAGCATGTAGCATAGTCCCAACCCGGCTCTTGTAAGTGCTGTGTGCGCTGGATCTGGCACACAGGAGAAGAGGGGTGGGTAGGTCTTTGGATCTGATCTAGCTGGCAGGGCCATCCACATACCATTCATCCGGCTATGGACTGGCCCCACACTACTTATAGCCTGTGGGCCCAGATGATTTTGACACCTTTGCTGTAATATACACATTCATTTTGGAAACTAAGTGCCACTCAGTTCACAAAACCTACGGTGGGCTGCCTTAAGTCCAGTGAGGGGCATCTCGAGTCTGAAAAGGTTGAGAATCACTGCCTTCGATAAAACAAGAGATTTCTCCCTATGTCAAAAGACTAAACAGTTGGGGCAAAGTTGAAACAGTTGTGGGTTTTCACTCTCCCAAGAGCAGTGAGAACATGTTTGCTGTTACTGTATGAGCAACCTCTGTCAGCATTAACTCTGGAGTAAAGTGTCATCTGACACTTTAGTGCCTAGTTGTTGTTTTTTTTATTCGTCTTGACAGTGTTACTACTTATGAGTGTAAGTAAGTGTATGAGTGTAAGTGTATGGGTGTTACTGCTTATGAGATTTCCTCTGGGCAGCTCTTCTCATCCTCAAGAAACTTCACAGAGGGCCTGTGATTTTTTTTCCAGGGAGGATTACAGATAGCATGACATCATTCTGAAAAACAACAATTAAATTAACACTGTGGTTCCCTTACTCATCTCCTCTCCATGACTGCATGTGAAATATGCTCACAGATCATAAGGAATAAAAGTGGTTTTCTCTTAACTACCAGCCCTAAAATAACCTCGTCTTGGAATCTGACAGTCAAGCTGGGCTCTTCCTGCATACATAACTCTACCAGTGATAAAAGCTCTGGTGCACAAATTCTGCATTGGTGACATCTGTCCAATCCTACTGCTGTTTCCATATGCAGTCAAGTAACCCTGTAACTGGATCTCAGTAAACAAATCTGTTGATGAAAGCAAACAGCTCACTTCCCTTCATCCAGAGCTGTGTGGCAAAAAGCTGTTCAAAACTTATTTTGGTCACTAAAATCAGCAGCTGAAAGCACACTGTTATACACATGCTGCTTTTTGCAAATTACTCAGAGTAGATACATCATTAGCAAGCTACTTGAGTCCACAATTTAAAAGAATGCTGCCCAAAAAGCCAGCCATTGTATTCTTTTACCTTATACAAGACTGCAGTGGCACAAGGACCAACCCACAGACAGGCTGATTCCAGGAAATGTGAGAGCAGGAAGAATGAAGGTGCCCAATCTCTTTGACCCCACAGTGCCTCAAATTTCCTAGAGAAAAGGACCCCAGCATCCTTCCTCCAAATTTCTTACAAAACCCCTAGCAAATTTCTACTCTTTCAGCCCTTCTTCCCTTTCACCCTGTTATAGGCAGTAACTTTGCTTATCACTTGCCTCCCTGCCTATGATTTCTTCTTTCTCTGCACTTCAGCAGTGTCCCATTCTTAAATCTTTGTTGTGAATATTTCAGAAAAGAGATTTAGAGATCCTGTACCCCCTCTCCTGCCCCCACGTATCCTTGGACCTTTGGGCTCCAGTCAAAGAAAAGTGTTCTGGAGAAATATAGAGGCAATATCCATTTGTGGGTGGAAAACATATTAAAAATCTCTGTTCCAATGCATAACCACATAGGCCTTGCCTACAGGGATGATTCTTCCATTGCCGCTCTAGCAAAAAAAATAGTTCTACCAGTAAAGGCAGCATAGACCAGACGCAGGCACTTTCTATCAGTGTGTCCTTTATATGTGGCCAAATACCTCTCTGGGGCAGGGGAAAACCAAATGTTCCATTTGAAAGAGAGCCCTGGAGCAGTCAGCCTGGAAGGACAGCAAGCTGGCAGGGAGAAACATGTACCTATTAATAAAGAGACAAGAGTAAAAATAGACAACTGTGTCTCATTGCGTGGTTTATGTTGCTTGGGCTGTGAATCACAGCATTTTATTCACTGCTGTCTGAGATGTGAAGGTTTCTGGGAGTCCTGTACTGTTGGGCCTGTCAATTTAGAGATCAAAAAAAATGAAAGTGGGACACTGTCTGGCAGAACCCTAGAGGCATGAGAAGGTCATCATGAAAGTAAGATGTATGTCTAATGTAATAGTGGAAACCAAAGTCATTAGTGTCACAGGAATGTTCAGGAGGCCTCTGCAGGCAGCTATTAAAGTGTAACTATTAACACCTCCACAGCTAAATGACAGCTGCATTCTTTGGCATAATGGCTCAGTAAGCACAGGGCATTTTTATAACAGTAACTCTCACCCCCTTCCCACTATTTTACAAAATACTGCAAATCTCTGCTTCCTGTCTGAGTCCTGTCTATTGGGCTCTGACCTTATGGGAATGTGGAGTGAGGGGTCTACAGCAGATGACTCGATGGGATGGCCTCATCCTGGAGGGCCATCTCCAGTGGTGTCCCCTAGGGATTAGTGCTTGGACCTGTGCTTTTTAACATATTTATTAATTACTTAGATGAGGTGGTGGAAAGCTCAATGATTAAATCGGTGGATGATACCAAGCTGTGGGGAAACACAGGCACAACAAAGGATAGGGTAAGGATCCAGGATGACCTTGACAGACTGGTTTTATGGGTGGAATGGAATCAGATTAGGTTTAACAGGGAGTTCTTCATCTGGCTAGGAAGAACCTTCACCATAACTACATCATGTGTGGTGTCCACTGGCTGGCACGGCATCTGAATGGGACCTGGGGGTCACAATCAACCAGAAGATGAACATGAATGAATAGTGCAATGAAGTAGCCAGCAGGGCAAAAAGAACTGTGATGTGCGCCAGCCAATGTGACGCCAATAGATCCAGGGAGGTGCTTCTCCCTCTCTACTCAGCGTTCGTGAGGCCACAGCTGGATACTGTGTCCAGTTCTGGGCTCCGCACTTCAGGAAGGATGTGGATAAGTTCGAGAGAGTACAAAGAAGGGCCACCCATATGATCAGGGATCTGGAGGATAGGCCCTACAAGGAGAGAATCTGGGAACTGGGCCTGTTCAGTCTGGGTAAGAGAAGACTGAGAGGTGACTTGATAGCTGCCTACAAGTACATCGGGGTGAGCACCAAGATCTGGGGCACCAACTCTTCAGGAAGGTACCTGAAGGGAGGATGAGAACCAGTGGGCACAAACTAATACAGGGAAAATGTAGGCTGGACATAAGAAAAAAATTATTTTCCATAAGGGTAACTAGAATCTGGAACACGCTCCCAGCAAAGGTGGTGCAGTCGCATCCTTGGAGGTGTTCAAGAAGAGGCTGGCTAAGCACCTCGCTGAGCTTGTTTGAGCCCAATAACCTTCTGCCCATGGCAGGGGACTGGACTTGATTATCTTGCAGGTCCCTTCTAGTCCTTTGATTCTATGTGGCAGGCTGTATATTAAGCACTGTGCTCCATAGATTTGCTTTAAGCAAGAGCAGATAATAACCATGTTAAACTCCATAGTAAAACTCCATAGCGCAGACTGCACCTTAGAAGGCAAAAAAAAAAAAATCACTTTATATTAATGCTGCAGTTGGAAGCCTCAGGACAGGGATGCACTAGGAAATGCCTGTGCAGCACACAGTCCACACACTCCCCTCACTTAACCCCGAGAAAAGGAACACATGTTCATCTGTAAATATAACTGAAGTGGCAATCTTAAGAGAGCTGTTGAATCCAGCCCCTTCAATATGATTAACTGCATGGTACATTCTTCGCTGAGCTTCCATTACAGATCATTTCTGTCACCTTTACAGAGAAGTGTTGGGACAGCAGTTAATAAACAATCTGAACCACTGTGCAAACTAGGTCAACCATTTCTGAGGTTGAAATGCCCAATTAATAGTTAATCTCTTTCCCATCATTTTTGCACGCCAGTCAGATGTAGAGGCGGAAATGCTGAAGTACCTTGAAAAAGATCATTGTATTTCCAAGCTGACCGGAAGCAAGAGGTAACCTAATCAGTCGGTGTTTGAATATCATCTGATACATTATGGGCCAAAATTAACAGGCACAACATAGCAGTGCAAATAGTATTGCAGTATTTAGTCATGCATTCAGTATCATTTCAAAATAGTTTTATATTTGTGTTTTACTTGCAAGCAGTTTACAAATACCTGGGTAGACATGGAGTTGAAGCCATTATTCAAAATTAAAGTTAATTAACTAAAAATACAGCAAAGAAGGCTTTTCACCAGATATTTCTGGCCTAAGCACAAAGTATTTGACATTTCCCAAAGCATCTACTTTTGCAAGATTCTTCAACTTAGTTTTACAGACCATGGACATATAGAAAAGTCTGAATAAGGAGTCATTATCTCCTCATCTTAGACATCCAAATCTGTTGAACCTCAGCTAGCTTTACATAAAACTAAGCCTAGTTATAACAGGAGAATGAACACGGTATCCTGTTAGTGAGACAAAACCTGAGATTCTTATGTTTCAGTAGGCTCCACTCTAAGAACTTCTTGCGTCTTTAGAAAGCCTGAAACCTGTAAAAGCTCAAAACCCAAAAGTAAACAAAAATACCCAATATTTTCTTTAAATTCATTATTCAAAATTTTCAAGAGTTTGGGTGGACTGAGACTAGGGATCCACAGGGCAGGAGATAACAAAGGCATGGACAATACAGGAGCTGTCCCAGTCTGTATGACCAGGGTGTATGACCATTGGGAGCTGTCCCAGTCTGTATGACCATTGGGAGGACAATCCATTTTCTACTGTCCCATCCTGCAAGCTGACCCGGGCCCAGATGAAAAGGGGGCCCAAAAATGGTAATTTTTTTCCCATTGTCCAATTATTATTATCATTATCTCTGGCAAAGTGGGGCCCAATATGAAAAGTTTGCCCAGGGCCACCAGGAGTCTAGGTACACTACTGCCTGCAAGGGGGTGAATTCTTTCTTTGGGGTGTTCGGCATCTCACCAGAATGAGCCCTACTTGCAAACACAATGTAAACCTACTCTTGGACACAAGATATTTTACCTGGTCTGAAGGGGGAGATCTGAAGGTCTGAAGGCCCAATGTGTAGATTTTGGGGTTTTTTTTTGAGAGCATGCTTACAAAACCTGGTGCGAATAGAAAGGCTGCCATGATTGCGAGATGGGCACAGCACTTTGATCCTTTCAATTGGAGAGGGGGTACCACTCGGAGTACCTCCCGGGTTACAGTTGTTTTTCTGATTTCTGTGGAAACAGGTTTGTCATCACCACTTAAGCCATCTCCAGCTGTGCTGGGAAAACGAACACACAGCTGCACTGTGCTTGGACATGAGAACCCAAATGTGAAGCAGACCATGGCATCAATTCAGCAACTACTGAGCACATAACCTTTTTCATAGGTGAGTAGCTTCATAGAACCAAACAACTCACTGGCATAAAGTTACTCGTGGACATCAGTGTCTGTAACACTGAAATTCTGTTGGAGTGGTAAGTGGCCATGTTTTGTGCATTATCCAAATGCAGTGAAGTATAAAAAGAGGTCATATGGCCTAAACAGTATATTTCACAGAAAACACTATGGGTTTAATACTGGATGGTGTTAGTAGTCACACCAATAAAGAACTGGTTTTTAGTATGGCTAAAAACTTGGTTTTAATTGTATGGACGTGTAAGGTTTGGTTGCTTTCTTCAATGAAGCCATGTACCTGTACAGAGATTACTATGGGCATTGGGGGCTGCCAATATACAGGCTGTTTTAGAATTAAATGCAATGTTTTGAATATCCAAGAAAGATATTTCACTTGTGCACCAGACTTTACCAGAGTTCATTCAAAATATTCAAGTGCAACCACCAACATTTTCTTAAGTAGCCTGTTTCTTCAGCCTCTCATATTTTATGATCCACAGCCCTTGGCTTTAAATGGATCCTGTGCACTGCCTGACATGCACAGTATGCAAAATCATTTTTTTCAAGTTTCTTTAAGCTCTGGTAACAGCTGAAGAACAAAATTCCCTTTTACTAATAAACACAGGAGCTGGTGGTGCTGTTGATATCTGAAGACAAAGGCTAGGTGTGGAAAGGGGGGCAGGAAGCAAGGAACAGCTAAAAAACCCCCAAATAATAAATGCTTAATCATCACCATAAAGTACAACTTCTAGTCATGCAGACTAAGAGGCAAAGGAGTAGGGGTAGGGGTAGGGAGTGCAATGGTGACATGATCCTTTTTGAATACCAGCACTTATCCTCTACATCTGCTAGTCCTGAATTTAAATCCCAGCACAGCTCTTAATCAGGTATCATATCAGTCAGCTGGCTCTTCACTTTACAGTTCAGAGCCAGTGTACATAGGAGAGAAGAGAAATAGAGCTTGAAGGAGCATTGAAGGGTATGAAATTTGAGGTATAACAATCTGCCTAAGAGCTGGTGCCTTACCAACCTTGTATGCCAATCGTCTGACAAACTCTTAATCTCTCCAGTTGCAGCTTTTATTAGCCACCTTCCCAAATGATATTTAAGGGATAATGGCTGAGGGTGAAGAGTAGACAAAGCAATAAACAGTTTTCCAAGAATCTTTTTTCTGCCAAAGTGGTATATTGGTCAGATATTTCAACTTCATTATTCCTATCTTCAGGCAAGGCAAAAGGAGATTCAAGACAGCAGAAGGGTGTCTCCCTCACCCTTTACATTTTAAAAGTATGCTGTTGCAGCTGCCTTCTATGGCTTTTCAGTAGTTAGGGCATGGGACCAAAGCGACCAATGATTCTAACTTTGAAGGTGGGTTTATAAAGGGAGGAAGATGGTTAAGGGTATGACCTGGACAGACTGGATGCATTAAGGGCAATTTCCCAAATTTGCCAACTTCCAGAGTACATGTCTCCTGAATAATCAAAAGAAAAAAAAGAAGGTGCACTATTGCATGTCTAATTTTTGCATGTAAAGATGAGGAATATTGGGCAAGATGGACATATGGTCTCACCCAATGAATGACAGTTTTTATGTTCTTATGAAGAATTGCTGAATATTTGCAGGTATTTGAAGTATTGCTAATACACCCATCCCCCATGTTTGGAAATCATGAGCCAAGCTACAACATATCCTGTGACTGGCTCAGAAATGATAGAGAGAAAGAAAGTTAGTTCTTTTTATGTGTCCTCTGACTTTTGACCCATTTAGGGTACACTTCTTATATCTTTTCCAGACATTTCTGATAAAGGAGAGCTAGAAGTTTTGTTTAACAAAAACTGATAGACTATCTTGAAAAAACCTGAGCCCAGTGGCTGGAGGTTTAAGACTCCAGCAGGCTCCAAATTTAAGTCTCCATGTTTACGGCTCAACAGGAATGATGAAACTTGTGACAAAACCATAAGATCAATACTGATTCAGGCTAACTGAATGTCCAACTTGGATGGATATTTGTGAATATATGTTTATGTGTGTAATTGCTCATATTTCTGTTTCTTAAAAAAATCAGCACCCTTTTATTTCACCAACCATAGCCAAGTGATTGCAAGTTTTCTCCATTCACAGTTCCACAGTCATGTGTTTCAGCCTGATGTGAGCCACTTTGTTTAGTTCTCTTGACATGTACCTTCCATAAAAGTGTTGTATTATCCTGTATGCTACTAGTGTTTATGGTATCAGGGTCTTAAGGACATGAAGTATATAGCTAAATTTTAGGGTGAGTTGACAGTCTGCATTTCTCTAATGCATCACAATCATTGAGTCACCTATCTTAAATTACCAATCTTGTGGCACATGAAGAAGTGAAATGTTCGGTGGCCTTCAGGATATTTCATTTCTCACCCAGGGCAAACCACACTGCCATTCCAATAGAGAACAGGTAAATTCTACAAGTCTCTGGGGCCTTTTTAAGGCATTTGCAGGTAACAGTTGTTGATTTGTTGCTAGGTTTTGTGCTGTTGTTTCTGCCTGCACTGCAGAGTACATTAGAAACACCTCAGATATTGCTGTACTGCTGGGAAGGACCTAGAGGCAAACCATCAAGGACTGCTGGCTCATCAGCTCTCTAAGGCTTAGCTGAGCCAGCACCTGAGGGGTGAAGCTGCCTGGGAAAACTTAAGTGCTGTAACAAGAGGAACTAGAGATTCTGTAGCTGTTGCTTTTCTCTCCGGGTCATAAATTGACATCTCAGGGCACCCGTGTTGTCAGTGCTGTTGGGGGCATTATCTCTGGACAAGAAATAGCCCTGCAGTTCTGAGCTGCTGTAGTCATAAAATAAGGAAAAACAAGAACCCCTGTGCCCTTTTTGCTGTGGTTCTGTGAGCTCTGTGAACAGGCAATGCATGCCAGGAAAACCAGCTGCAAAGAGAAAGAAGTTCTTTTTAATTTTAGTCCCTCCGGCAAAGATTGAACCCTGCAAGATGTAAGCAACTATGAGCTCACCCAGGGAAATGGAAACTTGCATTATTTGTTTAATAATAAAGGGCCAAATTCACTGCTAGGGTTTCACCAGGTATAAATTTAAACCGTTACAGTCCAATTCAAAGCCCGCTGCAGTGAATGGAAAGACTCCTGCTTCTTTCAGTAGCACATAGTTGCCTGGATCTCTAAGGCCTTGAAACATACCTAGCATGATGTTTAACTGCTGTCTTGGATAAATTGAAAACCAATTACACACTCCTTGTGGCTTTGTTTGTCAAAATTGTCCATCATGCACACTATGCTTGTGCTGCAGTGCTGCTGGGTATTGTTAGACAGAGGTAGCATCCCACCTCATCTCCAGCTGCACAGCAGCAATGGGCAGAGTGAATTATTGTCCTTAGTATATAAATCTGTTTATAAAGAGCTTTGGACTCCTGGTGGAAGAAAGACTCTATCCACTAGTATCTTTCTGTAATCCAATCTGTTCCAATTGAGCCAGTTCCTCTTAAAGAGGCAGGAGGCTTATATTGAAAGCAGCCTTTTGCACCTTTTAGGTCTCATGGCAGGTGAGCCTATCTGGGTTCAGAAAGGACACTGATGAGCAAATGACCCAACAGAGCTACTGCTGTAGCTCTTTAATAAAGAGCAGGGTAAGATATGAGAATGACTGGAGTCTCTGGATGTCTGTCTCTCTTTCCAAAGCTGTCAATGCATGTGTCTATCTGTATTGATCCTTCAGAAACAAAGAGGCATTGCAAAACGGTTATGAAAAACTACCAGTCCAAAACAACCTTTATCATTATAATACACAAAACATAACATGAACCCTAATGATATTTTATTAAATAGTTATTTTTTTCTTTTGCATATGCAGAATCTGACACTGCTGACTGTGTGTGTGCTCCCACCGTGAAAATTCATTCTGTGGCCTCTGTCGAAAGCCAGCACTCCAGTCACCTTTCTCTACTCCTCCCTCACCATGAGGGTTCAGTGCTCTCACAGCAGGCTGGTAAATGCTTAGCTTCCCCAAAATAGCAACTCAGAGAACAGACCACAGCTAATCCCTTCAGATTAATCATCATGTTGATGAATTTTAAAATGGGATTGAAATAGCCATGTTGGTCTTTGGGACAATTAGTCATGCACAGCTGAGTTCCCATTTTAAATGGTTGTCACACTACTCCAGTACTGAGCAGAATAATGGAGCACTCATTTAAATGAACTGATATGTTTTAAAACAAAAGTGCACTGGAAAAACACCCCCACAAATATAAAGGGACTTATATTTACTTACTTTAAGTAAGTAACAGTATGCCTTACTTACTTTAAGTAAGTAACAGTATGCCTCAGAATTACATGTATAGACAGTGAAAACCTAACGTCATTATAAATAGCTGAAGCAGTAGTGGCTCTTGGTCACTCCCTGAAGTTTGTACCAGTTCTGGAGAACCTCTTGATTCCTAACAAAGCCTGGAAGCTGACACTGGCCCAGTAGAACTGGGATAGGACAGGAGCACTAGCTCTCCAGGTTCTCAGAGGCATTGCCATCCTGGTTTGGCATACTGCACATCTTGTGAATGTAGCAGTAACCACCTGCCCCAGAGTTTCAGTATCCTGAGCAGATGGCAACAGCATACCAAATATCTTTGCGCCACATAAGACACCACCTGAAAGGAAATTAAGTTAGATAGAAGACATTTAAAGCACTAAGGTAAACTAAGGTAACTTGACCTCTCATGTGCCACAACAAGTACTGTACAGGATTGCTTTCTGCACTGCTCCAGGCTGGGACTTGCAAAACAGCTCGGCATTGACCCAGCCCTGCTCTTACTGAAATAACCAGGAGCTTTACAAGTGACTTCTGTGGGAACAAGGTTAGGTCAGTATTGAAAGGTTTTGACGATCCTCCTCTTGGGGTTTAGCAGCTAGTTCCAGCTGTTTAGCCCTAAACCCCATCAATTCTGCCCTAGCTGACCAGTTATGCAGGGTTCCCTTGGGATATTGCCAATCATAAGTGGCTGAAATCAAATTTTGAGTTCTTTTCCTTTGCCTTCCTAAAGATGTCTGAGTAGGTAACACTTGGGTCATTCTGTCATTCTTTTCTCCTTAACCAGGATGGCTAGAATTTTTTAATTAAAACTGTGAATCTCATTGAAATTTATTGCCTCCAGCAGCAGGGGCTTTCAGCAAAATGCCAGATATCACATGACTCAAGATAAAGCACAAAGGTGGGCTGTATGCATGACACCCTCAGGATTTTCCTCATAGAAACTTAGGAAGTTGCTTTGGGCTGCTTCCTCTCCTGCCAGTCTTCTGTGGGCTTGAGGCCCATCCGTACATGTTAACTGGCACTGGTTTATATGATATTCAGAAAGATATTATGTCCTTAGCTTTTCTGTGCAGTTCTGGGGCACGTGTCTGGTTGGGAAGTCCCATTGCTCAGGTTTACTTCTAAGCTGTAGGGATGGTTTGTGTATGCTTTGCATTTGTCCTCTAGCATCAGAAATTGGGACAGCTTTTGGGTCAAGGGGCAGGACACCTGCACCTGGAACAAGTCATCTTCCCATCCCCACTGACACATCTGTGACAGCAGTGACTTCATGGGGCATGACACACAGCAGACAAATGGTGGGTGGAAAGCAGCCACTTGATAAGTTAGACTTGTCTTTGGGAAGCTAACTACTAATTACAGGCCTAATTTTGCTAACAGCCCTTATCTGTTTTCTATTACAGGTCTCCAAAAGCAGCTGCCAGGTTGGTGAAGGGACAGGTATTTTCACATGCAGCCCCTCTACAGCTCAGGCCTGGGGTTGATAAAGGCTGCTGGAAGGAATAAATAATCCACCACAGCACCCTCTAATGAGCTAGTGGAAGGCAGTTTTTAAAGGTGGAGAAGTGAGTTTCAGTGGCTGGTTTGATGAAAGTTGGTATTGACTGAGTAGGCAGGCTGAGTGGGCACCAGCTGATCACTGCTTCAGCTGTTCTCCAGCCTACATACCATATGTGGGAGGGTTGGGCAGGTGGCACAGCCAGTGCATTGGGCTGTCATGAAGGTGGCCAGAAGCCACTGTGGGACAGGCCCAATTGTACTGTTGCAGCCATTATGCTAGTGCTCACTGCCTGCCTAAGCACTGCCCAGTGCCTGAAGATGTGGCAGGAGAAAGCATAGGGGTGAGCTGCACTCACAATAGCATGTGTGTGTATGCATGCACATGCATACACAACCCCGAGTGTCTGAGTTCTTGGAAGCAACATTATATGTGGACATTCAGTGCAATTGTGGCATGCTAGGGGCCTACAGAAACAGTGATGGGTGAAGGGTAGCCAAGGCTCAAGAGTCCACAACATTACACATGCTGAGGCAGGGTAAGGAAAGCAGCACCTCCCTCAGCTCTAGACAGCAGCATTTAAAGGGGCCACATAGACAGGTTCAAAACTACCACTACCTAGCCTGCTTGAGCCCAGACTTTTTTTCTGTGCCCACTCATGCCAGTTGCCTGCTGCCTTCTCAGTTTCAGCTTTTCCTGCTATGGCTGAACATTTCCCTTGCTCAGCACAGCTTGTGGCGGAAGAAGGTAGCAGTCAACTCCCCCACACCTGCACACGAGTACTGTAGGTGACCATCAGTAGAACATCAGAGCTAGCTGTATGCAAACAGTGCCATCAAATACACAAAGCAAGCAAACCAG
>NW_017729031.1:86113599-86130345 GCF_001723915.1 Gavialis gangeticus
GAACAATGGGTTTGTTGTCTGTAGGATCCCAGAATAAAAGTCTTTGTCGCAGGAAAAAAATCAGGCATCTGCTTTTGGCAATAAGCAAGGTACTCATGTTAGGTAGGATTTCAAACAGATCTTTCTGTGTAGCATTTCCTATTAAACAACTTGTGCAAGCCAGAAAGGGAACATTTTATTCTCCCCAGTCCAACATAAGCAAATAGGCACGGACCTCACCCTGAGACAGGGATAAAAGCACCACAATCCTCATTTGTGCAGCACCAAAGTTTTGCTTCAGTGTGATGAGATTCATTTCCCCACCTTCAGAGCAAAGCTGAGGGACGAGGTTTTCCACATGGAAACACCTAGTCTTGGCTTGGATTGGTGGTGCTCAAGCTTTTGGCCACATGAGTAATGTAGGGCCAATCCAAAAGCTGGATTGATCCCTGCATGCCAGGATTGGGCTCTGGGAGCCTGATGCCACCCCTTCCCACCCCTGTGTGCCAGGATTGGCCCTGGCAGCCTAGTGCCACCCTTTTTCCAGCCCCCAACATCAGAATTGGGCAAGGGGCCCAGTGCTGTCTCCAGGTGCTGGGATTGGGTCTCAGGGCTCAGTGCCTGCCCTGCTCGGCCCTGTGTGCTGGGACTAGGCACACAAGGCTCCCCATGGGTCTGGAAATTTGGAGCAAGGGAGCAGTGCATGCTTTCACCGCCAAATTTCTGGACCTGTGGGAAGCCCCATAAGCCAGATAAAACAGCACCAGGGGCTGGATTTCGTTCAAAGGCTGTGGTTTTTGAGCACCCCAGCTTGGATTGTTTAAATTACTGGGGGAGACAAAGAAAGAGGAACAATGTGTAAGGTCTCCAAGACTGAGAAGAGCAGCATAGTGTGGGTCGCCTACACTACAGCAACAGATATGCTGAACACTTACCCATATAGGTACTGGGAACTGCTATTTTCTTAAAAGCACTGTGCTCAGAAGTTGGCCATGTAACACAAGGATAGTGACCAATACCTAAGCAAAGGGGACTGTGCTATTCACTACTCCAATTCATCACTGCCCTTCAAGTTTTAGATTAAAAATTTCAGCGTATTTATCTCAACTTCAAAATGGATATAATGCAGTGAATAAACAGGGCCTGATTTTTTTAAGGATAGAATAAATATATTTATACTAGCCAACTGTCCATCGAGAATGATGTGGGGGGGGGGAGAGTGCCACACCCACCACCCCATGCTGCTGTCACCTCCCAAGAAGGGGTGGGGAGGAGCTTGCCCCACTGTCCCCTCTCTCCCCCTCTTGCCAGCAACCTGCGCTGCCACTCCTCCCAGAACCCCCCGGCCCTGCTCCTTGGTGGCGGCGGAGCACTGCCATGACGGCAGGGACAGAGTGAGGGGGGGGGGCAAGGCCAGCGGCGCTCCATCTTCACCATCATGGCGGTGCTCCGCACTGATTGGTTGTTTCACTAACCAGAGTGCTCCAAGAGCGTTACAAACAGACAGACAGATGGACTAAGCCCTTTATTATATAAGATATTAGGTTTTATAGATTAGATATATAAAACCTAGAAGACATAGCAGAGGACTGGGGCAAATGTAACCTAAAGACCTGTTTCCATTGCTAACATACATTCTTTTCCCTGGAGACCAAAATTGCATCCATTTTCTACTACAGAAATATTATAAAAGCAAAACGCTATCCCTATACTCCAAGGACAGTTATACAGGCCAGTTCACACACATTCCTATATCAGATTCCCCATCTAGTTTGTTCTGTGTTTCATGGATGAAACTTCGTCGATGTTGAAAAACACCACCACAAGCACTGCTGTACCCATAATACCAAGATTAAAACAAGGAGTGGAGCTGTTTGGTATTGCACAAACTTGCTTGCATAGTACCACACCAAGTAGTTCTGAATGAATATAACATTTGCTTATTAGAGGGCAGCTTCTCACGAGAACCCCTGGTGTCATATGGAAACATGCCAGATATAAATACCCCATAAGGCTCTGGAATGCATCTATTCAGAAAGAAAAACAACATCCACAGAAGGTAACAAAGTCATCCCTGAAAGCTGCATTCAAAGCCAGAAAGCTAAGGGACAGAAAGTATTGATGGAGCTCTAGAATTACCCCAGAAGTTTCTCTCTGTCTCTAGTCACTGAGAGTGTTTTCATTTTAGTTTCCCAATTTTCTAAAATATCTTCTTACACTTAGATGGTAAGATTTTTGGGGAAGAACCCTTTTTTTGTTCTATAATTGTACGATTGTACAATGATTGTATGATTGAATATAGGCAATAACCAACAAAGAGAACAATAGACAGAACTGTGCAGAGCTCCTCTGGCAGTAGTTCAGTTATGCTCTCCCTGGCTTCTTGCAGTAGATTGGCCCAGAGACTAACAATGAATGATGTCTATGTAACGTAATGTAGTAATATTACAGATACAAATCTCAGGACAAATTTTGAGTCCAATGTCGAAGTAAACTTTGCAACCTGAAAATAAAACATCTCACACCAGATAAAAGTAAAATAGAGTCAATTAATCTACCCTGCCAAGCCAGATGTTATCAGCCCAGTGACAAATACCTAGGTCAGCTGGTATTTCACACTTGAGTGCTCAGACCTGAAACCAAAAACCTGGAGACATTGCTCCAATCCCAGGCATAACAGTGACATATTTCTCCTTCTCATTTGTATTTTAAATAGGCTTCAGACTGCAATATTCCCTAATTCCCTATTCAAAGCCTGGGCTAAAGGAAGAAATACTACAGAGAGACTTTTCTATTCATCTCAATATGGATAGAAATTGATGCCTCTCTTCCAAATGCCATGCTGTAAATGAGAACAGAATTGAATTCCCACCTTAATCTACCTGTCTCTCGATGAGATGGTACAACATGGGATGACAGATTTAGTACAAATCTGGGTCTGAAGATTTAGATGTTGATCTTGGAGGCACTTACATGCATGCCTGGCTCACATGGGATAATTTCTTCACCTGATACAAGTCATTATAGCTTTACTGATGTCAACAAACCTGCACTGATTGATATCCATGGACAATTTGGCACACTGACTTCAAAAGTCAAAGAGAGCATGACACAAGGGCCCAGAACACTGGAAGAGAAAGTGTTTATTTTCCAGTTATAGTACATTACAGCTCCAGAGCTAGACAGACCCAGATGGGACATTTTGTCTATTTAAATGAAGTTAGTGTGGCTGACAAGCTCAGTCTGATGCTGATTCACATCTACGTCCTCTCCAACTTACTCCTGTCACTCAGCATGGATGGGAGATCCGTGCAATGCATCCATCCCGCAGGAAATGGGAATGTCCCTAAGTATAAACACTTGCTCTTGCCCCTGCATATTATATGATAGCATCTGATAAGGTAGGTTGTCACCTATCGAAGCTCATGCCTCTCTGAACCAGTGAGTCTTTAAGGTGCCACTCTGAATTGCCCTCTGACTGACTTTGATATCAGCGTCCCTTGGCTGCTTGGCAGATTATAAATCATTTTTGTAGATTACAGACTTTGCCAATAAACAGGTCAGATTTTAGATATAAGTATTCATTATATAAGGTTTAAATTCAGCCAGCAGAAAGTAACATGCAGCTGAATATAAAAGCTAGCTATATGCTCTCCAGTCACACAAACAAGTCTGCTCAATGTTGACAGGTACACCTTAAAAAAATCTCATTTGCATTAAAGGGGATTTGGAATTTACAGGCAAGAATGGACAGACATTTCAAGTTCAGACTCCCGCACAGAGTTGTAGGACTCTGTTAAACATTTGCCATACCTTACACCATTCAACAGGGCATGGTTGTAGTTCCAGCTGAGGTAGTTTAGTGCCAGAGTCATAGTTTCATAGTTGTTAGGGACTGGAAGGGACCTTACATGCTGGAACTTGGGACAGAGAAAGCTGGATGGTATCTTACCTGCAAAAGACATCCTGCCACCAGGGCCATGTCAGGAACAACTGCCATTCCTCCATATCAGAGGCAGGGAATGTGCTCTCTCGGCACTATTTAGGGCTGCTACTCAGGTATGGAGCTAGGATCCTGCTTTGTTCACGTTTTGAGGTCAAAGGCAGCTGTTCCCAACCTACGAGTCTCCACTCCTTTTGGGGTCATGGTAGTTTACAAGTGGGTTGTGGGCTACACAAAAGTCCATCACCACAGTTAGGTTTTATTCAGAAGCAGGTCATGGTTATTGAGCCAGAAACTGAGTCATGAGCCTGGAATTGAGGGGACAGCTCAAAGAAAATAAAGGATGTTGTTGAATCGGATTTTACTAGACCTTTAATGCTGGAGGCTGCAAATAGGAAAGGAACAGTGGAAAAAAACCCTGGTCATACACTGTTCATTCTCCCTTTCAACATCCTCTCTGCCACTGTGTGACACAGGATACTGGGCAAGATGGACCTGTGGTCTGATCCAGTAAATGGCAGTTCTTATGTAAGAATTACTGGCATAGGATTACTCATGTACTGTCATTCTACCCTGCAGCTGTACTTGGGCAGTGTAAGCACCAGGATTCAAGCTGTCCACTCATCCTTGTGGGTTCACAGAGATGGAAAAATGGGTCCCCAGCACCTTTCCTCCTCCTGTGCAGCTTGTAAGAAGGCTGCCTCTGTATTTTTAAGCACACAAAGACCATTCCCAGTGGAAGGCAATATGAAATAAAAGGTTGTTGCTATCTGCCATATCTCTCCTGTGTTTAACTAGTCAGTAATGAAGCTATTTTTGATTAAATATATTTACTTTTCTCTTCAGTCTGTCATGCTTCTGACTGCTGCAAGACACTATGTTTAGACACACACATTAATACCCACCAGCTGCTACTACAAGATTCCTTCAGCTGCAGATTAATAAATTCCAGGACTGCTCCAGTTACTTCTTTTTAAGTTTGTTTGTCCAACATATTCACATCTACTGCACATATTTTAAATAAATATTTTAAAATACTGTCTAAACTGAACCCTAAAGGAGATGCTATTGGTACCCTGCTCCACAGAAGCCTGAGAAATCACTTTATCCGTATTTGGTAGTCCAGCAGGCGAGCTACAGTCCCTCAAGCCACAATGCCCTTCTTGAGAAGTACAGCCCAGGAAAATTTGTGGAATACAGTCTGTCAGTCCCCCCAGCCATAACATGAACATTTGCTTAGCTTGTGCTATCATTTCACCTTTGCCAATATTGGTTTGTGTTAAGAGCTCCTCGCTTTCTCTGCAGTTTCCTCCACTGTCCTAAGTACCCTTAGCCTGACTTAGCAGCTGCTTCTACAGAGAGGTTTCACAAATCTCATCTCCTCAGCTAGGTGATGCCCCTGCCCTGACTTTTTTGTCCCCCTCTCCTTTCACCAGTCCTACCACTATATGACTTCCCTCACTTCTCCACTGGTTCCCCCACCTCCAGCAGCCCACTCTTTTCTTCACTCATGTATATCAACTCTCTTTGCCACTTCCAGTCTCTGATGCTGACCTGTAGCAAACCCGGGAAATTGGAAGACTGAGGTATTAACAAGCACCTGCCATGGTACAATACGCCCATCATGCATAGACTGAGGTATGCTCAGGAAGCACGTACTCTGAAATCGGTGTCCCAGTTGTAGCATCAATTTCTTGCAGAACAATTTCTTTAGATCAATAACTAAGCTTTTAACTCTGATTTGCTCAGAGCCTCCAAGTGCACGTGAGGACTTAAGGATTCTCTTGATTTAGGAATTAAATAACCCTGTCAACTGCTGAGCACTTAAAGAAGTTGAATTCTGTGCTTATCCTGACTGAATCGACTCATGCCATCCAAATAAGCACTCAAAATGACCAATATTTGTTTGCTAGGGACTCAGACTTAACAAGCCTAGTAAAAATTATCTAGAAGGAAAAAAATGAAGCCTCAGTAAAGAGCAGTCCCATAGGACAAGTCATAAAGTCACTAAGAAAATTTAGAGATGGCTGCAATGTTTTGTCCTAAACTTATTTTTGATCAAAATAAAAGTTATTATAAATAATAATTTAAAAACTCTGCAAAACCATTTAATTTTTGTTTTGAAATGTTCTGTTATTTTGGCGAAGACACTCCAAAACTAAAAATCCTTAGTATTTTCTTTTTCTGTTGCTTTTTTCCCCATTTTCCCCACCAAAGAAGGGGAAAGGGAGTAAAAATAAAAGGGGAAGAAAAAAAACCTTTAAAAACAAAACAGGTTTTAAAAGCCTAACACTTAAAATTTTTTGTGAGGGAGGAAAAAATTACTTTAAACTTTAACAAGTTTTGTTTGCAACATGTAAAAATACTTAAAATGTTCAAAATGTATTACACAATATATTTGTCTTCAATGAGCAAGAATCTCAACACAGAAAAACTGAATGGTCTTAAAGACAAATGTCATGTTAAGAGTTAGATACTTGTAATGGAGAGAGCTTAGACTACTGATTTTCAATGAGGGTGCTGTGGCACCCTGCCATGCTGAGAGATCTTTTTAAGGGTGCTACTCCATGTTAGTATTGTTAAGTGTGCAGACAGATACCCATGATTCACAAGATAAATTCAAGAGATTTCAAGCAAGAATCCATAGTGTCAAAAACATTTTGATCCTCTGTGATTTTTGAGGTGTATTTAGGTACCATCCCACCTCCACTCTGGATCTCAACCAACCTTAGGCAGAAGCCTAAGTTTAAGGCATCTAGAAATCTTTGCAGTCCGTGTGGGCACTACATGAATTTAGACACCTAAGGGATTTGGAGGCCACCAAAGCAGAAGTTTCCTAAATAGCTTTTTGTGCCTTAGGCTATAAATAGATTTGGCCCAGAAGAAAGGCTTTTGTCTTAGGATTCTGCAGACATACAGGCCCACTGCCCCACTTCAAGTCCCTCTGAAATATATGGAATAAAATATGAAAACACTTTTTCCTGGGATGTGGCTGTGGACCTCTGAAGGTTATTGGCCTTTTTCCTAGTACCATCTGGCCAAGCTGGGGTGGAGGAGCAGCAGTGCAAGGGTGATGGGTAAATGACTGTAACGTGCTTATTTTGAACTGGGTCAAACCTTGAGACAGTCAGGTCCACATCAAGTGACAGTTTATTTACAGTGTTAGGCACCTATATTTTGCCCAAGTCACATTTAGGAGCTTAATTTACCTGTCTGGATACGTTCCAGATTGATTCAGGAGTCCATTTGAGAACAAGTCTGAAAAGCAGCATAATCCAAATAGGCAGGGCACTGAGCTGGAATTCATGAAATCTGGATTATGGACAACAGACCATCTCACTTCTCTCCTCTCTATCCCAGTCCCTCTCCCTTCCTAGGCTTCATCTGTCTTGCCTATTTAGATAGCAAGCTGTTCAGAACTGGGATGAAGACCGTTTCTTTTTTATGTGCATGTCCAGTGCCTAGAACAATGGGGCTCTGGTGCTCCAAAAACTATCATTATCCAAATAATGATCAAAATTAAATTGTTTTATGTCAAGGTGATAAGAAGATGAAAAATATATGAGATTTGAAATGTATACACATATGTATAGCCAGCTATTGAGTTTCCTCCAATTCTTGCTAGTCTGTATATGTATCAAAACCATTTCATCTGCAATGGTTTGTTCATCACTATACTATGAAATTCTGAGAAAGTAAAGAAGTAAAACTAAAGAAATAACTCTTGGTATTTACTGTAAAATAAAGAAGTATGTTGTACAGACTCAATGTTCTTAGTCTTTCTATTGATTGATTTCTACCTGAATTAAAGATGTTTATTTTATTATTAACCAAAGGACACAGCAAGATGTTCCAGGAGTGAAACAGATGGCATCTGTTTCTATTATTTTATAAATTTTAATTGATTTACTGGCATCGATAATAAAACAGAAGGCTTACCAGAAAACTCAAATGTAATATAAAACATATTCCAATGACTCCCATTAATTACTAAAAGAATCATAAAATATCATTTAAAAATATTATTTAATATAATTTAATATTATTTAACAAGCACTATTGACAGTTTGTATTTTGGGAAAATAGTGCATTTCCATTTTTTGCTCTTGAATCTCTGTCAGCTAATAATGTAACTGAAGTTCTAGGCAATGTCACGATATGTTTCTTCATAAATCACCCTATCAAAAATTTCTGGAATGCTAATACAGCTGAATTATGAAGGACTCCAAACTGATATTGTAGATGGTTTGAGATTCACTGTCTAAACAAATAAAACTTGCTGGAGAAATGCATTGATTTCTCTTTAATGCAGTTTTAAAAATTTGCCAAGTGTATTGTCAGTAATGTTAAACACATAAACACATCATATTTAGACAAGTTAAAGGATGTTACTTGATAACGATACTTTGACAGAGGAAAAATAATGTTTCTAATCCTCCAGCATAAAAATCACACTGTTCCTCTATATCTGTGAATAGAATTTGTAGGCCTATAGCAACTCCAACTGAATTAATGGTAGACTTCATGAAAATTTGAGCACACGGGATGAAAACAGAGGTGTTTCTCTTGCCGTCATAGGTCCCTCCAGCATTATTCACTTCTTCACCACTCTCTCCTGTCTCACATCTAGGAAGGGAAATGGACATACCCTAAAATGGCCTAGGACTTTTCCCTCTAATCAAATTCAATGGTTCATTGTACGCAATTGTCCTTCTGTGTGTGAGGCTGCTCCTGGAAGGTTCCTTCCTCTCTCCAAACTTCTTCAATGTAAGCAAACAGCTAGAAGGAGTTGGTGGGAGCCCAGAGCTGCTGGGTCAACAAAACAGAGTAAACATGCAGCGGGGTACCTCAAACAGGAGCTTCTCCTACCTTACCCTTTTCATGGTGGGATCAGCTTTTGGACAGGGCACCTAGCTGAAGCTAAGCTGGGACAAAACTAAGGCAATGCCAGAGGGAAGAGATCCAATGACTCTTTTGTGACCACAATTACTAAAAGCATCTGCCTTCAGATTGCTAAATTAGTTATCAGTCATAAGGATTACTCTCACATTCAGACCCCCAGTTAACCATAGTGGCAAAAGAAATAATTTTGTGCACAGCTGTCTACGAGATTGCACTGGCCACCAGTGTGGCAATGGCTATCCACGCAGTTTTAACCCCGCAAGCAATTGCTACTGCCTACAGTCAGGGATGATAAATGCTATGAGAAAGTTCTAGTGAGTAGAAAAAGCAGTAGCCCACATGCTCAGTTACATAGATCACAGGAAGACTAAAACCCCAATATGCTGCCTTATGTCTTGGTTCCAGATTGAGCAAGAATCTGGTACGAGGCTGCCATCTTGATTTTCAAAGGTAGGCACGCAATAGGTCCTAGCTATTTGCAAGACCATCTCTCCCTGTGTGACTGTTTTTCAAAAATCAATATACTAGAAAAGCAACAGAAAGCAAGAGTCAGAATCCTCAAAGGAACAGATCAAATATTGCACCAGAATGAGGACTCACCCCTGATCAAAACAAGATAAACTTACCAGATGGAATAAGAACTGACATCGAACTCAGAATTAAGTGTAAACCCACCTCTGACCAAGTTTCCCAACATTAATTCCAGACTCACACATGAGCTATATTATTCTATCTATAAAAACAAATAATCAACTGACAAATTGTTATTACTTAGTTCTTGGAAGTTGCTTAGCTAGTATTCAATGAGGGGTGCTAAGTCTGATCAGAGATACCCGAGCTGCATCCACTGCATGGCACTGAAGTGATGAGCCTCCAAAGTTCAACGTATTGACATGAATTACACAGAATCACGAAATATAATTGCTAGCATACTGTAGTGCTCTGCTGTCTCCCATGAGGCAGCTCAGAAGTGCTGTTCTGAACAACAGCATAAAATACTATTAAGTTACACTTTCGCTCAATGCTGTGACATAATGACCCAAGGATCTCATGTAGTGCAGTTTATAAATGCTGTGCTGGATCACACTGCAGCATGATCCAGCCAAATCACCCAGACCTGCACATATGGGATTCAGAGATTCTAGTGATAGGATTAGTACAAAATCCTAAAATAGGCTGAACATAAGATCTCACAGGTAGCTTAGGAAGTCTGAGAAAGGACCAGAGAGAACAGCAACGAGATACTTACTCTACTGTCTCATCCCAGTCACACCACAGTTTCTGCCCTATTGCTTCCATATCCAACTTAAATTGCCCAAGGCAATACTGCTGGATCAGCTGGCTGTAGGTTGCTTCATGGCATGCGGTGACTACAATAAAGTGATGGGCTGAAACAGAGAAAAGGAACAAGGTAAGGTAGGGTTAGGTTATTTTTGGATTTTTGTTTTACACATAACTTTGTTACCAAAATCCTTTCTTCTCCTTCTTCCCTCCATTACAGCATTTGCTTTTCTACATGGGATATAACACCACAGCCTAATGATTACCCTATGTAAGGGTTAGGCTTATTCAAAAAAACTTTTCTGTGTCCATTTTTCTGTGGAGTGCTGCTAACCCTACAGTTCTCAGAGAGATCCTCCTGTATCACAGCCATTGCAGAAGAGGACTGTCCTCTACCACCATGCGATACTCTTTAGAAAATAATGCCAAAATTTGCTCTGAACAAATGAGAGTTTTAGTTCTACCTCCTGTCCAAGAAAACTAGTTAGAGGAGGAGCCAAGTTTTGGAAGACAAGAGCTCCACTTGTACATGCATGCTAAGTAGTTGTAGTCTATCATTAGGTTGGAAAGAGAAGCTTTGCAGAACCATATTTCCCATGTTAGGAGATGAGATATAGAAACAGTTCTTTAGGTCTACAAAAGCATGCAGCAGAACATAAGTAACTACCAAACAAGAGTAGATGAGTACTTCACCTAGCCCACTAATCTTTTCCTGGCACTAAAGCAGTGGTGCTCAACCTTCTGGCTATACAGTCTGTAGGCTGGATCCAGCCTGGGGGTCGGCCCAGGGATGGGACACAGATGCAAACCAGTGCATTGACATGACTCTGCATACTACATCCGGCCATGGAGCAACCCCATTCACTGATCTGGCCCTGCACATCGGATCTAGCCACAGAGCAATCCTGAAGAATGGCACCATCTAGCACATGGGACTATGTTATCCAAACTGCTGGGCTCTCTGCCAGTCTGGAAATTTAGTAATTTGGGAGTGGCAGCAACTTTAATTGCTGCGGGTCTGGAAGCCATGGCAATTAATACTGCTACTGCTACTCCACCACCACGTTTCCAGACCCAGGGGAAGTTCTGCGGAATAGATGACACAGTCCTGTGGACCACGGGCTGAGCAGCACTGCACTAAACTATTCACAGAAAGGCCTGATTATCTCCTGTAAGGTAGCCAGTGTTGCAATAGTATACTATTGTAGTAAAAGTCCAGCTGGGGAGGAATGTATGCAACAACACATCAGTACCGATACCCCTTGGAAAGTTTATCCTGCTCATTTTATAACAGCAACAGAAGACATTATAACTCATATTGGTATGTCTCATTCCAGTGAAAACCTGGCCATGTTTGTAGTTTGCCTCCAGAATAGCATGCAGCGGGGAGGACTCAGGCAATGCATACAGTAGTTCTTTAAATCAATGTGAATGTGACAATTATGGTGAAGGAACCTTGTTCTGTCTTTTGAAGGACACCCTGGATTCATGCCTTGTGGAAAGGGTTGCTGGCTATGAAAGCTTGGACAGAGTCTCTTGCACAAAAATGCAAGACAGTGAATAGGGCAAGACTGGGTTGTGGTAACAAGTCTGTCACAAAAAATATCAAACTCCACTAATGGCTTGCAACCCATTAGATGCAAGAGAGGAGCCTGCAGTACCCAACACCATACTCATACTATAAAATAATGTGATGGCTAAAATTGTTGGCAGAGACCTGACACACTCATCATGTGCATCCCCAAGCTAAGAAAGCCAGCAAAAAAGGCTAACCCAGTGTAACTAAAGAAGGTAAGGAAACTACATATACATTTCAATTGAACTAGCAACTAAAGAAGAAGGAGGACTAAATATACGTTTCAAGCAAAACCTGTAAAAGGTGCACTGAATACAGGAAAAATGTCCTGTACGCAATAACCTCACATTTTTCAAAACAGGCATCCAATATCAAAAGTGTTAAAAATGTCTCTATCATTCAATATATGTCTGGAGTTTTGTAAACAGACCATCACTGGTACAAACTATTGCATATTTGCCCCATTGATAAACAAATACCCAAAGACAGGTCCAGTAACCAATGCCTCCAAGCAATCTGTTTGACCACTCAAGTCTCATCACATTTAATTGACCAAAAACTTCAGGGCTACAAGAAACACAAGTCTTCACACCTAAACAAATCCAGAAACAGGAGCCAGGCAATTTAACATTTGTAATATAATGGTCACCCTTTTGCTCCCTGTTTTGTTTGAACTTTAACTGTCCAGCCATCAAGGAAAAATGCTTTAAAGCGATACAATTAAATAGTATAAGAAGCAAGACAGAACTGCCAGCAAGGTGTGCAGTCCAAGAAAGATGAAGAAGCCATACTGCACAGAGCCCATGAGCAGAGGCTGCTTCCCTGCCTGCATTGGTGGGAAAACACTACTGCAGCGAAATATGTACTGAGACTTTCTGCAATAGCTGATTTTATACTGAAAAAGAGTGTTTTTCTGTCACTTAGTTTTGTAGCTTGGTGGTAATTATTAAAGCAAGCCTTTCTGTTATTAATCAACTGAGTGTTGTGTCAATTCTTAGTGCTAGGTTTAAAAATCTGTTTTTAAGTGCAACAGGGTTGTTTACACTGCAGTGACTGCAGTTAGTGAGGGATTTAGACTAGCTAGCTCAGGTCCTGCTTGCAATGTAGCCACAGGCTCATGGAGCTCAGCACAGACTAGCTACCTCTGGATATACAGTTGCTTGGTAGGTTGTGCAGGACTCTCAGTGCCACCCATGGCTAAGCTACCAACAGTATTCAAGCAAACAGGGCACGTGGTAGAGGTGATATCTTTTATTAGACCAACAAGATTTTTGCAAAAAAATTTCTTTACTTGCAAGATTTCAGGCACAAACACCCTTCATCAGGCATCAGAGAAAAGATTGTAAAAGTTCTGGGTAGAAAAGAATATTTCATAGGATTAGAATTTTTTTTTTGCAAAAACCTTGTTGGTCTAATAAAAGATAATCATCTCTACCACGAGCCCCGATTGCTTTTTCCTCTAGACCAGAGGTTTTCAAACTTTATTTTTTCGTGGGCCACTTGAAAATTGCTGAAGGTCTAGTAGACCACTTAATAAACTTTGGTTGTTCTACAAATCAACTCATGTTTTAATATTAGTCTTACCTTTCTAATGCGATGGACTTGTTTTCTTGAGCAAAGTTCTGGGAAGTCAGGTGTAATGTTTGTCAGCTTTAGCCTTAGGTCACCTTTCTGCGGACCACCTGAATGGAGCTTGTGGACCAGTTGTGGTCTGCAGACCACAGTTTGAGAACCTCTACTCTAGACAAATACAGCTACAACCTGGATACCTGACACATGGAAAGTATCACATTTTAGCCGATTTTTAAAATTAACTCTTCATAATTTCCCAAGAAGCAACTTTGACCACCTGAAACCTGAGATGCTGCTCCTGCCTTTGTTCAAGGTAATTTGTATCATCACAGAGCCTCACAAGAGAGCTGAGAGACACCTTACCAAGTAAGAACTGCCTGCCCAGAGGAGTATTCCATCTATCGACTCCTCTGTGCAATCCTATGAAATACAAACATTCATTTCTCATGACCCCAGAGAACTTTTACAATCTTTTCTCCAATGGCGGATGAAAGGTGTTTGTGCCTGAAAGCTTGCAATTAAAGATTTTTTTTTTGCAAACTCTTGTTTGTCTAATAAAAGCTATCACCTCTACCACGAGTCCCAATTGCTTTTTCCTCTAGACCAATACAGCTACAACCTGGACACGTAAGCTAGCTATTATAAAGCTAGCTCAGGTATGTCCATGTGAGCTGCAGTGCTGCTTGCATGTAGCATAAACATACCTATAGAAGTTAGTTTTAAAAATAGACTGACTTGGTTAACACCCATATAAAAGAGATGCATTGAATCAGTGGTACGCTGACACACGCAGGCTTTGTCTACCGTACAGTACAGACAGCAGTCACATTTTTCCTGGCTTTATGATCAAATAATACTGCACACCCCCCACCACAAGCTGGGGTCTGCCCAGCTAGGGAGGTCCACACAGTGGGGGTTTTCAACTGTGCCTACCAGCTGGGCTGGCTAACCAGCTGGCCAGCTAGGCTGCATATTCCCCCTTCCCCCCCACCACTCAGAGACAGTGACCCTGGGTGGGGACAGCAGTGGGGGAAAGGCCTCCATCACACAGCCCCCCCTAGCTGGGCAGGCCCCATTTTTTGGGGGGTAGTCTGGGCCTGTGGTGTGGGGCTCCATTCACCTCCTACCACTACTAGGAGGCAGTGAGCCATGGGGTGGGCATCTGCTGGACAGCCAATCACAGATAGCTCCCACTCAGCTAGGCTCGGCTGCCCTCAGCAATGTCTGGAAAGCTGGGTGGCGTGTGAGAGCGCCTCCCACCTTCTGGCCTCAGCCACTGCAGGCAAATGCCTGCCTCCCCCAACTGAAGGGTGAACACGAGTCCCGCTCGCATTCAATCTACAGAGCTTAGAGAAAGTCGTGTAGATTGGATCTATTCTGCCTCGGGCTTTTTGAATGTCTGTACTTATCCCAAGTGTTTGTCAGTAGACAAGTCCCGAGCCCTCCCCAAAGAAAATTAAGCAGTAGCAATGGCAGGAGCAAAGCTGTTTTCAGGAAAGAGTGATGCCGATAAAGATATAAAGCTCTTTTTCATTGTCGCATGTTAGGATGTAACAACGGTTGTGGCAGATACTTAGTAGAAATCATATTCCACAAGGGAAATGGTGCAAAGTCCACAGAAATACAAGAAAAGGCTCCCGCTGACTTCAGCACCCATGCTCTGATTGCCCTTCCATATGTATGCGTTTGTAAAAGGCTGCATACTCACAACAATGATTTTTAATGGCTGTGGGAGCCTACCGTTATTTACTGTGGGCCAGAATAACGGCACTCTCATGAGACCCTGAACTGATAGAGGCCTCCGAGCACCACTGAAATATAAATACTAAGTACTAGCAGCAGTAGAATAATATTGTGTACCTGAACTTTTTGGAAGAGTTAGTCAGGGTTACATGTGAAATTTCCTGCAGTGTTACAGCACATATGGCACAAGCACATGGATTTAGCTCCACAATATGCTAGAATACATCTCCTGCAGAATAATGGATATCAGTGAGGTTTAATGGAGGCTGGAGCCACACAGGAAGAAAAGCACAGGGGCACTGGAATACAGCTTGCATGGGGACTGAGGAGAAACATCAGATGGAAAAGGGTGATGTAATGAAGATCAAGTGGACACAGGTTGGTAACACTCAGAAGTACTGTAACTTGATGAATAAAGAGGTGGGGAAATCAGGCATTACGGATGGAGAATGAACAGAGTAAAGGAATGGGGGGTGGGAAATGAAGGGTACAGGGTGAACCTGACTTTGCCACATGGTGCTGACATTTTTTAAACTCGACAGGCATGCTTGGAGATGAGAGAGTCTCCTGGGATCTTCCTACCCCAGGCTGAATAGAGGAAGAACACATCATAGACCACCACTTTGGTTATTCTCTAAAAAGGTGGAGCTGCATGTCTCCGAGCCCGGCAATCAGGGTGGGACTGCACAATAACCCATGACATCCCACAAATCAAGATTTAGTGCTGCTATGTAGACAAACCCCAACAGGTATGGGTGATAAAAACATTTTAAAATCAAAATATCTCCTTTTTGGAGTAATTAAGTGCCAGTTGAAGTTACCTGAGGGGGAAAAATGGAGCTGCTACTGCTGGTCTGGGAGCATTCAATAAACAGCTGTAGTTATTCCTTTATTCTGAAAACACTATGAAACAATAATATATTTGCCATGTGCAACCACAAGGTGATAGCTCTTGAGATAAACTCATCTTCCCACAAAACATTTCTGAGGCCATTGCATTTCAGCTTTCTCTGGTAGCTGCATGAAAAATGCAAATAGGTTGCATGGACAGAGATGAATTTAGCCTGTCCATTAACAAAAGCATCAGTCACGGCTGTCAATGTAATATGGTAAAAACATACCATGTACTCAGCACTTCTTGCACAGGCAGAGGGCAACACAAAATCTTCAGGTTAAGGGGAAGGGAGGCAAGCTGGGAAGAAAGAGAATTTGTTTCATGGGGAGCTGTAAAGGAAAGGCATGTAAGAAGAGTGACAAGGGCAGCAGGAGAAGAGGAATAAGACAAGGAGACTGGAAAAGTAGCTGGATGAGCAAGAAAAGGGGAACAAAAGAAGGAAGAAATAAAGAAATAAAAAGAAGAAACAAGTGATAGCACCATGTATAATTCAAAAAGGAAGTGAGGAAGATGACTCAACTTCATACTTTAGGAAATACTGTGCAAGAACAATACAACAAGGAAGGCTAGACAGGAAGCAGAAGTAAGCTAAAACACAGGCAATGAGGTCAATGTAAACAAAAGACTGGTGTGAATAATTGTAAAAAAATAAATGTTTATCAGTGTAAAAAGGTAGAGGTTTAGTACACCGCAAAATGCCCCAGAAAACCATCAGGGAAAGGCAAGTTTTTTCAGGGTGGTTTAATGCTAGTTACTGCAGCTGGGGAGCACTAGATTTTTGGTTCTCCTAGAGCAGTGTGTTTGTAAAGCAACCTCTGCCTTGGGGAAAAGGTGGAGAAAGGAAGAAGGAGAAGG
>NW_017729031.1:86135345-86138407 GCF_001723915.1 Gavialis gangeticus
ATCAGTGTAAAAAGGTAGAGGTTTAGTACACCGCAAAATGCCCCAGAAAACCATCAGGGAAAGGCAAGTTTTTTCAGGGTGGTTTAATGCTAGTTACTGCAGCTGGGGAGCACTAGATTTTTGGTTCTCCTAGAGCAGTGTGTTTGTAAAGCAACCTCTGCCTTGGGGAAAAGGTGGAGAAAGGAAGAAGGAGAAAAACTACAAAGAAAATAATGTTGGGGCAGACTGGAAGAACACTGAGAGCCAGAAGCATAAAACCAACAAGGAAAAAATGCATCTTAGGTTCTGGTATTGATAAAAATGTGCATCTTGTATTCAGTTAGGAGAATTTGTAACATTTAACTAGTAGGTTGTTATACATCATTAGAAACAAATCTATTTATAGTACACGACTGAATACAGCAGTTGCCAAATTGACAAAAATATACGGCATACATGTAAGTGTACAGATTCTACAGTCCAACGGTTCTCTACATTTTTAGACTCAAGGCACCCTTCAGAAAGTGCCACCTCTTCATTTTTCTGTACTAAAATAAAAACGAGTAGCAACAACAGAGCAATTTTTTTGCTGCAAAGAACTTAGAAAACCCACAACAGGTCACAGGGTTTTTAACACTGTGGTTTCCTATTTGAAATCTCTGGGTTTATGAACCACGTTTGCACACCTAATAGTGCTAACATTGTGCGGCACCATTGAAAGGATCTCAAGGCACCCTGGGGGGCCGGGGCACTCTGGTTGAGAATCACCGTGTTAGTCACACCCAACTTTGTAAGTAAACAACATTGCTCTCATGTAGAGGACTTCAAGGTATCATATTCTGCAAATCCACTACCCAGGACAGCAAGTTTTGTTTTTTTCTTTTTTACACGGCCTTTGCAATATTGTCAACCTTTGACCATTTTTTCCCCTCCCAAAGGTTGCACTTTTAGCTCCAGAAAATGTATGACTGTTACCACTGCAGCAGCCCACATGCTACTTGCCGGAGCTTGTTTTTGTAACCCTAACAAATAGTTGCTAGCCTATTGTAACTGTGGTTCTCCGAGATGCATTGTTCAATGTTTTCCATTTCTGGTGCGGGTGGATGAACCTAAATCTTTGTGAACAGCAGTGCATGAGGCCTGAATGCCCTCTGGTGCCTCACAGCCAAGAGCATGAAGGGCAGGGCAGCTGTTACTTGTCTCTTGTTTCTTTAATAGACTCTAGAAGCGCAGGAGAGCAGGTCATGGATTACAGGCAGAAGGACAGTGATCTTTTAGAGTCATGGTCACTGGCAGGGTGGGAGGGGGAACAAGTATATTCTTACTTGACAGGACTCTCCTCAAATAGCTGCTGCTACTGCTGTGGCTGCTCCCATAGCAGTGCAGGTTTGGGCTGCTGAAGCTAAGAAACAGGCAGCGGTACAGGCTTCCTGGGAGCCCTTCCTGGGGCCCCATTCTCTTCTCACCCCCGTGGGCCCCTCCCATGGCAAAACTTTCGCTGGAAGGCACCTTCCACTTCCCCCATCAACAGACACACTGCTGGGAGCAGGGGCTGAGCAGCACAGAGCTGCACCTGCCATGACAAAGACTTCTGGAGGGAGGGCCTTCTATGTCAGTACCTGTGTCTCACTTGTTCTCCCTAGTTACAGACTAACTACTAGTGGAAAATAAGCCTCTAAACCTCAATTACTGCTGAGTAACCAACCATTCTTTCTTCTTCCAACATCTGTCCATGTATTCTCCTTTCCCACTTCTGTGAATCTGTGTTACTCACAAGTGGTAAATCATACCCTGGGGGTTGCAGCTCAGTATCCAGTGAAACAGTGATTGCAGGAGAACTGTACAGAAGTGGGCATCAGAACTGGAGGCCTCTACCAATGAGTAACACTGGCTTAAGGTGTGAACTCATCTCCTGGGAGCTGCTGTACAAATGTTCACCTCTCGGACATGAGTCGTCAATGTGATGAAGTGATCAGTAAAGCTAACCACAATCTGTCATGCATTAGCAGATGTATGATGAACAGGTCCAGGGAGGCAATTCTTCCCCTCTATGGGACACTGGTCAGGCTGCAGTTGGAGTACTGTGTCCAGTTTTGGGTGCCATACCTCAAGAGGGATGTGGACAACCTAAAGAGGGTTCAGAGGAGGGCCATTTGTATGGTTAGGGGCCTGCAGGAAAAGCCCTACAAGGAGAGATTGAGGGACCTGGATCTCTTCAGCCACAAGAGAAGGCTGAGAGGTGATCTTGTGGCTGCCTACAAATTCATTGGGGGGGCAGGGAAGGATGTGGAAGCGGAAGCCACAGGTGAGGTGGTATCATGCAGAATACTGATCACAAGTGCTTCTGTGCCTTCTCCTGGGGAGCAGTCTCCTCATTCAAGAATCAGGGCTCATATACCAGTGAGTGAGGTAGGTATACTAGCAACATCAAATTCCATTGGAAGACTGTTTTACATGTATATTTGATATATATTTTTAAATGAAGATAACTAGCTATTGCAATGTTACTGGCATTCCTTTCAGCAAGACTTACAGTATAAAGGTTCCATGTGCACTTTTGATTGGCAGAGCTTTTAATTCATCCCCATTTAGATTCAGATGAAAACGAAAGGCAAAACTCACCAAAACCTCACTTTGCTTCATTTTGGGAGGTAGGCTGAAGCTATAGGCATCTGATATATTTTCACATAAGAGATTCATGGTTTCAGGTAGATGTCGCGCCCAGATGCCGGTGTACCCTTGACCTGCGAGCCTGGGTCGGTACGACCGGCTTGGCGCGAGAGGGGATTTATGACCGGACAGGCGGGTGTTAACGGCGAGCAGGAGTCAAATAGTCAGATAATTTAAAGCGTATTGGTTACACAGAAAGTTTATTTTACTTACGCTACTGATGGCTTGCAGCGTAGGCAGACGAGTTGATTTATTCAGTTACAGCATGCAGATATCATGTTACCCAGCATTTACAGGGTGGGTAAGGGAGTTGCTTGTTACAAATTTTGAGCGATTCACATAAGCCGTTGCAGTCTGCAGATTACCGAGAGCTCTCGATAAGAAAGATAACAACAAAGATAAACGGGCCGGCA
>NW_017729031.1:86143407-86150728 GCF_001723915.1 Gavialis gangeticus
CCAGAAAGATACGTAGGCGGAGAGATAATATTTGTGCACGATCTGTTCTTCTTGAGTGTATACGCAGTTCTCTGCTTTTGGGCGGAAGTTCTTTCCAAGTTATACTTGGCCAGGATAGCCAATTACTTCATGCTAGGCATGAAAAATTAACGAGTTGGCACTTGTGCTCTCTTTGTCTAGTCAAGTTTCATAAAAAGGGGGGTTATATTTTTGCTTGGGTGGTACTGGTCCTGTTTGGTCACAGGAGGATGAGCATAGTACATTATTTAATTTTACAACTTCATTAAAATCAGCCAATTTGGAGTTTCATTTTTATCTGGTCACTATGGGTACGGTATCTCTCTTTGACTAGGCTGCAATTTGTTCAAGGTTAGTTTCTCTCTCGTATGGGAGCTCAAGTGATTTGAAATGAGGCACAGATAGGGATGTGTGCATGCAGCACTGTTACAAACTAAAGAATAATAGTGTGAGACTACAATTACAGAGTTTGTTGTGTTAGCTTCTGACCTTTTGCCATCTGATCTTTTGCCATCGGCATCTGAAATCAAAGACTTTGATCTTTGACAGTAGGGAGGGAAGTTCATGAACTGTGACAAACTTTAAGAACTTGTGATAGAGTTAAGTCTTGCAACAAGATGAGAACTTAAGTGAGTTTTTTTCTGCTGTTGGATTTCATTGCAGAAAGCATCACACAGCTCCATCCAGCTGACACACAAGTCTCAGGGCTTATATAAAAGTCATCTGGGCAAATCTGAAAATACTAGAAAGGCATGGCAGTACCTTTCTACTTAAAAGGATCAGCTTGTGGAGGCTATAAGGAGCTGCAGTGAATAAGTAAGCCTAATAACCTATCTTGAGCTTGACCCATGTAAGGATGTGTGAACTTTCTATAAAAAGTCTTCCTACTGCTGGCTACTGAAAAGCTCAGTTCACTTTAGCTGCAGCCTACATGGAACCTAGTTCATTTAAGCACTTCAGTGTCCTTCAAAATTGGAAGTGGAAATCACTTAAAGTTTGCACTGCAAGAACTGGATGCTTTACTATTTTCAGGATTTGAACATAAGCCAAGGGTCTGAAGCAATGGGAACCTTTGCCAAGAAAGTGCACAAAAGCATTTATGAATGTATGAATATTTCATACAAAAGTGTGGTGGTCAGATTATTTCTTAATAACTTGCTCTAACCTGCTAGGGACAAATCTAGCTTTTAAAACAACCATGTTTGTGTATCAGTACATTCTTTTTCCAAGGAAAAAGAAGCCAAACAATGACTTAACTTGGCTCAGAACTTTATAAAACATATATTCAACCATGTTTTAAAGCAATCATGATGGTCATGCAGTCATCCAGCAGTTCCTGCATCTAGCCCATAAGAGCTGGTTATGCTACAGATGCCATTTTAGGAAAGCACCTAGTCTTGATTTGAATACTTTTACATTTAAATTAATATCCAACTCTGACTTCAAATTGCTCTAGTGGAACATTGAACTCTCTTACTGATATTGTGCACATCTTGTAGGAACAAAGGATAAACTCTGCTAGTGACGTGGAGAGACATAGCCCCTAATTATGCCCATTCTTTTCCAGTTCACTAAGTCCTACTAAGTGAAAAGTAAACATTATTTTCCATATATTTGTGGCTATAACATAACATTTTAACAAGCTAAAGGGAAACGCCCATGGGAACCCCTTGTAAAATTATACAGTCTCACTGATCAAATGAACAGCTTTGGCTCTTTGTTGGGAATGAAGCAATACTAACACTGCACAGCTTTGATTTAAGGATTATAGGCAAGTTCCTTCTACCGCTCACATCCAAGCTATTCCAAAAAAATCAGGTCTGAATTTTGAAGGTGCTAAACAACTGTTGATCCCTTTATCTTAATTGGGATTTAGGGGAGCTGGGCCCAGCACTTATGAAATTCAGGCCATTAAGGAGTTTCCCAGACATCATTCAGAGATCTTACAGCAAACAATGGGAGAGATGCTTTGTTTTGTGCAGAGAACAGCAGAGATGGCCCTATGCTACATAATTTGAACCTAGTCTTTTAAATTTTAATATCATTCTAGCTAGTGTTTTGGGTTGGTTCACTATAACAATGAAAGCTCCTTTGTAAATTCATACCCAAACTCAGCTTCTGAAGCCTCACCCCAAATTTCCAGGTGGTTACAGAGTGAGATTCTTGTTCAGATCCTTTTCCAGTAACAAAATGCCATTTTTTCCTAAGCTCAGATTGAATTACAGGACACAGTACACAGATTCAGTCTTTTGCTTATTTCTAACAGAACTCTGCATCCTTTAGCCTGGGACCATGAAGAAGACTCTGTACTGTGTCCCCAACAAGCAGTATGGACCATGCAGAAGCTGGCCAGGTGCAAGTGGTATTAAATGAACCTCCTCCTTCATCCTATGGTGGTATAATAGCAGTCTCTCCACTGATTTTACTGGGCTTTGAATCAGGCCATCACTGCCCTCAGAAAGGCCCTTTAAGCTGTTTGCTTTCTACTTTGATAAAACAGACATTGCCAGCTTGAACCTTTCACATCCCAGCTGAACATCAAATCCTTGAACCTTATTCTGTAGGCAAAATGCACAATAGATTAGTCTCTTTTATGAGGTCCTGGTGAAGCCACGTGAGGAAAGGTCTGAGAGGACTTATCTTCACTGGTGTACTGATGACCTACCCTGCTAGGGTTGTCTCTATGAGAAGATTTAATCTCCTAGTCTGAGCTTTGGGAGATCTGAGGTGCTTCAGCAATTACTACAAGTCAGCTGTATCTAGGATTCAAATCCTCTTGACTACCAGAAAAATCAGCCTGCTGAAAGCTCATAGTAGACATTGGACCCAAAACCATGTGTTATATCATTATCTAAGCCAGGCATGTCAAACTCATCCAGCCCTGCAACTGGAAGAGGGGCACTGGGTTGGTCTGTGCCTGGATGCCACAGGCAACAAATGGGGCTGGGACCAGGTTGGTCAGAGACCCATGAGCTGTTTGTTTGAAAATCGTGATTTAAGTTAAGACTGAGGCCTTGTCTAAATAAGAAAATTGCACAGATTTAATGTAGCTAAACTGATAGAAGTTCATGTAGATACATGCTCTTATTCCACTGCACAAGTGGCTTGTTTCTATTTAGATTCAACTTGTTCCAAGGTGATTTAAGGTAAACCTAAAAGCCACTCAAACTGACAAAAATGTCAGTAGAGGCCTGTGCCAGTCAGAACAAGCTGGTTTCAATTCATACCTTTGGTTAAAACCCACACACCTTTCCCAAGTAGAAAAGGTCTGATTGGCAGCACTTGAGCCATTTTCTTTCTTTCCCTGCTTTAACTGGCTGATAAACTGCTAATAAATATTTCTCATGTACTTGTGATCCGTGCAGAAAGCTGGATCTAGCTAAGAGTCCCAAAGCCTGCTGATGCCAGTCGAAGCCTTCAGACCAAGGTATTATTGATGATCATCCTAGTTAAATAGTGCCAACTGTGCAAGCCTCACATTTTTTACAGAGCTGGAGCACATTTGGTGTTGAGATTATCACTGCAAACCAAAAATGCCTAATGCTCTCCACAGGCTAAACAGAAATGCCAATGATTTGTCAGTGCAACGCCTTCCATGCCTACTAGTGTTATCACACAGCTTCAGCTTTGAGCCTGGAAGGAATACCCAGTTTGTTTCTCCAAAAGCCAGGGGAAGCTTCACTATGTGAACCCTGAAGTCCCTGTGGCTTTAGTGAAGCATACTCCATGAATCAACTAGCTCCCTTCTCATTTCAGCCAGTTAGGTTTCTTAAAACAAAGCCGAACATTCAAGTGCTTGTACCAATATATTGCCTATTGGAATAAATCATTGTCTTTTATTCACTTGGTACAAAATTACTCTCTGAAGACCATGGTATTTTTTTTGTAAAAAATTCCCTCACTTTTTACAGTCTGTAACACATGACTGTCCTTCTCAAAGTCATGATGTGTACAGTTATTGACTGACAGTTTTTCAGGAAAAACCCACCACAGATTGCAGATTGGAAAAAGGTACAAGACCCCTTGTTTTCTGTTCTCAGTGCTGAGCATATTAAGAGTTTATGTTTAGAAACTGAGTGTGCAAGAGTATTGTGAAAGTATATTTTCTAGACACTCCAGGCTGTTTTGATTGCCTTACTCTTAACGTAACCATGTAGAGCATACTAAAAAAGCTTAGAGCACTGAAAATTTACAACAGAAGTGCAAGAGTGTCACTCTCAGATACTAGCAAATATACTGCATGGTACCAAACCATTTAAACTATCTATCTAGAAATATAGATACTACTTTTACCAATTTCACTGATTTGGTTTAGGGCAAAAGGGCCTGTGTTTTTGCACTTTCTTTCAGAGAAGGAATACTATGGACAATTTTCATCCACTAACTATAAAGCACCACTAGTGGCTAGCTACAGCAATTGTTCACCCACAGAAGCAATAGTGGGAAAGAATGCAAGAGGTCTTTGGCAGTCTAACACCTGAAGCATTTTGCTTTTCATTTCCCCTACCATCTGGTTCCTCTTTTCCTTCATGCTCCTCTCTGCATACTTTTCTGCCATCTGCTCCCTTTCTCTTCTTCCCTGCACATGTTCTATTGTCACTTGTTGGTTTCCTTCTTTCTGGTTTTCTTTCTCCCCCATTTCCATGGATGGTCTGCCACCATTGGTGTCTGGCAATCTCAGTTCCACTGCTTGATCAGCCCTTGTAGGCAACCTCTTCTTATTCTGACCATTGTATAATGTCACCCACTACAAGAAGCAACCTGATTGCCTTCCATTTGTCAGCTTAGCTTTTGTAGCACAGTTCTTTGCAAAGAAGGGATTCAAGAGCAGCTGAAAACAAGGTGGAGAACCAGGTTCATATCAGAGGACCTCCTAGTCCTCGACGGAAAACCAGAGGCCTCTACAGAATACAAAGTGGTCCCTGTGGGGCTAGGGACAGACCTTACACATAAACTGGTTTAAGTGATTAGAAACTGTTTTAAACCTGTAACAGAACAGACATTCAGTGCACATAAACCACTTTCAAAATGGTCGAAACTGGGTTAAGATAAACCTGGTTGAATGTAGTATCAGATTTGGTTCAAACCAGTTTATGCAATGTCTGTCCCAGACCCCTTGCTGGTTTAAGATAAACCCGAGACCTCCAGCATCCTGGCATGTGCTCTGGGCTGGGCTCTGCTGTAGCCCAGCCTGGCTGGCCCCATCCCTGTGCTCCCCAGTCAGAGCAGGGACAGGCAGGGGTGGGGGTCTGGCCAGGGTGGGGTTTAATTCCCCCTTCCCTGTCTCACCGGCAGGGACCGAAGCTGGGTCCGCTGGTTGCTCTCCACTCCTGCTGCAGCACCAGGCACCATGGCCCCTGAGGCACAGGGGGCAGGGAGGGGGGTTAGTCTCCCCCCTACCACTGCTGGCAGCCAGGGTAGAGGGGAGACTGGCTTCCAGTGGCATAAGAGGCCCCTCCTGTCCCCTCTGCAGAAGGACAGAGGGAAGGGGAATAACCTGTCCCTGCCCCCCCAAGGGGCCCTACAGGATGGCTGTGACCCCCTCCCCCCAGCCACCGCAGGGCAGGGCCCTGGTGGAGGCAGCAGCCCACCATAAGTGTCTAGCAGCGCAAGCTCCTTCCCGGAATGAGGCCCTGCTGCAGGGCCAGCAGAGCTGTGGTGGCTGGGGGGAAGGGGTCACAGCCATCCTGTAGGGCCCCTTGCGGGGGCAGGGACAGGTTATTCCCCTTCCCTCTGTCCTTCTGCAGAGGGGACAGGAGGGGCCCCTTCTGCCACTGGGAGCCAGTCTCCCCTCTACCCTGGCTGCCAGCATGCAGCAGCACCGGGGCCCAGAGCCCACCCCCCCGGTGCCACCATTGTGCCCACTTTCCTTGTCCCGCAGCATGCCCCCCACCACCAGGAAGGGGCTGCTGCCCCATCACGGTTGCTCCTCCCTCACCGCTCCAGCAGCTGGCCAGGGGCACAGTCAGACGCTGTGGGCTGGGCGGATCTGGCCTGTGGGGGGGCTTTGCCTAGTCCCCAGCAGGTCCCTCAGCCCTGCTGGGCCAAGGCACCACTCCCTGGGCTTGCAGCGGGCCTGGGGCTGCCTTTCTCGGTAGCCTAGCTGCAGCAGTTCCTTTGCTGCTGCTGCTGGCCCCAGCCCCGCGGTACAGGCAGGGACCAGTGCGCGCAGCCCTGACCCTGCCTGCCCGCTGGCTCTAGGCTTGCCCGTCTGAGCTGAGCAGTGGCAGCAGGGGAGAGACGGCTCCTCAGAGTAAGGGAAAATACCCTCCCAGTCCCACTGCCGGTGCTTCCAGGTGGACGCTGGGAGCCAGCACCAGGATGCCCTGTGTCTGCCCTGCTGCCACCACTGTCCCGTGGGGCAGCCCAAAGGCAGCGGTGATGCAGTGGAGACACAGGGCACAAGGCAGCAAAGGCGCTGCTGCATCGGGGTTGCCAAGAAAGGTAGTTCCACCATGGAGCAGCCCCAGCCCCGCTGCAAGCCCAGAGAGTGGCGCCTCAGCCCAGTGGGACTGAGGGGCTGCTGGGGACCAGGCAAAGCCTCTCCACCAGCCAGATCCACCCAGCCCACAGTTTCTGGCTGTGCCCCCAGCCGGCTGCTGGAGTGGCAAGGGGGAAACAACTATGGTGGGGCAGGAGCCCATTCCTGGTGGGTGGGGAGAGGCATGCTGCAGGGTGATGAAAGCATCTGCGGTGGTGGTGCTCGAGAGGGGAGGGGAAGCTCTGGCCCCCCCCAAGCCCCAGTGCTGCCGTGCACAGCCTGCCATAGCTCTGCTGGTCATGCTGAAAGGGGCTCATGCTGCTGGACATTATGATGGGCTGCTAGCCCTCCACTGCAGTGGCCCAGGGAGAGGGGTGGGCACAGCCAGCCCCTTGGGGGGCAGGGATGGGGTTATTCCCCTTCCCTCTGTCCTCCCACAGAGGGGACAGCAGGGGCCTCTTCCACTGCTTGGAGCCAGTCTCCCCTCTACCCCAACTGCCAGTAGGGCTAGAGGAGAGACTAACTCCCCTCTCTGCCCCCTGTGCCTCAGAGGCCATGGTGCCCAGTGTGGCAGGAGGAGGAAGGAGACCTGGTTCCTGCCGGTGGGACAGGGAGGGGAGAATTAACCCCTCTTTGGCCAGTTCAGCCTGGGCTGCCCCTCCCTCCCCACCCACAGCTTTCCTGCAGCTGAGTACACAGTCTAGCACCCCCTGGTGACTGGTCTGAGCAACTGCAGGCATGTGCCCGCACGTCTGTTCTGTTACAAACCAGTTCATTCTCTGCAGGTTCAAATAACCTGCAAAGGTTAAATCAGTTCAGGCT
>NW_017729031.1:86155728-86162026 GCF_001723915.1 Gavialis gangeticus
GAGACTAACTCCCCTCTCTGCCCCCTGTGCCTCAGAGGCCATGGTGCCCAGTGTGGCAGGAGGAGGAAGGAGACCTGGTTCCTGCCGGTGGGACAGGGAGGGGAGAATTAACCCCTCTTTGGCCAGTTCAGCCTGGGCTGCCCCTCCCTCCCCACCCACAGCTTTCCTGCAGCTGAGTACACAGTCTAGCACCCCCTGGTGACTGGTCTGAGCAACTGCAGGCATGTGCCCGCACGTCTGTTCTGTTACAAACCAGTTCATTCTCTGCAGGTTCAAATAACCTGCAAAGGTTAAATCAGTTCAGGCTCTGGCTTTTGGAATGTCTTTCCCTAGCCTGGATGTCCATTTGGGAGCCACTGCTTTAGGGTGAGAAAAAAAAATGAGACACTATGACTCTCAGCATAGCATGTACTTTCACAGTTCTTTCTGCAAGTCCTTTCAGAGCATGTGTGTTCTTCTGCATTTATCATACCCAAAGCAAGCCAGTCCCTTGGGGTGGGGAGGACACTTAACAGAACAGAGATTTTTCTGAAAATGGACAAGAATTAGATTTTATCAGCTGAGCATAAATAGAGGCTAAACAGAAGTCCATGCCATTGTGAGAATGCATTATTTCAGACTACTTAAAAGTTGGGGTTGTTTTTTCTTTTACAGGTATGTGATATCTGCTGTCCTCTGTCAGATGACCTCTGGATACTATGACACATGAATTCTACAAATGCATGGACTAACAACAGGTTTGGGGCCATGAGCTTGGCTGTTCTCCTAAAAAGCAAGCCTGATTTGTGGACAACTCCCACAGAGCTTAATCTAAAACTGTAATCTTACTTTTGCTTGGTTCCCATCAGAGTCAGTCAATGTAAGGCAGCCCTTCAGTGATGAGCTGCCAACATTTTAACAAGAGACTTCCACAGACACTTCCCCATTGCCAGTCATAAATCCCAACTGTAAGAGGTATATGTGCTTACAGAAAAAAGAGAAAAGTGGAGGACGAGGGAAATCACCTGTTTCTCCATTAAAAAAACCCTGGTCTGTCAGAACCACAAGACGTATGGGAAGTTATGGCACATGGGCGAAGTAACTTGTTGCGAGTTGCACTTATACAGACATCAGTGACTTGGTTGTGGATGTGAAGTGTACTCTGTCCAAGTTTGCGGATGATACTAAATTGTTTGGTGAAGTGCACACTCTGGAGGGTAGGGAACAACTGCAGGCAGACCTGGACAGGTTAGAAAAGTGGGCAGTATCCAATAGGATGCAGTACAACAAGGACAAGTGCAGAGTGCTGCACCTAGGGTGCAAAAATATCCAGGGTCACACCAACTGGCTGGGAAGTGACCCCCTCAGCAGCACAGAAGTGGAAAGGGATCTTGGAGTCATAGTGGACTCCAAGATGAACGTGAGTCGTCAGTGTGATGAAATCATCAGCAAAGCTAACCGGACTATGTCATGCATCAGCAGATGCATGACAAATAGAACCAAGGAGGTGATACTTCCCCTCTATGCAGCATCGGTCAGGCCACAGCTGGAGTACTGCATCCAGTTTTGGGCTCTGTACTTCAAGAAGGATGTTGATAGAGTTGAAAGTGTCCAGAGGAGGGCCACTCATATAGTTAGAGGCTTACAGGACAAGCCCTATAAGGAGAGACTGAAGGACCTGGACCTCTTCAGCCTCCGCAAGAGAAGGCTGAGAGGTGATCTTGTGGCCACCTACAAATTCATTAGGGGGACACAGCAAGGGATTGGAGATGCTCTGTTCACCAGGGTGCCTCTTGGGGTAACAAAGAACAATGGTCACAAACTAACTGAGAGCAGATTTAGGCTAGATATCAGGAAAAACTTCTTTACAGTAAGGGTGGCCAAAATTTGGAATGGGTTTCCAAGGGAGGTGGAACTCTCCCCTACCTTTCAGGTCTTTAAGAGAAGGCTGGATAGGCATCTGGTTGGGGTCATCTGAACCTGGCACTCTTTCCTGCCTAGGCAGGCGATTGGACTTGATGATCTGTTGAGGTCCCTTCTGACCCTAGCATCTATGAATCTATGACAGCACAACAGCATAAAACTACTGCAGGAAGATTCGAGAACATACCAGTGCATTGTGCTACTCAGTGCATTCTAAAGGCAAAGAGCTTGCTCTTCAGAAAAGTTTGTATAAGCTGAATGGATGTTGCCTGAGATTGTGATAGCTTAGCTGAATTTTCAGAAAGACAACTGAAACAGAGGCAAGGAAAATACCCAAACCTTTTCATCAATTAGACAACTGATCTTAGTAAGAGGGAAGGGGATCCCCAGAAAGATCTCAGCTGTTCATCATTTTAACCAAACATTAGCTCTATATACAGGGAAACTTATACAAATGCTGGACATTTTGCAGATGTGGGAGGAACTGAAATATCACATTCCTGAATGCTCTTCACTTGTTTCACAGAGCCAATAAGCCCCTATCAGAGCCGTACAGCTACAGAAACATCCATTTCACCTGTCGAGACTAGATGGAGACATCAAAGGTGTTTTGCCTTTCTGTTACTATGGCTAGGGACAGACATTACACATAAACCGATTTAAGTGATCATAAACTGGTTTAGACCTGTAACAGAACAGATGTTCAGTGCACATAAATCAGTTTGAAAATGTCTGAAACTGGTTTGAGATAAACGTGGTTGAATGTAGAATCAGACTTAATGGATTTGGGTCAAATTTGTTTACGCAGTGTCTGTCCCAGACTCTTTCCTAGTTTAACTTAAACCAGAGTCCCCCAGCATCCCAGATGCTTTGCAGCCCTGGGCGAGGCTCTCCGCTCCACAGCAGGGCTGGCCCCACCCCTCTGCTCCCTTGCTGGAGCTCCGGCAGAGACAGCAGGTACACCAGCATTTGCCTGGCTTCCCCTTGCCCCCTCCCTCCACAACCACTCTCTGCTCAAGCAGGGATTCCCCCTCCCTCCCCCATCTCTCACAGCACTGACCATAGGTGGTATGGCTAATGCTGAGAGATATCTGTGTAAGATAGAAAGGACAAAGGCTGACAGGACAGTATCTGCTTAAGGCTTTTTGGAGCTAAGGACTAATGAGAAGCTTGGAACTAATGAGAGAGGCTTTTGTTTTCTTGATGGGCTGATAAACAGTGTTACTCCCTGTATAACTCCCTGCTGTGTAAGTAAATGTTATATAACTCCCTGCTGGCTCCCTCGCTGGTCAGGAGTAGCAAGGTGAGCAACAGCTCCCTGATCAGAGCATCCTGCTGGGGCCTGACCACACCCCCCTCAGAGCAGCATTGTAGAAGGGAAGGGAGGGCTGCTCTAGCACCCCCCAGTTTCTAGCCTGAGCCACTGCAGGCATGTGCCTGCATTTTTTCTATCCAGGGGAAATGTCTGTATGGTTACAGACTGGTTCAGCCAGCCAGGTTAGACTAACCCGCAAAGATTGAATCAATTTAGGCTCAGGCTTTTTGAGTGTCTGTCCTTAGCCTAAGAGTGTAAGGATTATGTTGCCATATAAGGGAGTGGGTCTATAATTGGTAAAAATGCTGTAGGCATTTACAGTGTATGGAATTAGGTAGTATTTCTTGAGTGGCACTCATCATATTGGAGAAAATGTCAGACCCCAACTGGAATAACAATATAAATAGGTTATAAAACCTACCACAGAGCAATATTCATTAAGCAGCATTTTCTGAACCCCACTGCTGCCCACACCTGAGTTCTTCACACTGTTGTATATTCAGCAAAGTTGCAACCAAAACTTTGGCATGGTGGCCAAAAGACTACAGCTGCATCAGATGCATTACCAGGACTACCTTTAAGTATAAATGCATATTGTAGTGTTTCAGATCTTTGGCAATACTATTTTAAATGGAGATCATTTATAGTTTGGTATTTTCTATATTTAAAGGTAAGCAAAATAAATGTAAAATGTTTGTTCCTGAGTTTTAACAGGAGATAATAACAAACCACAATAGAGACAGAAATTAACAAACATTTTTCTATTGGACAAAAAGAGCAGGCATAACTCAAGGTCCAACATCTAAAAAAAGAGATTATTTTTGCTTAATGATTTTTCTGAAGCTTATAAAATTGCATGTTCCCTTGGGATGGGTACTACCTATGACAGCTGGCCACACCAGTAGTACTTTGGGTCAAACCAAATATATGGAGACAGGAACGTATGGGTATCTGAACAAAACTCATTGTTTTTACTTTAAATGTTGCCTTTCATGTGGGGAGGAGAGGCCGTGGTTAAGGCATCTTGCTGTGGATCCAGAGGCAGTAGTTTGAACCTGATTCCAAACTCTTCCACAAATTGACCCAACTGTAAATGGGAACTCAGTCATTCAAGGTAAGGAATCAAAGGCAGACAGATGCAGTGCCACTCGCATCTGTCTCTTGCACACATGCCACTGACCACAGAATATGGTAGGCCCAACAGGTCATCTCAGCTTGGAATATTCTTTGCCTTTGCCATATTAGCTTCAAATGAACTCAGAATTGAAAGAGAAATTCAAGGAAGCAAACCTGCAAGCTGGAACCGATAGAAGTAGGCTAAAATAAATAAATGAAACTCAGGCAAATTAGTTATTCCACATATCAAAATTTCCTTGTGCTGTCATTAGGAAAAAAGCTTGGAAATCATAGGATAGTCATTTCCCTTTAACCAAAAATCTGGTTTTGTTGCATTCTCTTAAGGTCTGTTTGCCTCCAGCAATCCTCAGTCTATAGCATCTTCCACTGCAGAAGACAAGCTAGACCCTAAGACCTGCCTCTGGGAATCATCCTTTAGAAGACAGAAGTTTATGGCTATTAATAATAAAAAAAAGGCACATTGCTCTGTCAAGTTCCACTCAAGGCAAAACAGATGAAGAATAATAATCCAGAGCAGAGAAGGTACAGGAAACGAACACTGTATGACAAGAAGAGGATGCATTTCTGAAAGTAGTACATTTTTAAGGAGACAATCTGAAACAGCAGTGAGGGGAGGAGTGGGGGGGGACTTGACAAATTATTCCATGTACAACAAAAGGGAAACACCCTCTCCTTCCCACATTTATACTGTTGCCTTGGTTTCAACCTGGACCTGGTAACTACTAATCCTCATTACCATGGCTAGCCCAGTTGCAAGATATATAAGTGCTTCCCCCCCAGCTTTTTCCATTCACCCTGTGTACTCAGCCAACTATAGGTCTTCAGCATATCCTTTTATGAGTATTAATTCAAAATAATTAAGCCAAAGGACATTGTTAATAAGAGAGAATGATTAAACGTGTTGTATAGACAGTAGTTGGCTCAACAATTTTTGGTCATCTTTTCAGAAGAAAACACTTACGTCTGAAGTCATGAGAATGGCTCATGTGACTGTCCTCTTGATAATCCAAAATTCTCTTATTCTGCAAAGTGCTGTACAGAATTTAATTATAGATCTATTTACCACACTTATGTATCACAAGCAGTTATATGGATGCCATTACCATAGTATCCAAATACTTTACCACATAGGGAAGTGCTATCAAGCACATTTTACAGAAAGGAAACAGATCCAGAAAGAAATTAGGAACAATATCTACAAAAGACCTGGACCAAACTTAAATCTAAGAGCCTGTTCCTCAAAATCCACGTCTAACTCCTTGGGCACCTCCAGTTCACGGACACCTCAAGTTTTACCCCATGATGTTCCCAAAGTGCTTCTGTGATGCTCAGAATCATCTCCCCTGTAACAGAGCTAAACTGGTTGGCATGTATTTTCTGCCTAAGCCTGACTAGGATCCTCAAACCAGGGATTCTACTGGCTACGCTCTTTAGGAGAAGCCTGACCCAGTAGGTCTGTTCAGAGCATATTTAATATTGGAGTAAGCTCTGCATACAACAAAGCAACCACAAACACTTTAATCTAAAAATGACAAAAGTCAGAACAAAGGATTAGAAAGCTCATTCAGGATGTGGGAGGAATGGGTTTATTTCCTTCCTCTGCCAGATTCGAACTCACATTTCTCAGAAAAATACACCAGATTAACAGCTGTTTTGAGAAGGCTCCCTAATCCTCCTGTTGAAGCTGTGTCACTGTGCAAAAAAGTATTCAAGAGTCATTGGGCCAGAGAACAGGAGAAGAGCTCTAGACCAGTAGATTAGGGCTCTCACCCAGGAGTCCTGCCTTCCAATCCCTGTTCCTAGGACTGCTTAGTATTTAAACGGTATTGTAATAAGACACGGAAATGGTTAGACCTACCATCAGACCAAAATCCCCAAAAGGGCAGAATTACAGATACACCACTGTCTTCAGTGCATAACTTAAGGACCCCCCCCCCCCCACCG
>NW_017729031.1:86162096-86167914 GCF_001723915.1 Gavialis gangeticus
AGATACCCCCCTGTCTTCAGTGCAAAACTTAAGGGCCCCCCCCCCCCAACTGTCATGAACCCCAGTCTGAGGTTTGTAACTTTTCCGAGGAATCGAGAACTTAGGCACCTCACTCAGGGCTGCAGATTTCGTTCTGGAAACTAGGCTTCCAAAAAGTCACAGTACCCAATTCCCTTTGTGGATCTTAATTAAGTGACTTGCCCAAGTGAACTGAACACGGGTCTCAAATCCCAGGCCAGTGCTTTAATAATTTAGCTATCCCCCTCTTATCACTGAAGCAGATATAGGACTCCCAGCGACACTCAGTTTAGAGCAGCAGATCATAACATGGAGTCTAGGCAATATTGGAATTATAAAAAAAATGTGTGTTGAGTTCTGAGAAAGGGTGTGACACAGTACTGACTCCCTTCCATGTTTTAGCTGCTGTACTGAATGAAATTGAAAGCTTCCTGATAAGTGAATTCATGGCAGGAATACTGAATAGTACTGAGTTTCACTTCCTTCTATGGCATCATCCTTATGGATTTAATTCATCCCTTCCCTAAATCACATATAATCACGTGCAAAAGCCAAGCTGTTTAACTAAATGGTATAGAAAGGTATATAAACAGAAACAAACTTGTCCAAGAGGGCCCCTATAAAAGCCCAAAACCTGCTCAACACAGAAAATTTCTATGGTCCCAGCATGCCTTACAGGGAATTATCTATATTTAGTCTGTGTAAGACGGAAACTGTCTAATGTGGAAATAGAAGGCCCCATTTGCAGAATCACCCTGTGCATCAAAGAAAGTAGCTTACCTATTTTGTATCTATGGCTGCAAAATGTGAGCAGGGTACACAGGGGTGGCCTGGGATGGAAAGAGACAGTAGAGAAATCTTAGAGACAAGAAGTTGGGATACACCAGAAAGCAATGGAGAAGAGGAGCTTTGAATTTACCCTTTTAAGAAGGAAAACTGCTTAAGACAGAACTTTTTTCTGGTTCCAAGCAATTCCATCTTAGACAGATTTCACTGTATATCTTAATGAAACCATCAACTATTTCACAGGAGGTAAATTGGAGCAATCTGCATGGCGGGGTTTTGGCTGGCCATTGGTTTGGGTATGGGGCATGTGTGTGGATGGGAAGCAGCCTGACTGAACGTGGCAAGGGACAGCAGAGACAAGCTGCACGAGAACAGGTAACATAAAAACCATCACCTGTCTCATTCCTTTGGTACGGTCAGGGCAATTCTGTTTGTTTACAAGTTTCCTCACTCCATCATTAATTTCTTTTTCAGGACCCCCCTGCAAGAGCCTGGTATTTTAGCTAGACAGCTGAATCAAAAGGGATAACAGTATCAAAACAGTATCCCAACTTCTTGTCTCTATGATCTCTCACTCTCTCTCTCTGGCTCTTGAAAGGGCTGCTTTATTTCTGGTATGCCCAGGAGGGTTAGCAACCTCTGAATCATTTACAGAGTTAATAGTGGCCTAAAACCAATCTCCTAGGAATATGTTTTCTACAAACAGACACCAGAACAGCTTAATGTAAGTCCAGAAGGGCATTAGATACATTGGACAGGAGAATTACCCACACTGATTATGTTCATTCTGCATCTCTCTAATTGAAATGAGTGAATTTCCTTAGTCCCTTTGGTTTCCTTTTTAAAATCCATCCTTTTTGTTGTCTCCACTGGTTTACATAGAGGTCTATGTCTTACTGTGCTGAGGTTTTTGACCTGTCTATAAGTCTTGCCAGATCAAGTTAGACCAAAAGATCTCTGATAGCAGCCTCTACCAGATGCTGCAAGAGATCAAGCATGCTGTAAAAGGCATTACAGAATAGCCTGTCTATGAATAAAGTTTTCTCCTAACTGCATTAGTCACTAATTAACTGGTGTGCTGAAGTATGGAGCACTACATTCTCACTGCAGACACACTCATTTTTAGTTATGTAACTGGTCCTGTCAGATAATATCAACGACAGCGTAGTCATGTTCTCCAGGCCTGCAAGGGATATATGAGAGCTCCAAAAGAAGTCAGCTCAACTTAGGTAAGAAGGGCCTTAAGTCAGGCAATCAGGCCCATGAAGATTACATCTACACATACAATTAATGCACCTTAAGGTTACTGCATATTAAAATAAAGCACAATGAATTGCACCAGGGAATTCATCTACATGTGCGCCTGCGCCAGAAGCAAATTTGTTCCCAACAGGAGCAGTTGAGTCCAGGGCTGCTCCTATCCCCTGCCCTGCTCTGCCCCACTTCAGCAGCCAGGGGGAGCTCTATCCTCCCCTAGTGCCAGCTCCAGGCTGGTAGGGGACACAGGGCTCAGTCCTGGAGCAGGGGACAGCTCCCAGCCACATGGAGCTTGGGGTCACAACCCAACTTGGTGGCACTAGCTTGGGAGGATGCCCTGTGGATGAGCAGCAGCAGTGCTGTGAGCTCTCCCCTCACTTTGCTTGCTGAGGGGACAGGAGATCTCTCTGTCCCTGGTCTTAGTGCTCTAACTCACCCCAAGAGCAGGGAGCTGAGCAGCGCCAGGACGGGGGAGCTTTCTGTCCCTACAGTGCCAGGCCGGGAACAGAGAACTTCCCTGTCCCCTCAGCCCTGCTGCTGCCTGTGGAGTGCATGCCCCAGTCAGCTCCTGCTCCCCACCCATGCCTGGGGGGAGCTGGGAGCTGAGCAGTGCCAGGACCAGGGGGAGCTGCAGGGGGAAGTAAAGAACATCAGGACTGGGGAGAGCTGTGGGAGGGAAGTAAGCAACCCTGGGACCAAGGGGAGCTGCAGGAGGGTAAGCAGCACTGGGACTAGGGGAGACACGTTTCATCCCAGTCCTGGTGCTGCTTACCCCCGCCCGCAGCTCCCCCAGGTCCTGGCACTGCTTACCCCTCTCCCTCCCCATAATTCCCCACTCATCGTCCCCCACCATTGCCTCCTGCTGCCTAGGCTGACCAGAAGCAATTTGCTCATGGTCAGCATCTCCATGTGCGCTACTGCACAGTAGCTAATGCACAATTAATCTAGCACCAGTATTTCTTGGTACTAGCAAACCATGAATTAGCCTTATTTACTGTGCAGTAAGTCCTATGCATGTGTAGATGGTGAAGCTTTCCTGCACATTCGATTAGTGTAATGTGCAGGGAAGCATCTCATGTAGACGGACCCTGTCCGTAGCAGTCAGTGATGTTACTGCAGCTCATGTAGATATACCTGAGCTAGCTTTAACTAGTCAGCACTGGAACTGCTATGTTTGAATATGTCTATATAAACTGTGACTGCAGCATAGACATGCCCAAAGAACAATGTTTCCTAGGGAGTTCTCACTTAAAAAGAAGGAAGAGACCCTGGGAGGAAGTTAGCAATAGGGATTCCTGTAAAACTCGTGTTCAGGACATGAGTGACCACCCGCAGAGGTATCTGGGTATGAAATTCAACCCCTCCATTTGTATACAGTGTGTGATTTTCATTTCGGGAAGAGAGACAGATTTCAATTAGTTTCATGCTGAGCAGGGGTTGCCATTTTCCCCTCTCACACCTGTCTCTGTTTTGCAGAGGACTCATTTTAAGCTCCTGAAACATTTTTCAGAAACATGATATTCTGTATCGTGCTGCAGCCGTACCACACATCCTCCTACACCTCAGTGAACAACAAGTTTCTCTCCTGAATAATGCATATGCAATAAAGTCCTATATATTTGATTTGCATTCTTAAAACACTATGAAAGAGGAAATGCTTTTACTTCCTGGCAGCAGTGGTGTAACTAGGGAGGGTGATAGGGCCAACCACCGCAGGTGCCAACTTGGGGGCAGTGGTGAAAAAACTGGTGATTACATTTCGTGATCATGGTGGCAACTGGAGAGTCATCGCTTCTATGTCCCTGGCACCTAGCCATATCTCTACACTGCTGCTTGGAAAACAAGGGCTCCCAATCTCAAGCAAGAGCTTTCAGGAGAGACTGAGGTGCCACTTGTGCTTGAGGTCTGGGAATTTAGGAGGTGAGAGATGCTCAGATGGTCCCAGCAGATGAACCAAATCCCATGCTTCAAAAGAAATGGTGGGGATAAAACCTGCTGAGATGCCAGCACACCTGAACTGGGAGAAAATTCCTTCCTCACCACACACCTGATTACTGTTTTGACCCAGAGCAAGACATACCACAAAACATTTGAGAGAGGATGTTCAATACCACCTCAAAGCACCGGTCCATCCCATCTAATACAGCATCTCCAGTTGGAACTCGTTTCTGATATGCTTCAAAGATAGGTCAAAATATAAATAAAGTGACAAAACCCCAGAATGTATGCAGGAAAAATATTTTTCCTGATCCCTGCAGATAATCAGTTGAAGCCCTGAAGCACACAATTGTTTTAATGTTGAATTGAAAGGATGTGGGCCATCCTGAAGGCAATGCTGGCAATCCTCTTCTCACTATGGCCCATGGGGAAGGGAATGAACAGGAGAACTCAGTTCACAGAGTCCAAGGACAGACTGAACCTCCCTGCTTGACCCTTTTACTCCCTCAGGTTACACAATTTCTCACAGCAGTTGGATTATTAAATCATGTCAATGAGAGAGCCGTCTAAACTCACCTTCCAAGCAGCGGTGAGTTTACCCCCTACTCAGAAAGCTGTTCCAATAATGCAAGAAAAATGCAACTCCTTTCAAGGTTAAATTTTTCTAACTTCAGCTTCCAAACGCTGGTTCTTGTTTTGCCTTCACCAGCAAGACCAGAAGCCCCTTACAATCAGATTTCTTTTCTAACTAACTACATAGTGGTCAAGCCATTTCTCAACTCAAAACTGAATAAAATCAAGCTCCGTCAGCCTCACATCCTAAGTCTCAGTCCTTGCACTCCTCAGAAAAGAGGAGCAAAAGTATTTGTCACCACTGACACTAAACCCATGACAAGTGGCAAAGAAGGCTAGGAAGAGTCAGACCTCATCCTTTGTCCACTAGACTGAGATTGGCATAGTGAAAGAAAGATTTTCAGGGTTATAGAGAACAATTACACGTTTCCACTGGTGATGGGGATAGGACCAAAAGTAACTGGCTTAAATTGTAACAAGGGAGATTTAGTTTAGAGTCCAAGGGAAGGTAGGGAAGCAGCAGGGGAAGGTGGTGGTGGGGGAAACAGTGGTAGCAGCGGGGTGGGGGGCCAGAGTGGTGGTGGCAGCCACAGCACCAGGCAAGGGAAAGTGGCAGCAGCGGTAGGCAGGAGTGAAGCAGCTGTTGAGCAGGAGCGTGGGGCCTGCACTGGTGCCCCAGAGCCGCAACTGGCAAGGACGCAGGGTGGGGCAGCAGCCTGGGCCAGCAGGGGCACATGGTCTGCCTGGCTCTATTGTGCAAGGCTCACATGCAGTTCCCATGTTTTCTCCCTGAGCCACTTGTCCCAGGAAGGAGCCCTGTGCGATGGATCCAGCAGCCTGGCCCCACTCACTGCTACATGCAGGTCATGGGGAATGGTGGGGAGCTCTGCACTATGAAGGCGGGCCAGCTCCACCCCTCTCCCTGCTGCCCCAGCTGAGCCCCATGATCTGCACTACTGGCTTCATTGTGTGGGGTTCCCCCTTGGTGGCACAGGGCATGTGAGCCCTGTGCAATGGAGCTGGCGGCTCAGCCACGTGCAGTCCTGGGGCTTGCCAGGACCGTGTGCTGCCATGGAGCTTCACCTGCTGCTGCTGTTGGCTGCACAGGCTGCACACAATGGGAAGGCATATTTGTAGGGGTGGGCTGGTACACACACCCCACCATACACATGCACCCATAAACCCCCCAGCCACCCTCTCCCTCCGCACAGCCCACAACCCCCTACACATCCCCACATACCCTCGC
>NW_017729031.1:86168018-86169015 GCF_001723915.1 Gavialis gangeticus
TAATTTTGAGCTATTATGCAATAACCTCCATGTACATGATGCACATACACAAATCAGGACAAAAAAGTTTTATGAAATAAAATTGAAATATGTTATTGTACATGTTTGATTTTTAGTATATAACTTTTTTCTGGTTCCAAGATGGCAAACTCCTTCCCAAAAGGAGTACTTCTGGGGGGCAAGGGAGAGACTTTGGGTGGGAAAGGTCAGGGGTTAGGGGCAGGACTTCCAGTCCCAAGATGGCAACCAGGGAGCATGGCACCTGTCAAGGGGCAGAGCTACCCTTGTGGCCCTTGACAGGTCACCAAAACTCGTTAAACAACCCTCCAGCCAAAATAATTGCCAACCCCTAGTTTAGACTTTAGGAAAAACTTTGTCTGTAAGGCTAGTTAAAAACTAATTGACTGAATCAGAGAGGTAGAGAAATAGAGCTGGAAGGGACCTCCAGGGGTCATCTAGTCCAAAAGACTACCTATGGAAGTTGTAGAAATTCCAGCATTGAAGATTTTAAAGAACATGTTTGATAAATACTTGGCAGAAATAGTTTTGGTGTAGTTGATCCTGCCTTGCAGGAAGCAGATGGATCTGATGATCTCTCAAGGGCCCTTCCACACCTATTTTGTATGATTCTGTGAAAAAGGGGCAGGTGCCACACATGAGGCAATATTGCCCCTAGAAGCACTGTGACAATTGTGTTTACCTCCACACTCCACAACTGGGGGTTCGTACTAGTGCCTATGTTTTCCCCAACATACCCCCCACAGCCATAATATGGCTCCTGATTTTTATTTTTTTAAACATACCATTCTACTATTCATTGGCTGCTTAGACATGGAAAAAAAAAGAATCCCCAAAAAACAGTGTTTCGCATTAGTTGGACCCAGCTAGCCCAACATCTGTGTAGATTGGGTGCTTTTGCCATTTTTTTGGGTGCTTTTATCTAATAGTTGGTTCAGTCAGTTTTACATAAAAGCACCAAAGAGCCCTGCTAAAGCAC
>NW_017729031.1:86174015-86178401 GCF_001723915.1 Gavialis gangeticus
TAGATTGGGTGCTTTTGCCATTTTTTTGGGTGCTTTTATCTAATAGTTGGTTCAGTCAGTTTTACATAAAAGCACCAAAGAGCCCTGCTAAAGCACCCAATCTATACAGATGCTGTGGAGCTGGGTTGAACTAATGTACTGCCTCTTCTGGTAAAATGCTGTTTTGTTTTGTTTTTTCCATGGCTGTCAGCACCCAGTAAGCCTTAATGAATAAGGCAAGCACTGTCACACTTATTTTTGGGACAAAACAGGACAGACCAGGCACATACTGCTGCTGTACCACAATAACTGACAGCAGTATCTGGTAGGCCAGTATTTCTCTGAGGTTCTTTTCATACCCAGCAAGACACTAGAGTTTTTCTGGTCTATTGTGACACTGTCATTATGAGTAAAAGGAATCTGTTACTGTCACTACTGCTCCCTTCTGGGCACTTCTGCTAAAAGCACTGAAAACTCCTCTCTGAAAAATTAAAAGCAACAACTACTAAAATCCCAACTGCCTCACACTAGACGGCATGTAAAAAAAAATGAATGACCAGTACAGACAGACCGCACATGCCTCTGGTCCTGAAATAACAATGAATTGCAAAATACAGTGCAGTAGGAACTATATTTAGGCTGCATAGAGAACCAGATTAAGAGCCCATTGTTGGAGAAATCAGAGAGATTTCTCGCATTATGAAAGCGAGCAAGATTTGGCCTTTCGCTCTTCTGGTGCTTTTGTTGGAAAGACCTAGGAAATTTAGCCAAAACCCATCTTTCATGCTTTTGGAAGCAGAGCTCAATGATACAGGATTTGGGGGAAAAAACAGCAGATACTCTTCTATGAGTCTAAACATTTGCGTGTAAATTATACTAGGAAAACAATACCACAAATCTCACCATTCATTCTTTCTCCATCAAACCACTAACCTAGACTGAGGTCCATTTAATTTGCAAATCCTTGAAGACCACAGGAAAGTAACATTTATTACACCATTTGAATGTATGAAAGTACTTTGAGGCCCCACCTATTCAGTGAAAGGCATTCTAACCCCTACGCCCTCTGGAGATGTCCTTAATGTACGCAGGAGGTGAGCAGAAGACTACATCTCCAGCTGGAAGAGCAGAATCATTCCCATCCATCTGTACCAGGTGGATAGTTTAGAATTCTGTGCATTTCTTAGCTAGAAAGGGATGGGTAGCCTAGATATAAAAGTGCTGGATGATTCCTGGAAGATGAGTGGTATCTACTGTGTAAAGTTTAACAGAAACAATCAGCATGGAACTAAGTCCCTGTGTAATAATATTCCTATCTGCCTGTGACCTTACATTACACCTCAGCAGCCTTGTGAGAAATGCCCAAACTATTTTGAAATCCTCAGTTGGAATCCTTAATGTTGCTCTAGCATCTTTTCCATCTATTTCCTCTTAGGTGCACATACTTCGTCCCTTGCACATATTTCCATGAAAGCTACAAATTGGGATATCTTAGAACCTGTATGTTTTGGACCATACAGTTAATGAAGGGAAACCTGTCAAAACAGTAGAAGGAAACATTTCAACAGTGGCAACTTTTCCCTCATTGGTCTTTCCCAGAGGACTATCAGTGAATTGGTAGCATTTTAAAGGCTGTATTAGTATCACATTTTTTAAACAAAGATTGCTGAAATATTTGAGGGGACAAATAATGAATTTGAAGATGGAACAAGAAAAGAGACTGCAAGAAACATTAAAAATAAGACTTTCCAAACAGATGATATTCTCTACAGTACACTTCTTTTCCCCAGGCCTCTGGGAATGGGTTTGCTTTCAAGAACTTTCTCTTTTTTGCCTTTTGGAATTCCTCTGTCATGACCAAGTCAAATCCCTAGTTTTTCCCCTTGATAAAGGGGCTAATTAAAGGCTTCTGTAGGACTAAGAAAAGTTGTCACTATTGCAGATAGGCTTTTGGAGACAGCTTTGACCATGCAACTATGAAATACTGCACCTGTGCAGCCACAGCATCAGAGCTTTGCTCATACACCAGTGGAAGAAACACACTGTCACTGGCACAGAGACAGCAGACCTAAAACTCCTCTCCATAAATCTCCTACTGGTTTGATCCTCTTAGGTGCCCTGCAGACCAGTGCTAGATACATGTACTAAGACAAGAGGGTCATTTTTACACTTCTAGTATATTCTACATTGGTCCTTTATTATACATCCATCACTTGCTTCCATACCAAATAGATGTTGACCCTCTGTATATCCAATAATGGCAAATATGATTGTGATCCCTTGTTCTCACTAAGGGGGACTGTTAATAAAAAGGAACACTGCCAGAAGTTAATGGTGTCCTGCTGCTAAATATGTGCTGAGGCAAACATAAGGCATTTACTGAGGATAAACCATTAAGCTGCAGTCAAGGCACATTACCCTGGGACCTATGCTTTCACTTCATTTATTTTTGACATGGTACAATAGGAATGGCAGCTACTTATACCACAGCAGCACTGTGAACCCTAATCCATTAAACGTCTAGTAAAGAACTTGAGACCCTCAGAGGGAAGGTTGCTATCAAAGGTCAGAGGAGGATCATCACCAGCACTGTAAATATATTAAAATAGGATGATACACACTGGAGCAGTAGAGTGATGGGCCCAAAGCTGTAAGACACATCTTTAAAGATTTAGAGAATATCCAGGTTCTGTGCTTTAAACAACCACAAAGTGCTTATGTCAGAAAAGGACAATTAGTTGGAGGGCACTGGACTGGGAATCAAGAGACAGTGACCTAGTGGGTGAGCTTGGGCCAATCATTCCAGCATCTGCCATCTCATTTTCTGCATTTGTAAAGTGCTTTGAAATCTTCTGATGGGAGAAGCTAGGTATTGTTTTTAGGCAAAGAGAGAAAATAAAGCTTACAGCCAGCCATAAAGCACTCCTTCCTCTGCCACATACCATCTACCACAGACTTGCCAATGAAATCCTGATGAACATAATAACTAAGCCACAGCAATAGCTCACACTGAAAGCATTTCAAACTCCGACCGATCACTGGCTAGTAAATGCGTATGATAACAAACAATCTGGGTTTTCTATGTAGCAAAGCTCTAAGCTCCAGAGCTTTTATTTGTCATGAGAACCTTAACATTCAGTAAAAAATAAAAAATCCTTGAAGCTTGTTGGTGACTGGATGTGGCTTCCTTTAGGGCATGAACAAGTCTAGGAAATACTTTGTGTGCACATACTTCAAACTGACATGCTTGATCTTGCCTATGTGGTTACATATTATTTGCTAATCTTGGATCTGATCTCTCCCTCTCTCTCTGACACACGCATATACATACGCTCCAGAGGTAACAGGATTAGGCTCGCTGTCATATTATTCCTGTGCTGTCAGAGCTGACAAGTCTATTCAGTGCAGAAAAAACAGAAGAAAAAGCCTTAATCTTAACGTGTAAAATTTAACCACTCTGCAAACCAACATAGTCCGGCACATTGTTTTAAACAAACAAATGCTTACATTCTCCTCACAGAGGCAATGCAGTACCAGTTACCTGTTGTCTACTGACTGGTGGTCAGATAACTAAACAGGCTTAATTACATGAGGTCACCCAACCAGTAGTTGTACTGACAATACATGTGAGAAGACTCAAACAGACACCTTCATGGTCCTTAGGCAGGAGGGAAGCCAAAAGGAATCTGCTGCCAATACCAATGGGCCATGCTAGTCCTAGCTATAAGTCACGGTCTGCCTGTCTGACCATGGCTTAAGAACTTTAAGAGAAGAGCTATTATTATTCCCTTTTTACACACTGGGAAACAGAAACACAGCTAAGCAAAGCAAATTTGCCCAGGAGCACACAAATCCCACAGCCAAAGCCCTCCCCGCCCCCCGCTAAACGCTGCTCAAGTCCCACAAATGCAGGCTGGACCAGTGGTTCTACAGGCTGGATACAGTCCATAGGCTATAGGTTGCTGACTCCTGTACTAGGTCTCTAATCCAACCTTTCTGTATGATCTGTTCCCAATATTCTGCACAAGTCACTGCCTCTGGGATTGGTGTTGCCAGATCTTGTGGGGTGCATTGTGGTGCTACAGGGCATCTCAGGAGATGATCCATAGTTTTTCCTGACAAACACATTGGTCGGTTGCGTAGAGGCCCCATGATTTCATGAGAAAGTTGCATCTGTCAAGACCCACTTTCAATCTGTTTGGGCTACGCCATGTGTGCCATTTGTAGTTGAAGGTGGATGCTAACTCCTCACGGGTGGTAATTCCTCGCCCACAGGCAATTTGTAGGGTGGGTCCGGGGGTGGGGGAAGAGAGGGGCATGTGCCCCCCTGAGATAGCCTGCTTCTGCAGGCAGTCGTCGCTCACCACCCTACTGCTGCGGCCCACAAATTGTGCCCCCCCCCCCCCC
>NW_017729031.1:86178516-86183411 GCF_001723915.1 Gavialis gangeticus
TCGGGAGGCACCAGTCGTTCATGTCCTTGCCAGCTCCAGTCAACAACTTTGTTACCTAGTTTCTCCTGGTTTTTTTGCCAGAAGGTAGTTCTGGCCAGTTCTGGTGATGTGGTCAATGGTACGGTAGAGGACAAAAAGTTCCCTCGTGATGAGAGACGATGGTGTGCTGGTTGATGTCCATATAGCGGATGGCAGTCATCTGACTCTTGTATCTGCCGGTTGCTGCAATGTTGCTCCTACTTTTCCTCCTGATGTAAGGGGGCAAGCCTTGCCAGATAATGAGCATAGGCAGGGAACAGGAGTGGGTTTTAGGCAGCCTGTTATAATTCTGCATGTATCAAGTCAGAAGCAGAACACAAGGGCTAAGAGGTTTCTAATAAGGGAACAGATAGGGTGCTGGTAGGGGAGTGTTTATCTGTGATCCTGCAAAAACATATGCACTCACGTGAGTGCGAGGTTAGAAGGTGTTTTCTCCATAAGCCTCTTCACTGCTAAGAGAAAAAAAAGATCACTCAGAAAAGAGTCTTCTTCATCTCTTTTTATCCTCCCTGCTCTGCTCCTTCACTCTCCAGGAATAATTAAAGATTAGTTCCTTTCCTGTAGAGGAAATTCCTTCAGAACTGACTAAAGAACTCTGAATTATTATCCCTGGTTCAAGGGTTAATTATGTGATTTAATACAGCTGCAACCCAGAGGAAGGGTTTATTTTCTTTTCTCCGTACCTGGAGCAGTTGCAGTCCCCACTACACCAGTCTCCAGGGAGGAGAGAAGCCAGACAGTTACTTCCTGGTTGGTAGTAGCCATTAGACCTTGCCTAGCTCAGCTACGGCTAATGAAGTCACAGATGCAGCAATATTCAAACAGCAGGGTGAGTATGCCTTGAAGAAGGGTGAGTATGCCTGAAAGCTTGCAAATAAATATATTTTTTTGCAATTATCTAGCTGGTCTAATAAAAGATATCACCTTTGCCACAAGTTCCGATTCCTTTTGCCTGTAGTCCAGTATGGCTACAACCCGTATCTCAATATAGACCAACAGTGTTGTTTGTTTTTTCCACCCCCTCAAGGAACAGAAGACAATCAGGGATTTTTTTTTAGTGTAATTCCTTCATGTTGGTATTCAGTACAAAAGCTTCTGCTGTTTTTTTCTTTTTTTTTTATTCCATTGTATATAGTTTTCCCTCCTTGCTTCTGGGTAAAATCTCTTCCTAACTCAGCAGTTCCTATTCCTTTCCATATGAGGGCTCGTGTTACAACAGAAATCCGTGACTCCATCCCATCCAGCTATAAAGGGAGGGCTGTCTGGTACTAAAACTACTTGAATAGGCATCATTTTTTCTCCTTTTTGGAATTGCCAGAAAACTGGAAAAAAGCTGAGTTCAATACCCAACACGCCAATTACTTTTCAAAATCTGCAGATTATTTTGTTGTCTAAATGGGAGTTGAGCTTTTTAGAAAATATGGCCCTCAAAATCTGAAGCAACAATGCTAAATAATGACCAGCCTACAGCCACAGAGCAGAGATAATCCGGAGAAGCGTTGCTGAAGACCCTCATTACAAACTGTTCCAAAGGACAAGGTACCTCTGAGTATCCACCTCAGGAAACAGCACTATTATTCTTCAACAGCTAATAAAAATATTTTGTCCATGAAGTATGCCAGCCTGTGCCAAGCAACTGGCTTTTTTGAGAAATGCTCCAAACAGACAAATCATCAAAGCTTCCAGCCCATCCTCCCACCCCCTAATAGTCTCTTAATTTGGAACTGCGCTATACTATTAAGAGACTCCATCCACTTTTCAGAAACACAATATTAAGTGCATTTTGCTAGAAGTGTTTATTTATTTGTTTCTGCACTAAAGCTGCCTCTCTCCTTAGCAGCAGTTGTAAGAAAGGGGTTTTTTGTTCAAATCATTTTTTCTACCTAGCCAATTTCCTTGTCTGGTAATTCCCAAAACCCTGGTAATGGGGATGTTATCCCAGGATAAGAAGAAACAACTTAGAGAAACCTCCTCAATAAAATATTGACAGCCTGTCATTGAAACCTAGACAACAGAGAAAACCAATTCAAACAACAAAAACTTTATTTTTCTATGTAAATATAGCAGGAGACACAAAAGCTCTCTCTAGATATATGAAAGATTGTTACTAATTTTATTTTATTTGCCATTCGTGAACAAAAATGAACACACTTCCAGGTGTATTGCTCTTGTTTTAGGGGCATAGGTTGTAGCTGTGTTGGTCTGAGGACATAGGCAGACAAGGTTCTTTGGGTGAATCCGGTATCTTTTATTAGATTGGACTGATGACACATTATAACCTGCCTCACATCTGACTCCCCAGGTACCTATCTACTATTTACCTGCTAGTTTCATTCCCCTTCTCCCCCACAGGCTTGTCTCTCACCCACTGACTCCTAATTTACATCTTCACTGACTGCCTGTCTTGCATGCATACCAGACCACCCTCTGGCTTCTTTACTATTCATCCACTCAGGAAGAGCACCCACCAACTGCAGAGGCTTCCTCAGCCTGACAAAGGGATTTTAAACCCAAAAGCTTGCTAAGAAATTTTTTTCCCCCCAACTATTTAAGTTGGTCTAATAAAAGATATTAGATTTACACAAAGAACCTTGTCTGCCCTTGTTCTTGTTTCAATACTTATCACCTCCAGAGTCCACCAGATACCATTAATAAATGTCTCAAGGGATTTTTTTGGCATGAAGCAGTGAAATTCAAAATAGTACAGTTCATCAAATACTTCTGATTTCAAGACTGTAGTTATATTTGTGTGGCCCCAGGAACAAAATGGGTCTTTGGTGCCTCCTCCACTCATCTCACTGATGGATCCAAGCAAGTAGATCCCTCACCTAGGATTAGGTCCCTCACCTTAGGAAGGATCAACTTTAAAAAACAAAGAGGTCTGTAAGATTATCCCATGGATGGGCTCAGAAGTCTTCTAACCGGTGTAGCTTCTCAGCTGTGAAAGCCACCGCATCATTTAGTCAGTAAAGTTAAACAGGCTTCATCTGCAGTGACCGGCAGGAAACATACCATACTTACCTGAACACATGATGACTTTGAATTTAAGATGACTCTCCAATAATTAGATTTATTATTACTGAATTATCTATATATAGAATCAAATTATCAGTCACTTCAAATTCTAACCCCACCCCACACTGCTGCAGTGAGGAAAGCAGTGAGAGGGAGGAAAACAGATTAGAGGGGCGGGGGGCGGAAGGGCTGGCCTGACCCTGTGCTGCCTGTCTCCACTGCTGCCTGAGCCCCTTGCACCTCGCCCCTCCCTGCTTGCTGCCCCCCTCACCTTGCCCCTGCCACTTGTTCCCCAGCATCTGCATCCTCTGCTGCTGCTTACTCTGTCACAGCTCCAGCTCCAACTCCAGCCCCCACCCAGTCATACAGCAATAGTTGTGGCAAAAGCAGCTGCCACCACTGCCACTGCTGATGCCCACTTGGGTGGGGGCCAAAGACACCATGTGCCTCAGACACAAATCAATGGGGGGGGGGGAGGTCTTCCTCTTTATTTAGGCTGGTGGTTAGGTGAAAGATGAAGCAAAAGTATACTTTTAATAGTATTTCTGGCTTTTCTTTGTGGTTTTCTTGCCACATCTGAGCAGAATGGTACAGTAAACAGCTCAGCACAGCGCTGGCTTCAAAGCATGGGCTGATATGCTGTGAGCATGGTATATTTTACCCTTCATTTACAGCTTGCTGCTGTGAAACCACAAAAGTAATCGAGACTTACAGAAGTTATAGATGTGGGGAAAAATAAATGGCAGGAAAATCCCATAGCATTTGGGATGGTAAAAGGGAAATCACTACTGTGGTGCTCTCTTAATGGGAACAGCAAAGAAAATAAAATTAGGATATCAAGACAGTATTAGTGTGGCTCACCTGTAGAGAAAATTGCTACCCCATTGGACAGGAATCCTGTGTCACGGATGCTGTCCTTCTGGTCCTCCTAAAACGTCTTGTAGCATAACAATGGGTTTTACTAACCTTGAGTTCTATTATACCCATTGTTCTTCCCCCTCCATCCACAAAGTCTGTTGTCATCAAAAGAAATCAGTTTAGTTAAACATGACTTTCTCTTAACAACCCCTTGTCCGATGTTACTTATCACCTGGTTTTCCTCTAAATGCTTACAATCAGTTTGACTGATGATATGCTGCAGCATCTTTCCAGGTATCCAAATAATGCAAGGATGGGCTATGACTCCTGGTTTTGTTCTGGCAAAAAAACCCCCCGGAAATATGGTCCTTTTACTAATAGACCTCAACTTGCAAAATAATTATTTTTCTAAAAGCTATATTTCCACAGGGGGGTGAGGGGGGAGGGTTGCCTCCATAACAATACCAGCATGGCTTTCCTAACAAACACTTTCTAATGTAGTTTCATTTAATTTCCTGAATTCAGTTTTCTTCCTGGAATCAAAAAGCAGGTTTTTGGCTGATGTAGACTGCAGGGCTCCATTGAAACTGGGGTGTTATCCATCATCCTGCATTCACAAATACATGTAGACACATAGAGCAAAGTAAAATCATCTTCTGGCATAAGATAGAACATATATTGCTCAATGAATGCAACAAAACATGCCAGACAAGGTTCTTTGCGTGAATCTGATATAGTTTCATAGTTTCTAGGGTCGGAAGGGACCTGAGCAGATCATCTAGTCCGACCCCCTGCCACGGCAGGAAAGAGTACTGGGGTCAAACGACCCCAGCAAGGTGTTCATCTAACCTCCTCTTAAAAACCCCCAGGGTAGGAGCCTGCACCACCTCTCTTGGAAGTTGGTTCCAGACCCTAGCAGCCCTGACTGTGAAATATCGCCTCCTGATGTCTAACCTAAACCTACCCTCTGCCAGCTTGTGACC
>NW_017729031.1:86188411-86200134 GCF_001723915.1 Gavialis gangeticus
GAGCCCTGCAGAACCCCGCTGCCCACGTCCCTCCAGGCTGAGAAGGACCCATCCACTACCACCCTCTGGGTGCGGCTCTCCAGCCAGTTGGCAACCCATTTGACTGTGTGGGTGTCTACGCCACAGCCCCCCAATTTCTTAATGAGAACGGGGTGAGAGACAGTGTCAAAAGCCTTCTGGAAGTCCAGGAAGACTATGTCCACTGCTACCCCTGCATCTAATGATCTGGTGATCTGATCGTAAAAGGCCACCAGGTTGGTCTGACAGGACCTAATATCCTGTCTAATATCTTTTATTAGACCAATATCTTTTATTAGACCAATATTGGTCTAATATCTTTTATTAGACCAACTTAAATAGTTGGAAAACAATTATTAAAGCAAGCTTTCGGGTTCAAAAACCCTTCGTCAGGCTAAGGAAGTTTTAGCAGTTGGTGTGCGCTCTTCCTGGATGGAATTAAAAGTAAAGAAGCCAGAGGCTGGTCTGGTATGCATACGAGACAGGTAGTCAGTGAAAATGTAGATTGAGGAGTCAATGGGTGAGAGACAGCGTTGGTTTAATAAAAGATATCAGATTCACGCAAGGAACCTTGTCTGCCTATGTCCTTTGACCAACATGTCTACAACCTACACCCACAAAACATGCCAGGAATTCTAGTAGTTACTATTAAAAAAAAAAGTCAACATTTGCCATCCACTACCTTTTCTGCAGTGGTTTCTTACTTGGAGGAAAAATGTTGCGCTCTTTGTAAGACAATGTGAAGTAGTTACTGCCTAATGCTGGTTTTTAATGATGACCACCATCTCCTGAGACAAATGAAGGGAAAGGCTATTTATTTAGTTTTAACATATATGTACTAGTTTACATTATGATTTATTACTCTTTTCCAGGAGCAATGACAATGCATTTGGTAGAACTGGGTTAAAATTGGAGTCTGTACCTCTGAGAAATTTTAGTCAGCAAGGAAACAAATAGGTAATGCAGGCAAAATGTCAAAATTGAAAAATTTGAAAAAATAAAAGCTTCCATTTGGAAATATTTTGATATTTTCCATCAAAATTACACATCTGAAGACTCTTATGGAAAGCATTTTATTTCAGGCTGACATTACACTGCATCTACACCTACTTCTAGTCACTGTTGCCTGCCTTCATTCTCCTAAGTGAGCTGGGTTCCTTGCTTGGATTACATCTCTCATATTTACAGTTGTCATGCGATACCCATGACATACCATGCTGTTTGGTGGATCATGGGAGCGTAGTCCATCCACAGAGCTCAATTCAATGTTGAGAGCAGGAGCATGAAATATAAATGACAACTCCCAGGAAGCTCTTCAGCTCCTCTAGCACATACAAGGTCAAGTCAAACAAGCTTGAAACAGCATATTTAGTTCAACAAAATCAGAACATTTCAGCAAAAAAAAAAAAAATCAAGGTTTCCTTTGAAAATTCCAGCCTATTTTCCATCCGAGATTAGATTTTTTGTTTTTCCACTTTTTCCCCATGAAAAAGGGAAGAGGAGAATGACCTTTTCTACACTCTGGCTATAATTTCCTCCATAAATAATGCACCTGCTTGAATAAGACATATGTATCATTGGAAGAACTGGATTAACCCGAAGAGTTTACAATGCTGATGGTCACTTTGGTCAAATAACTCATCAGGACTATTCCTGGATATAAAGTTGGTAACTTCATTTTCCACTTCAGCACCAAGAGACCACTTGGTAATTATTTAAGTCACAGGTAATTCAAAAGGACATTCTGCTCCTACTTCTGTTTGCTTAAACCACAGTGAACATATGCTGCAGTCCTTCTGAATATAGAGTAGGTAGACTTAATGTAAAATTTGTCTTAACAAAGATCATTCTTGTTACATATGATAATATGATGGGCTCTTATAGCTCACAGGAAAGGACTATTTTTGTCTTGCTTTGGCTGTTTTTTAATTTTTCTCCATAGAGTGAGTTTGGTGTTGAACCAGTTTTAAGAGTCCCTGGATAAAATGAGAATATAATCAGCATAGGAGTTGCCTAATAGCAGCTGACTGATAAAGTGCCAATTAGAGTTGAATGAACAATCACACAGAATAAGTTATTCAGTTGATTTGGCCTCTTTTTCATTATCAAGGCATCTGAGAGAAGATAATTCCCTCAAATGTTTCATACAAATATTTCCAATTTCTTTTTTGTTCTCAGTTCACATGAGTATTCAGAATTGGAGCCGTGTTGCTTACATATGATCAATGAGGCAAGTCATCGAGCACAATGGCTGTTCCTTGGTTAGTGGAGTACACCAACCTGCACTCCTGCAAGCAGTTGCACATGAGAAGTTTCATTTCATTTCATTTCCCCAAAATATTTATGCATCTGACTTTGAAACTCACCTTCTACAAATATTTTTGTTACCACAACACTGAAATGCTTGAATAATTGTAAACAAATAAGAAAAACAGGAAGCACAAACCCAAGTGAAATTAATTATTTGAGTCTGAATCAACTTCCTTAGAAAATGCTTTTAGCTATTCCCTCAGCAATCCAGCCAAAAAAAATATCTTTCAGTGCTCTCTCTTTGTCTTGCTGCCTATGGGCTACTTTAAATTTAGGAATCTCTGGAGGGGAGAAATATTATTCTTGCTGTAACTCTATGAATATAAATTCCTGTCAGACTTTCTACATCAGCTTGATATAAAATGTTTATGATCCTTAGCAGGCACTAATGTATTTTAAGATTGAAACTAACAAGAAATTCGAGTTATTATCGTTATTTTATGCAACCTTTAAAAAAATCCAGTTGTTGCTGGCTGGTTTTAGCTATTTATGGCAGAAGGGAAAAGCAAATTAAGTTATAGTAATTGTGGGTGTTGACACACCGACACTTGGAGCCCTTTTTAAAGGGGAATGTTTCACAAAGGCAGCAGCTGGTGCATTCTAATTGTTAGGTGTGAAGGAGCTGACAGGGATTCAAATGTAGCAATATAGCAAACCCGCTCCAAATTTAATCCTGAATGAAGGAGTTTTAGAGCTGCAGCGGGTTTGTTGCATTTGAAACGCTCTCAGCTTTTTCACACATAACAATTAAATGGGCCAGCTGCTGCCTTTGTGAAACATTTCCCTTTTAAAAGGGCTCCAAGGGCTCTGTGTCCACATCATGTGCATAACGGCACCATTTACTGTCTCTTGCCAGATATGCTGCCTCAGTTCTGATATTAGATGGACTGCACTTAAGACAGGAGGCTGAAAAATAAAAAGATTTTACACTCCAGTCCTTGACATTAAGTATGAGAAGGTAATTTGAATCATTTCCTGAAGTTCTTATATTTTGCTGAAGGATCTAAAATGGAAGAGGATGTTCTGGGCCAATGTGTAGTTTTCAGCCTAGCTATCTGAATACCAAAAAAGGGGAGGAAAAAGAACCCACATTTCTCAAATCTATCAAGTAAGCCCACAGCAAACTCCATTTCTATGGACACGGAATGAATTCCATTGGTGTATTTTCAGTGTCACTGTCCTTCATATGGAGACAACAGGCAGAAGCAGACATATAATTATGTTATATTATTAATTGGTCTATTCAAGTTAAGAACGTTGCTGCGTAGGTCAAATCTGAACTACTCACATACCACTACATAGGCTTGTTGGAAGATAAACTGGCTACAAAACCTTCATTTATATATTTATTTATATAGAAAAATAGAATACAGACCAGCTAGAACCAAAAACCAAAAAAATAAATGGATTGCAGAAAGAGGCAGAGAAAGAGAGGGGGAAAACCTAGCATGAAAAATTAAATATGGGGTTTATTTTATCCCTCATACAGGCCATGTCTACATGAGATGCTGACTGTGTAGTCATTACTGCAGTCATTAAGTCCTTGTATAAACATGAACTAAGTGACTGTGAAGTAACCGGAGTTACTATGCAGTAGCATTGCAGAACAGGTTTTAGGTGATGCCGACTGCACAGTAGCTCATTACTACTGCACAGTAGCATCACATCGCACTTCCTGCCATGTGCATGCAGTAGTAACAAACTACTGAGCAGTCAGCGTCTTGTGTAGATGCAGCCACAGAAGATTAAAAAAAAAAAATGATTAGTTTATTCTCTGATTATATTACAGAAAAAAAATTATTCTTAGAACTTAGATTAAGTTTGAAAATCAATCCCTGAATTTGTCAAAAAGCTATATGTTCACTTCCTTCACCCATTCTTAGTTCAAAACAGAGTTGACAGTCACTGCTATCAAATCTTTGCCCCCTGATCTATATAACATAAATTATAACATCAGACTAGTTTTTGTGTCCACATTTTGTTCACCAACGTCAGAGGTTGTAGCAAAAGCTCCAGGTCTGAATTTATACAACTGCCTTTTCACCCCTAAAAGGAGTCCATTCAGAACAGGATGTTCATGTCTTATTGATAAAGGGAGTACTAGTTTCTAACACTGTCACTGTGGTCCCTTTGACCAACATTAAATTCATACTTTAGAGTAATTTTTAAAACAGAAAAAACAAACAGAATCCTGAAACCCCAGAACGATTAGTGTTAGTCACCAAGGTATAGAACTGACAGATGTTGACATACCTGTAGTTTTTAAAGCTGGATTACTCTTGCAAGAAGTCACACAATTTTTAGGACGTCACAAGGATGTAAATATGTACAATGTGATGACTGTTATAACAGCACTAAATGGGAAATATATTTTAAACAGACAATATGTTCCAATATATAGGAATTTTGGGGTGAAAAAAACATTTTGTGGTCTGATAAATTAGTAAACATGCAAAAACACTACTGTGTCCCATGAGTTGGTCAAGCAGCAGAAAACATATTAAGTAAATATGCTAGTATATAAATACCACCAGCAGTCGATGAATAATCTGAATCCTCCCCAAGAAGTAAAACATCAGTTAGAGTATTGTTCGTGTCCTGTCATCTGTCTACCATTGGCCATTTTTTACATGCCCTCATTATTGTTAGGACACATAAGTTTCCCCTCCCTGTGGTATGTTCAGATGGATTCCTTCTACCAGTCTCATTTGGGCATTCTCCAAGCTGCCCAATGGCATGTAAGTCATGGCAGGTGATCCCCCCCAAAAAGTTTTGGATGGAAACACATGAAAAATTACATTATTTTAAAGCAAGGATGGGGACCTATCTTGGTGCAGCTGAATTGCTAGTTGGTGCAGCAATTGTTTCATTTGTCTGCTCCTAACCCACATTACTGTAGTATGCCTTCTTTTAATTTACCCTGAATGAAACAGAGTTAATATTGCAGGCCAAGAACAGACTGGTGAAACAAAAGGTCAGATGATCTGTGATCCCAAGTGGCAAGTCCCCTTAAAAGCGCTGAAATTGTGTATCTATTTTTGTTCTGCTTTTTTACCTTTAGCCATCCCATCTGATCAATAGGGACAATGGACTTTGCCAAACCTTAAGACTAATCATTGCAACTCAACTGCCAATTTATGGCCACCACCATAACACCATTTTACAGGTTATAAAAATAGCTTGGCCTGAGGTTCATGTAGATTTATTTCCCAAACATTTTTATTTAGTATAGTATACTGTCACAAGAGAAAATAAACCATTTAAATATTTCAAGTCAGGTAATCAGACCCCTGGATCAAAAATTAACCTTAAAAAAAGCATGCATAAAAAGAAGGGATAGAAAAATGTATAAATCCTCAGTAAGGAGAGATGTTCTACAGAACAAATGGCTACATAATCCTGCTGTTTCTTTCAGCATAGGTTATGAAGGGCAGCAACATGTTTACATGCTTTCCATACATATAATTTTCAAGCTAATATCTTTTGGCAAGTCATCTGACCAGTATGGGAGCCATTTTTAAAAGTAATTTCCCTCTATTTCATTTTCTTTCCTTACACATGAATAAATGAATAATGCAAACATAGTGTAAACCCCTGGATACATACACAGAAAGCACTGCAGTCTTTCAACAAATGTTATCTACAAGATATAACTGAGTAGACTAATTATGCTGTAAATTTCAAACAACATCAAAGACGATCGTCATTGGATTGATCAGACAATTCCATGGTCTAGAAACAGAATAACCGTTTGTGATATTATTTGCTGCTAAATACAGACTCCTTCACAGGCATTTTTCTTAGTTGGAAGCCTCTCTAAACTCGGTTTATGTGGAGGAGACCTGAGACATTTTAGAACTACAGATATAATCTACTGAAACTGAAAATTCAAGTTCATCAAATGTCTCACCAAGTGCACTGCACAACAGCTCACAGGTCACATGCTGAGCCCAGGCAACTTATTCTACCACTACTGACTAGGGTGAAGGAAAAGTTTGATGCACAAAATACTAAGCATTCGCAGAGAAAAATGCTGAGCCAAATCTTGCATTGCTGTCAGAAGAGTGAAAGTGAATTATCTCAGACCTTGGTCCCCAATATCTGCCCCTCCAGCTCCACAGTTTCCACAAGGGAAGAAGCACATCTGGTTCAATTTGAATTGCCATTACCTCTGTGCAATGGGCACAATACAAATGGCTAAACTTTTAAGGTAATGGCAAAGCTGCCAACTATCAAACCAGGATTAAGCTTCATAGACCACTTACAGGTCCATCTTGTACATTACAAGGTCTGAGGTTCAGCTCCAAAAATGATTCCACAGTTATATATCTGAATATGCAATTGGACTAATTTTACTCACAAATGACTCTAGCGATGTCAAACAAGCCATCTTGACTAACTACAGACATTTGGGGGCATTAGGGGGAGGTTAAATCAATCCAAAATGGCTGATAGCAAGTTGGGGGTGGGGTGGGGTGGGGTGGGGAAGGGGGCTAGCTGGGGGACTGGAGGGTCCAGTTCATCCCTCTCCCATTGCCCCAATACTTTAGATGCAACTTTAACCTTAGATCTGAGTTATGCTGGATTATTTCTAGTCCGTCCATCCCCACCAAAACTAATGGTTTCAGCTAGCCAAATTCCACTCCTGGCTATGTTTGTGTAACCCCCTAAATATGAAAGCCAGAGAGAAAACACTCCAAGCCAAGTCACCTCTGCAGACAAGACAGGAGTAAAAATAGTGAAAGGAGATTTCTCTCTCTCGTTCTAATGCAATTAGATTTGAGTGAAAAAGTTGTTGTCTTGAGATGGTCAATATTCCAATTGTTACTGCTTTATAAAGGTGTCACCTAAAAGACACTTGAGCAGTCAACTGCATAGTGCTTAAAAGCATCAGGCATAGAAAAAAAATAGGGGAGGGGGAGGGGCTATATTGATCCTGCCAGGATTTGAACCAGCAGTTGTGTGTACCCCTTTGCACAGTTGGAAAAGTTTACATCATCAAAGTGTAACCTGCATTCAGTATAGCTCTGTCGCTCTCTAGTGGCTGAATCACATTTGAGTCACCTACTGCTTTCAGCTGGCAGGTGATTCTTTTAGCTCAGGCAGTAGAGGCACTATGTCTTCAGATACAGACGTTTCTTTGTTCAACACCTACTGCCAAGAACCCATCATGTGACACACGCAGTAAAGGTATTTCAGATCAGAGGTTAAGTTTCTGAGTTCTAATACTGCTGAGACAGAAAAGGATGATTAGATTAGTATAGATGCAACAAAGGAATCCCAACACATTTGTATCACTTGTGCTGCAACTCTTATTTATGGATGTGTACATTTAAAAATCACACTGAATATTATCCAACAAGCTCCTTAACATAGAAATAGCTGTGGTTTGCAACGCAAGGCAGCTGAATGCAGAGAGGCGTGAAAGGGTAGGAGGGATGTTTGAGGGACATAGGCTGGCCAGAGGAAGAAGACTGTATTCCCCACTACATGAACACGGAAACACTTCACTTCATGGAGCTGGGCGCTTGCTCAACTGCAATTTATTTAATTCCTGACCTATAAACCATTTGTTAATCTTTTGGGAATACAGCAACACCAGTCATTTTTCTCCTCTTTGTTAAGGCTGTTGAGGAGTATGAGTGTGAGGTAGTTGCATCTATGAGCAATTCTTTATCTACTGCAACCTTTAATTTTTGGGATGGGTGCCCAGAGGACAGGTTGGGTACCTGCAGATGTATTTTACATGTTTGAAGAAATGAACAAAAGCAACAAAAAATACTAGTTTGGGAAAGGGGAAAATAATAAATAATCTTTGGTGCTTTCTGTCCATCAATCTCTCAGCACCTTACAGGGAAAAAAACAGTACCACCATCCACATTTTACAAATGGAGAAACTAAGGCAGGGAAATGTTGAGTGAGATGCCGGAGGCTGAACTTTTACAATTTACGGAGCTTACAAGTTTAGGAAAAAAAAGTGCCTGTGAAAACAGCCACACTATTTGCCATTTTCATTAATTGCTCCCCTGTGCAATAGCTGCTTCTCAAAGCAACTTTGCAGTGGTGAGTGCTGCCGTTAACATCAATAGAAGTAGCTACTCCAAAACAGGCAGTAAGACCTCCCATCTGACAGAGGTAGTCCCTGTTTGTCTGCCAAATACATGCCCATTCTATTTATGACCCTGCCATGTTTATTCATTCCTCTTTGGTAATGATACTGGTGGACGATTTACCTCCTGTGCAAAGAGGCTCCAAAGACTGCATAGTCACAATCCCAAATTAACCTGTCTCTCTCGATTTTTCAATGGCATTTATAGAATAACCTGAAATGATGGCAGCTATAAATAATATACAGTGCGCTAAACTGGGAAGAAAAAAATAGACTGCTCCTTTAATAGTACAGTATGCGGTATGCACAAAAAATAGCACAAGAAAGAGATAGCAAAGGACAAATGTACCCACCAGAATGGAACTTACACACCCCAATTAACTGTTGTCTGTCAGAGAGAAATGGTCTACGTGCCTAAAATACATATGCTTCCTATATTGGTATAACTCCTGTACAAGAACCACCACTGTTTTAAGAAAATCTGAACTAATATACTTAGAACTGTGATCCTGCCAAGCCCTTAGGGATTCAGCAAGAATAAACAGACCTAGATTTGAAAATATTAATTCCTTGTTATCAGCTATTAAATCCATCTGGCTAAATACTTATTGTACAATGGTGGCAGATAATATATTAAAGCACTTAAAAAGAAAGGGGATACTCAGAAGTTATCTTTAGCACAGACTACTTTTGGTGGTGAGGAGAAAGACTAGTGAAAATGAAAAATGAAGACGATACTAAGTAGTAAGTGAATGAGATGCTGTTATTTTACAAAGTGACATTAACTGACAGCACTCCTGTTACTTCCCAGTTAAAATTAAAAACGGCAGACAAAACTAAATCTAGGGTAACACTCAGGAAACAAGGATGTATTAGAGAAGATAACAGTGCTCCCACAACTGATTAGAGTATGTATTGCAAAGCTTTTATTTTCATATGATGTGTTTTTTAATGCCCAATTCATTTTAGTACCGTATTTATATTCCGCTAGTGCAATATAAGCAGTCTATAGGACAATATGTGGAAATAGAACAGATGCTGTACATTAGACAGCCTCAGTATAGGTACAATTTACGTTGCGTTCTTTTGACTTTCCAGAGACATTTGGTTGCACCTTGCATGCACTGAAAAAGTCATCCTGTGAAGTAATCAAAAGGCGACATTAACTCTAAAACAGTACCAATAAGTATATGTGTGAGTCCCAATTGTTAAGGCAGTTTCCAGTGCAGGGGATAGGATTTCAGAGATTTAGCACTTTGTAGGACTGGGCCTTATACTTGCATAATATCACCACTAATTCGACTTATTTTGGTTTTATTCATATTATTCAATTTAAGAAGATTTTCTAAAATGTAACACAAAGCTAAAGCTCACGTTATCTATCATTTTCCTAATAGCTGCTTTGATAAAGTCTGACAGGCAGATTTACAATTTAAAAAAAAACTGGAAAGAGACATCAGAACATGTGTTTTAGATAAATGAGAATGACTGTGTATTGGCATTAATACTAGGCTTCCATGTGTACTATTTATTGCATAGTTTCAGAATGTAACTATTTACTATTTAATCATGGACTGTGAGTCTCTCTTTAAAACTGAACATGGAGAATGGGTTTAGTCTAACTTGTGCCATCTTCTATTTCTTTGTGAATAGTCAAATGCTAAAAAGTGATAAATAGTTAATTATGTTGGACAGGTAAGACCATTACATGCAGCACAGCCCAATACATTATTTACCAGGGTTTTGAAGAGGAAAACAGTGTGGAAGAAAGAAAGGAAGATAAGAAGGAAATAGAAGCTTCCTCAATCTTCGGATTCCACGACAAATGTTATATTTCAAATCAGTATCGAACAATTTTAATGTGGCTTACCTTTAAAGGTTAATAAAACTCAAATGCATTCGCTATTACAAAAGCCACCAATATATGATTCTTCAAAGCTTTATGCTAGAGATACTTACAGTAATGACACAAGTTTCTACCTGTTGCACCTGTAACTCTAGTAATAAAAGCATTAGACAAGATGCCACATGAAAAATATTTAGCAAAACAAAACCAGAAAAAAAATCTTCAGATGCAGACTTAAAACAACCTTTTATATGCTCTGATACCTCATTTAGCGTCAGCAGCATTTCTCAAGACAGGCAATTCCAATGATGTCCTCAACATACTGGTTTGTACATTGCAGAAATGGAAAACTAGGGAAAACAGCTATATAATTTACTAATGGCTTAGTCTGTATCAATTTGGGTGGCGAAGGGGAAGGAGAGGAAAAGCTGTGAACGTAAACCTGCTTCAGAGAGCTGATACTCCTTTAAGCAGACAAGGAAATACAAACAAGACAGATCCAGGTGAAATATTCATTTTGAATTATTTACCATTTTAGAATTAAATTCCATCTGAATCTCTACTGGCCTTTGGAAGCAGAACTGAAGATGACAATACAGACACTCTCACATGGGTCAGACTTTAGGGAAAAGGTAAGGACGGGCGACGTTATAGTGAATCACCAAGAATGAGAACAGTACTTAATGTTAGCCTTTAGGATTTAAAAAAAAAAAAATCTTTTCAGACCATGCACAGAAAATTCATACAGGCTTCTGAACAGCAGCAGTTTCTTTAGTTTGCCAAAGTATTCACAGATGCTGTTTGCTCACAGATGGGTTTTCCAGTGGACAGGTTTCCGGGCTAGCAGCCACCAGACCAGTCAGGGGGCAGGGTGGCGTCTAATCACTGGTGGGGTCAGGGCAGTTTGGACATGAAGCGGGCATGTGCCCCACATCTAATCACAGGTGGATCCCGCGCCCCCGCGACACAACCATTACACCGGCCAGAGCCCAAACCGCAGCAGGGCTGGTTTTCGTCTGCCTCCACAAAGCCCGTCGGACTGGTCCCAGTGCTGGCCCCGGTGTTCAACTCCAGGGCGGTCACAGCAGCGCGGGGACGGACTGCCCCCCTGCCCCCTTCACCGCCCATCAGCGCGGAAAGGGCTTGCTGGTGAAATGTCAGGGGCAAGAAGGTCCCGGGCGAGGGTCGGGGTCCGCGGCACGAGCGAGAGAGAAGCCCCGGGACGAGGGGAAAGGGCAGCTCGGGGGCACCGCACTTACCCAGCAGGAAGCAGAGGAAGCGCCTGCGGAGCAGAGCCATCGCCGCGGCCCCCCGGGTCACCATCCACGCGGGCTCGGGCGGGAGCGCTTTATCCGCAGCCCGCCGGCGGCGCGGCAGCCCCTCGGCTGGGGGGGAGGGGGAGGGGGATCCCGCCCCGCGGGGGCGACGCACAGCAGTGCG
>NW_017729031.1:86200328-86212591 GCF_001723915.1 Gavialis gangeticus
CGCCGCCAGCCCGCCCCGCGCAGCCGCCGCGTGTGCGCCGCCTTCCCCGAGCCTGCCTCGGCGCTGCCGGGCTCACGATAACGACCAGCTCAAGCACAAGTGCTCCAGAGGCAGGGTGAGTCTGGAGGCAGACAGCTGATGCCGCATCCGCCAAGCCCGAGTCACTCAGGGGGCAAGTCTACAGGGCATTTACTGCGCGGCAACTCACCGCACGTTCGGCGGCTCTTTAGCCAGGTATCTACATGTGCAGCTTTTAAATGGCAGTAACGCCACGTCTAAAGTTAGTCCCAAGTCAGTCCACACGCATGCTGCACCACTGCACGGTAAGGCGTCTTCTACACGTTGGTGACTACACAGTAAGGAACGAGGCATGAATTTGACACCTGCATTATGCAGGTATCAAATGTCTGCCCAAGTCAGCATACATCACCATAGTTACTGCGCGGTAGATGCACAGTCAGACACACTACTTCTTGGTTAAATTTGCCTAAATTACTATGCCGTGTGTCTGCATGGATAGATGCACCCAGGGAATCTTAACTGACTTCTGGGCTTGTTATCAGCACTTTCTTATGACTACTTGCCTCAAAATAAAGAAATCCTTCAACTTTGATGACCCAGTTCTCACTCCCTCCCTGCTGGCTTACAGTGAGCAATATAAAGTAAACAAGATGAGGACTTAGTTGCGTATTTATTTACATATTTGTTCAGTGCACGATAGTTTTTCAAGAAATACGATAATTTTGAGCTTCCAACAGGATAACTTCATATTTAAGACCTGGCAGTGCTGACTTGCCTCAAAACAGACTCATATAGAAACAAGCCCCAGGCAGGCCTTTTACCCTGTGGCTTGAAGGGTGATGATCAGGAACGTGTCCTAGGTGTCTAGGGCTGAGCCAGGTACTCTGCAGGCTAAACAGATGCATGGCTTGATTTGGGCTTGAGCAAACTACAGACACTGCCATGGGACAGGACCAGCCCCTTGGGCCAATTAGGCAGGGCTGAGGCAGCCCCAGTTAACTTTGCCTTGGAACAATGGCAACTCATTCGAGTTCATTACACCTTCCATGCAAGAAATGTGTCTCATATGACGTGAAGCATATTCTGGGCCAGTCAACCCTGGGTTAAACCAGTTGTCTGTTGTTAGCCTAGGTCCTTCGGGTAGGACAATGGATTTGTCCTTCTGTAGGATCCCAGAAAGGCTTTGTTCCAGGCCTAACCTGGTGTGTTGTCTCCCCCCCACCATGCAGTGGTTTTTAAACATCCTACAGTCAACATAACCCTTTCAGGTCATTTCTGCTGCTGTGGAGCCTCTGCCCATTCAAAAGACTGACAGGACACAGGCCTCTTGGACCAGCCTCCCTGCTGCTCTGCCATTACCCCAGCTCTCTGTAGAATCAGTCCCTGATGACCTATTGTAGAAGCCCAGGGCTGGCCGGAGCACGGTCTGAAACCCTCTTCCTTAAGATTTCAAGCGTAAGCCAGCTCAAGTTTAGGCAGAGCTGCCCTTGGAGGAGGGAGGAGAGGTGAGGGGAAGGGGAAGAGGCTCTCACACACCCTCCAGTTCCACTGGATTTTGCTTAGAAACTGAAGTCAACAGATTCTTTCCAATGACTTTTAGGGCATCTGGGAGTAGCAGGTGTTGAAAGCTGAACTCTTAATTAGTTAATTACACAATTAACTTCACAGAATTGAGGGCTTACTCCTGCAAAGTTCAATACAGGAAAGGATTTTAATGGTGGGAGTCTTCTCTCCAGCCTACCTCAATGCTCAATAATTAATTAGTACAAATAGACAGACTCATTTATTAGTTGAAAACCACAGGACTATAACAATAACAGACAACAACAACATCAAGGGCGATACAGAAATATGAAAGAGAAAAAGAGAGCAGACCCCTTGCCCGCTTGCAACAATGTTTCAGTTGCAGGCACAATCAGCTTAGCTTAACACTATCTACAATTTTTAAAAAATGTATATCTCATGTTCCAGGTCAAATTAGCCAAATTCGTTCCAAATCACTCAACTAAACAGAACTCAATTGTTCCAAAATCCAAATCGATTGAGCAGGCAGAACTCAATTATTCGAAGCACCACGTACGGCCCTACAACCAGTGAGCATCCTCCATCCCAGACCTATCACCCTGAGTCTTCAGACACTCCCATATCCATTGGCAGGCATTGTACGCGCAGGCCCAAGTCCGGAGGTCTTGGGGTTCAGATGCCTCTAGATTTAATTTTATTAGAAAATGAACACTCAATTACTGTACACACAGTGATCTACCCCAAGGCTCCCACTCCCCCAGAAGCTTTTCCCCCTCCTCAGGTACTCAGTTTTCTCTTTTTAAGGGAGCGTAATACTGTACCATTCAAGGGCAATGGTTACTCAGCACCAGTCTGTTGCATTGGGTCCTATGTTTGTGTCACTGGGGAGCTTCACTCCACCCAGATAATACCCACACAGCAATCAAACTCTCTCCTCAGAGTTTCATCCACTGACCCAAGCTTTCTTACAGACACAACCATAATAGTAACCATTCAGCACATCAAACAACACTTAGTCATGACTCATGAAGTCTCACTCACACCCAGACTCACAAACACAACCACATCAAATGAATCCCCCCCCCCCCCAAATGAGTCTTGGTTACAAGCTCTTTTATAAGTTCCAGGCGGACAGGTCATAGTTGGTCTAAAGACACAGGCAGACAGGGTTCTTTGGGTAAAGCTGGTATCTTTTATTCGAGCAACTCAAATAGTTGGAATAATTCTTCTGTGCAACCTTTCGGGTACAAGTACTCTTTGTCAGGGTATGCACCAACTGCAGATGCTTCCTCAGCCTGACGAAGGGTACTTGTATCTGAAAGCTTGCAAAGAAGAATTTTCTAACTATTTCAGTTGATCGAATAAAAGATACCAGCTTTACCCAAAAAACTTTTTATAAGTTCCAGTCACAGCACCTTTGTCAATCACGTTCATAACCAACCAATCTCTCAGAGGTGCTGTCACTCGCATGTCAATCACTGGCTGATCCCATCTCACCTGATCACCTCATGACAAGGTAATGAATGCATGTTGACTTCTCACTAGTTTTCACATGAACACAAGTAACTAAACTGCACCTTCAAACTAGGTCATTACCTCATTGGACCTTCAAACTAGGTCATTACCTCATTGAAGGTAAAGACTTCACCTTTTCCAGAACCGTCTAGACCCTTAGCTCATGGACATGGGCAACTGATGCCACCTGAGTCACGGTTGATCTCGCCGACCGGGAAGCACGAGCAGTACCCCTGGAAGTGCCAGCGGCACTTCACCTGTTGCCCCCACTCCCCAGCCAGTGCTTGCAGGGGGGCACACCGGCACTCCTGCGTGCCACCCTGACCGTCACCTAAGCGGGGAGTGCTGCCTGTCAGGGGGTGTACCAGTGCTCTCAGAGGGTGCACGTGCATCCCCACACACCCCCTACACACTGCCACTGCTCGTGGAATATGTATAACACTACTTTAGCTACATGACTGCTAGCTGAATTACCTAACTGCTACACAAAATTACCAACAAGCCAGGGGATATACCACCTTGCAGCCTACATAGGCTTTTGTGTGGCATGGGTGACTCAGGCCCATTTAACTGGGAGGAACCTAAAGGGGTGGTGGAATTGCCATCCTTAGAGTTTTTTTAAGGCCTAGTTCAACAAAGCCCTGGCTGAAATGATCTAGTTGGGGATGGTTCTGCCTTGAGCAGGGGGTTGGACTCACTAGATGATCTCCTGAGGTCCCTTCCAAGCGTAATTTTCTATGAGTCTATGATTCCATGACCACCCTACTCCCTACAACAGGCCAGAAAAGAAAGGCTGCTGTTAGGGGCAGACTCCCCAGAAAGACTGCAAAAAAGGAGTAGGTAGAGGAGAGGGGTGTGGAAAGAATGACTGCTTAGATGGAAGATTTACACGCGTAAATGACATATTTTCTACAGTCTCCTTACAGCAACACTTGTTAAGTCTCCAGATGAGACTTTTGGTACAACAGATGTCACTACTCAGTCTCAGCCTACTAAATGGATGCAAAGGAGAATCCCCTCCCTTTTCCCTCTTTAATACACATACTCCTTTTACCGACTGTGAGATGTCACTGTGGACATTGATCCTACCCTGTTACAATTAAGGTTCTTTTAGGATAAGTTATCCAATTAAATTCGTAATTTTCACCAGGATCTAACAGAATTACAAACTAGGATGCAATTACTGGAACATATCCAGCCTGCAGTGGGGTAGACGGGACTAATGCACAGGTGGCCAAATGTCCTGATCTTTCTAGCCAAACCAAAATCTTGACTCAGTCACAGGACACAGAATGTTCGAGATGCTCGTGTCCCACAGTCAGCAATTTGTGCACAGTGTCCAACCTCCAATAATTTGTCATTAAATGATTTCCTTCATGACTCTGAGTGAGAGGTAAGTATCTTTGCGGGTGATATCTCTTATTGGATCATCTTCAAGAGCCAAATTTAAAGTACCTAGGAGACTCACACAGCTGGCTGGCCACAGCTTGGCCACTCCTGAAGTAGTGTAGCAGTCAGTAGTAGATCTAGGATACTGCAAAAGGGGATTTGGTGGCAGTAGCAAGCTCACTAAGCATGTGTCTGTCAACTGATATAGAAGCTCTCGGAAGTGAAGGGGTGCAACAGCACTACTGCACCCTGTCTGGATCCACCCCTTTGGCAATCTATAGACTATATTTGAAGTCAGGGGTCTAACACAAGAGTCTCAAACTCAGTTTTGATTCCAGGCTGGATCCACATGACTGGATTCATAGGGTCAACAGTAGCTGCACTGGGTCTGGTACCAGCAGTCTAGGGCAGAGGTCCAGGGACAGCAGCAGGGGTCCAGCAGCCACAGATGCAAGGGTTCACCCCCTTTGCACAGGGCCATGTCTATCAGGGCCCAGGCCCTAACTTCTAGTAGCCTGGCAGACTGATAGAACAGCACTGCAGGGTCTCTCTCTTTGACACTCACAGTTTAACAGAAGATGAGATGCAGCTTGCTGAATGTTAATTGCTCATATGAGCAGCAAAGGGTATACTTTTGATATATGAACTTCAAATTCAGGGCTGAAACAGCAGTACCATCAGTTAATAATAAGCACCTCAAACGCCATCTACTGGCGTGTTCTCAGGAAGTAAAGCACAGTTTCATTTTACCAGGAAGGGGAAAGGAGGAAAGAGAGAGTTGTGTCTGAGAAGACAGAGTAGTAAAACACCAAAATGACTCTTTGGAAGAGGAACTGTGGCATTTGTTACCAGTACAATACAAAAAACATAGATAGCCCCCACGTAACCCGTCTCTCTCCACACTACCATACCGGAGTTCTATTTTTTTTGTAAAAACAGTCAAATTTAAACCAGTGATAGTACTTCGAAACAGCAACTCGAAATTCTGTAAAATTACTGTTACATGGCAGCCTCTGTGTGGGCCAAGTGGCAGATCAGGGAGGGGACAGGCAGATAGAGCAGGAAGCAGAAAGCAAAGCAGCAGATCAGGCAAGGGGTGCAAGGCTAGCTGCAGAAAGCAGAGCAGCAGATTGACAGAGCAGGTAACTGGAGTGACACTTGAGGAAAGATGCAGTCATTTGTGGTACACCTGCCAAAAAAGGTTGCCAACCACTATCCTATATTAAAATAGGCTTCAAAACCTATAAATCGCACTGCTTTTCAAGAGTGTTTGTTGTAGCCATGTTGGTCTAGAACATAGGCAGACAAGGTTCTTTGAGAAAAGGGGAAGTCTTTTATTAGACCAACTAAAAGATATCCCATTTCCTCAAAAAACCCTGTCTGCCTAATCACACCATGGGCACTCCATACTTGGAAAACCTGAAGACCACATTTTATACATGACACTGGTGACTTAAACATCCAATAAAGTTGTAGATGCTTAGTAAATAAGGCCATGCCTCAATTTAAAGGGCACATAATAGATATAAATGACAATTAGTTCATTAGGGATACCTGTGATAGAAACAGCATTCCTTTGGTAAAGAAATTTGCTACATTGTTTAGAGAAGTCAGTTATGGAACAACAGAGCAAGTCCCGGAAAGAAATGAAACTGCAGCCAGTTATACATCGAGCAGTTTAAGCTCTCTGTATATACACTTTAAACTGCATCTTCAAATGAAAAGGCAGAATTGTCTGTCTCTGAGAGATACGAAGAAACTATATATGCTCCTTCAATTACAGCGTTTTGTAATCTTTATGGCAGTGATTTTCAACATGTTTAGACTCAGGGCACGCCTCAGAAAATGTCAATTCTTAGTTTTCACTTGTTTCCTGACTATGGAAAAATAACAGAGCAACTCTTTTATTGCAAAGACCTCCAAAAGAACACAACAGGGCAAAATGTTTATGACACTGTGGGTTCCTATTTGAAATCTCTGGGTTTATCTTACAAATCATATGTTGCTGTTTGCACACCTAACAGTGCTAATATTGCGCAACCCCCTTAAAAGGATCTCATGGCACCTTGGTTAAGAATCATTGTTCTATGAGGAGAGTTCCGTTTCCATGCCATTTGCAATTTTAAACTATCATGCCATCTACCAGTTGCATGCAAGATGTCTGGGTGTTGACATTTGTACAGCAAAAATTAAATAGAATGGCCCAATTCACCAGTTAGATTATACCAGTTTTTGTTCACTGCTGATAGTGGATTAAGAAAAAGAAGGAAAGAAAGATGCTAAGAACTCTATATTCCATTACCCACGTATGACAGCACTCACTACTGAGAATGAGTGTCCAAGGCTATTATTCAGGAAAAATAAAAAGCTATGCTGTTATGCATTTAAAACCATACATCTGGGTAACCTTACCTCAGAGGTGTACGTATTTATTTATCTGTCCTGTTCCAGAGGTTTCTCTGGATTAGGAACAAGTCAATAAATTATGTAAAAGGCACTACTTAGCTCAGGGGTCAGCAACCCCCAGCACGTGTGCCGAGAATGGCACACGAGGCCATTTTGCTCAGCACACCACCACCAGCCTGGGTTCTAGACAGCTGCTCCCAGCCAAGAACCCCGGGCTGCTCCCAGCAGGTGGCTGGGCAGCTGCAAGCCCTGCTGCAAGCAGACTGGGCTCCGTGATTGGCAGCAGCTACCCAGAGCCTGGGCCAGTTGCAGCCAGGAGGCTGCAAACATTTGCTCCGGGTTCCGAAATTAGCTCCATACTAGCAGGCGCATGCACGCCTCAGAGCGGAGGGTGGGGAAGGGGCCTGAGGTAACGCAACCCTGGCCTCTCCCCCACTGCTGGCGCAGAGCTGATGACCAAGCTCCAGAGCCCAGCTGTTTGTAGCCAGCTTGAGCTCTGGGCAGTTGCAGCGGGCAGGCTGCAAACAGCTGCGCTGGGCTCCACAGCCCCGGCATCAGCTCCATGCTGGTGGTGATTGCACATACACCTCAGAGCGGACAGTGGGAAGGCTGTGCTGCCTCAGACCCTATCCCCACCATCCACTCTAAGGTCTGCATGCACCCACCAGTATGGAGCTGATGCCAGAGCCCGGAGCAGCTGTTTGCAGCCTCCCAGCTGCAGCCAGCCCAGGCTCTGGTAGCTGCTGCCAACCACGGAGCCTAGGCTGCTTGCAGCAGGGCATACAGGTGAGCCCACCTGATGCCCTCCCACTCTGAGCCCAGCCTTGGCCCAGCCCCTCCACCAGGATGAGGCTGGCACTGCCCCTTCCCAGGAGCACTGCACATTTTGCGAGCTTAGCTGTGCAGGGTAGGTGGGTGATTGGGCTGATGGGCAGGCTCTGGGCCAGGGCCGCGGCCAGCTGTGCTGCAAGCCTGGGGGCTGGCTGCCCAGGGAAGCACAGGGGCTCTGGCGGGAGCAGGGCATTGTCCGGTTGGACTTTGTTCAGTGGTCCAGGAGCCCGGCTCCATGCGCCCGTGCATCTGGTTCTGTGCATCTGTGTGCCCACACATGTGTCTGGTTCTGGATGTGTACTCGCGCACGTGTGTGTGTGTGTGTGTGTGTGTGTGTGTGTGGTTCTCCCTCTCCTCCTTCTCTTGTCTCTCTTTTCTTTCTCTCTCTCGTTGCAACATGCTCAACAAAAACAGAATACACAACAAAGCCAACATTTATGATGATTAAATATTCTAATATGCAGTGTGTCTTGCCATGTACCCCCCTCCCACCCTCATTTTGTTTTTCTGCCATGCCAACACTCCAGCAGCTTCCAAGGTAGACATTGTGTTTTTTTCGGCACTCTGGTCAAACAAATGCAAGTTGTTAAGAGGTCTATATTTATTTACTTCTAAGGCTTTGTGGATACTTGCTTTTCTTATGTTTAATATACAATGCTTCTAAAGTCAATTCATTTATTATTTTATGTCCCAATTCAGCCAGGTAGGTAAGCACACATATAAACTTAGGAGCTACTCACATGCTGAAGAATAGGCATACGCTGAAGCACCCTACTTAACTGGGGCCTAAGCTAAGCATACTTCCCTTTTATTTACAAAGGCTAGACTCTTTTATTTAAAACATTTCCTTTACAAATTAGTAGCAGTTAAAAAAAAAAACAACCTATCAACTGCCTCCTGTATTTATATTCTACTACATGAGTAGAGACCTGCAAAAAATTCAGTGCCATTTACTGCTCTACATTTCTAATCCAAATATAAAATATTACCTCAAATATAAGAAATAAAACACATTGTTTTTACCAACCAACATTTTATTGTTTGTAAAAAAGTCAAAACCAAAGTACACAACTGAAATTTACACCAAGCTTTTCTGAAGCAGTTAAATGGCTATACAGAAGAAATAACATTTTCCAGTATTAGTTTCATATAGCAGTGTTATATAATATAACATAGCAACCATCAAAACATGGCTTGATGTTTCATCAGTTTGCAAGACAGAACTTAAGATTCTCAAAGGGTATTTCCCTCAGTGGGTGCACAGCTAGAGCACACTTGAAATTACACATTTTTAGAGCCAGAATATTATAAAACAAGTTAAAAAGAAAACACTTTTTCGTGTTTTGCACCTTTTCCCTTATGAACATGGCCTAAAGAATACATTCTTACACAGGTTTAGTTATTTTAGGAAACTATTAATGCAGTGGTTTAATAGCTCCAGAGGCAAATGGCTGCTTTCATTTCACCCTGTTCTCTCATAATGAAAGAGAAAGATTTTGCTACAACTATGTTTTCATTAACACCACAGCAGAACAAAATTATTATTATACAAATATTAACATAAAGCCTAAAGCTAGTATTTTGAGAATGTTCAGCCACTTGAGCATAAAATATCTGAGAGCTTTTAAACTTTACAAAATGGAAAATGTTTTGAAAACAAAATTTAATAAACTGTAAAAGTTTTTACCCTGGTTCTCTCAGCCTTTTTCTGTTCCCATACTTGCAAAGCTGTAGAAGGAAAAAAAAAAAAATGGTTTGTTCATCTCAAGATGTATTTTGTTAGAAACTTTAGCTTATTAGAATCTTTTAACATTTTATTTATATTTACAATAATTTACCCATCCTCATCTTTATCAGAACTTAAGATTCTCAACTCTTACATCAAAATTGACCCTTTTAAGATATTCACTGGACTGTCTATATTGAGCGCCACTGCAAGAACTGGCCAATAGATGTCACTTATCTGGAACATTTTTGTGAATGCATTCACAGTACTACTACTACTAGAGAAAAAAAAATCTACTCTTTTCACAGCAAAAAAGAAATGGTTTGGATAAAAAGATCCTTGATATGCCAAGTTTCATACAATGAGCTGGCAGTTTAACTTCAGACATTAATACAAATGTAAACAGTCACTTTAACTACATCAAGGGAAGTTAAAACCTCTGTGACTTGTCTCAAACTACTCACTGCCAAAAATGTTTGATTATGGATGTTTTGCTCCAACATAAGAAGTTATGTACTATATTAGCCAAGTTCTATATGCATAACAGTAATACATCTTTTAAATAATGGACCTTTGCACACTCAAATACTCACCTATCTGTACTACTTCTTCTTATACTGTCCTGTATTTTTCCTCAGAGCCAAGGAAGCCATTTCCACAATAGTATTAATAGACAGGCCACTGAGAAAACCGTTATTATTTGTTCTCACTTCCAGTAAAGCATCCACAATATCATTTCTAAATAAGTAAGTAATAGAGAAATAAGATTTTTCTTTAGCACAGTATAAAGATATGTAAAGAAAACAACAGACAACCACAGTTGAACATGTATTGCTCTATTGGATTATCTCATATATTAGACTAATCATAAATCAGGGCAGGGAAAAAGATCAAAGACACTTTTTACCTGCTAGCCTCTGGATGCAGTTCTTGCAGTTTCTTCATTAATTTGGTAAAACTGCTCAAATTCAATGTGTTAGGAGGCATAAAGGTGGCAGATGGATCAGGAAAGAACTGAACAGATTTTACCTTCAGAAGATCCCCTCTGATTGTCTAGGTATACATTAAACAAATTGAAAATAAAAGTGTTATATGCTGCACAGCTAACCTAGTTTAATACATATGTACACATTTGTTTGTAAAGAATAAAACCAACTATTATATTATGCAACTAACTACTGCATCTCATAACTATCTATATCTATATAGAAACTTAACAGAAATAGTAAAAGACAGGCCAAATAGGTTGCTCATTAAAATTAAAGATACTCTTGTTAGTGTTGTTTTTTCATGTGTAAACACAGTAAAATAGGCATCATTCAGATTTATCCAAGAGCTTTCAAAGTTCTGATTTTTTCTAATAACCATAACCACAAGATTCTGTAAGTGGACCATGAACATCTGAAAGTATATTAATCATTTAACATTTTAAATTAAAACAGAAGTTGTCTCTCCAATTCTGCCATAAATTTAAAACACTTCTTTTACATTAATAAGTCACAAGACATTATTACCATATGCAAACGTTTTAAGAATCAAAACTTGTACATCTAAAATGAAACACCAAAATAAGATGCAATATATTCAGTGCCAAAGATGAGTTTTGTCCATTCCATTATCACAGATATTTTTAATCCGAAAGACAGTGACACAAGCCAATACTAGTACTGCTACATATGCTTACATTTCACATAAGAAATAAGGGTGTCTGCTTCAAGCTTTATAAAACTTGAAGCAATTTAACACGTAGTATTTGAGGGAAGAATTTATTTACCTTTTGAGTAACTGCAACTGATTGACATGTATGGGGTTTTAAAGAGCTGAGTACTTTTGTGGGGATCAGGGGAGGAACTTTTGAACAAGTAGGAGGAGGAGCACACCCTCTTACAGAGGCAGAAGTGGTGACTGGCACTTTCAAGGAAGTGGAGGGGGGATATGTATTTTCAGCATTTTTTTGCACACTATTAGTGACTTGGTTTTTACAGAATGGTGGACTTGAGAGCTTTTGATAAGCTGGAGATACGTTTTCTTCTGCAGTTTTTGTGCAGCAAACAATGATTGCTTTTCCTTTTATTTCTTTTCCATTCATTTCTTCCACAGCCAACTTTGCTTTACTGGCTTTCTTAAAGCTAAGAAAAGCATATGTACTACAATTGAAAAATATATATGTTAGAATTAAGAAAATATAGTTTAAACTAATATGCAATATAGTTAATTACCATATTCATAACCACAATGCCTTTCCACTATAGTAGAACTCTCTGCCTTAGCATGTTAAATGCTGCTTTTAACTGAATTACAATATAGAACAGAACCTTTAAAATGTATAATTTTCCATAACATGTTAGCTGCCTCCAGCACAAGTCATTGCCAAATAATCATCTAAAATATACCAGATGGAAAACAATTTAAATAAAATGCTATTCAAATAAAACAAAGTTAAAACTACTGTTACTTATTCTGTTATTCTATTATTCTGAATCCCATGCAAATAAATGCTCATATTAATGTACCTGTATTGATTAGGATCCTCACAAATTGAAACCTCAGAAACCTCATACTTACTGAACTGAGACCTAAGATCAACCTGCAATAAATAAGCATATTTAGGTTGTAAATTTATACTAAATGTCATTTACCAGACAGACAAATATTATCAATACCATTTAAAGAAAGATGGGTTTACCTCCGATACTGAAGGACTTAAGCCACTCACACAAATAAAATACTGCTTATTTGGGTCAATTCTTCTACTTTCCACTGTCTTTACTTCTGGGAACATAGAAATATATAAAAAAAGAATTACATGCCATCTTAATTCAATCTATAAAAACCTTCACCTTCAATAAAT
>NW_017729031.1:86217591-86229820 GCF_001723915.1 Gavialis gangeticus
AAAAAAAATTACATCCCATTTTAATTAAATCTAAAAAAACCTTCCCCTTAAAAAAATGGAAAAAAAAAAAAAAAAAAAAAAAAAAAAATCAGAAAATACATAAGGCAAAAGGTTTCTCCAAAACTATTAAAGTTAATGAATGGAGGAAATATGTTTCCCAATACGGTAACAAAAATGCTCAAACTAGATCTTTAAAAAAAAACCTACCTTAAAATACTAAGAAAAATACACAGTAGAAATATTAGAAATTAAACTATAGGACAAAAATATTTTTTCACATGCTTCTTCAGAAAGACATTAATTGTTTCTAATGATATAGAAAGGGCTTTAACATTAACATACATTTGTCTATCTAACTAATATACAGTACCATAGTTTGGGTTGCGACCCAAAAATGGGAAGGGAAAGGGGAGGGGATGACAGCAGCAGTGTGCAAGCTTTTCCTGCCCCTCCCCACTCCTGCATCCAGCCAGCCAACTGGAAATTCCAGTTAAGAGCATTCCAAATGGTGGAATGCCGCATAACAGGGATTTTACTGTATTTCAAAAGGTCATGAGCTGTGGCAGGGCACAGAGGCAGCAAAAAGGTTCTTGCCCCTTCCAGTGGGGGAAGGGGGTTGGGGAGAGCTGCACGGTCAGGCTGCTTTCCGTGCTTGTAGGCCTGGGGCGGCTGGGAGATGCTGCTCAGGGGGCAGGAGGGGCCATGACCAGGCTGTCTGGCATGGTGCACCAGCCCCAGCCCAGGGCAGGAGGGTTCCACAGACCTCTCCTCCTCCTCCCTCCAGCCCATGCCAGGGGTGTGAGTTAGGCCAGAGCACAGTGGCTGCAGCAGCTCCAAGTGATATGGGGTCAGCTGGGGAGGGGTAGTGGACTGTAGGTCAGGAGTGAGGGGCATCAGCATGGCCCAGGGGGATGTGGGTCAGAACAGGCCATGGATCTTTGCAAGTGGGTCCTGGTAGGAAAAATGTTGAGAACCACTGGCTTACAGGACTCAGAGCAAGGCGCAAACTGGCATTCAAGCAATCCCATCCCTTCCTACCCGGGAAATTTTGATGCTTTGACTATGGTAATATCCTTTAGAGGAGAAGCCTGTGTCAAACACTGCCCAAGAATGTATTAAGAGCTTTTAAATCTCGATGCACTTCAGTATATAATACAGGTACAGTTCAATGGTGCCAAGGTGAAGCTTCAAGACCTATTGTGTTAAATGAGTAGCTGTCAACCTTTGGATTGTTGAATAACAAGCAGCCAAAAAGTCATCCTTTGACTCGCATCTCACAAGTCACAGTACCTACACAAAACACTGAGAAAGGTACCTAGCTGTGTTACTCAGTCAGAAGGCATGAGAAGGTAGCATCTTAGGGACTTTCTGATCCAGAGGCATAATCTTTCATAGGCAACAGCCAACTTCATCAGATGCTTTTTTAACCTCCCTGGACATTTCATCACTGACCTCAAAGTAGTTCTTTGATAACAAAAATTTAAAACAAACTCAAACAGGAAATTGCAGAACAAGAAATCATCCACAGACTTGATTGTGTTTAGTCTAAACAGAGACCATGAATTCTTATCTCACTGCCTGAATTAGCTTTTACAACCTGCTGAGGGACGTAAAGCATAAGTGCTTTGTTTTTTCTCTTACTCACCCTTGCCTCTCTTGGAAGCACCCCTTTTCTTTTCCTTCCCACTTCCCTACCCTTTATATTCTAATCACTACTTTCTATTTAGCAGCTCTGATTTCTGCAGTCCCTTCACAGCATCTGATGAAGTAAGCCCTCTCCAAAGCTTATGCTTTACATCTCTGTATTTGCAGCTATGTAGACTAACTAAATCTACCCTGCCTTCTTCCCTCGGGATGACACTGAAATTGTCAAGCCCCTTATGAATGGCTTGTCAGGAGATTAGAAGATCTTCACTAGCCAAGGAGTTTAGATGCTTTTCATGATCACTTTCAAATGAACATACAGGAGGTATTTATAGTGTTTTATACCTCTCCAAAATTACTAATCAAGTCAACAGAACACCGCAGATTTGAAGTGCTGTTAACAGATATTAACTATAAGGATAGCTTAATTGAAGGAGTGAGGATAAAACTAAGGCAATGTTCAGTTAGTTAACTCAAACTTACCTGTTGTACGCACTCTCTCTAGTTTTCCTTGTTCCTTTGCACTTCCCTGAAGTGTTACTAAAAGATCAGTTGCTGTCAAGTTTTCTTTAGCATCAAACCAGTGTCCATATAGTTCTTGACTTTTTCTTAAATCTATGCAGTTAAAATTAATTTGAATACATGAAACTAACTTTAAGTAATTGTCGAAGGCTAGGAGTTGTGATGCCCTGAGAACTCATTTTGATTCTCCCATTGACTTGCTCCGACTCAAGCATGTAATTTGTCTTTTCTGTTTATCATCTGTAAGCTAGGCAGTTGACTAAGTATTTATTCTATATGAAGTGATTTTTAATAGACCCATAAATAGTACTTTAAACACAACTGAAGAGGCCAATCCCTGTTCCACAAGAGAAATAAAAGTAAACAAGGGGGATAAAGGAAAGAGGTTTACACCAACTGAGGCCAATTTATGTGCAACATGCACAGTATTTCAAATGTAAAAATAATATTAAATATTACTTATATTGGAGTTCATATTTTGTCTTTTTCCTGATAAACTGAACAACAAACAGGCCAACAGAGAAAGAGAAGCATTTTGAAGTTTTAAATCCACTGCTATTTATAAATACATGTTATTTAAACAAACAGCATTATTTTAACATTAATCCTATTCCTTAACCCTGCTCAGTCTGCTAGTCTGGAAAGATTCCAGAAAATGACTTCCCTCATACATATGAATACCTGGCAGTACTCACTAAATTACACTGAGTATATATACTAAGGGACACAAAAGAAAATTGATATATGAAGCAATGTGCACAGGTACCATGGGACTTAGATGCACTTACTCTTAGATAAAGCAGGATTTTTCAGGTTGTTGCTAAAGTAGTATAATAAAGTAATAATCTAAAAAATGTAAAAGGGGAAAGGATTGTAGTAAGAGACATTAGTTGAGTTTGGATCTGTTTTGAGTGACATGCAGTAAACACAGTCCCAAGAAACCAACAGAATGCAAAACAAGTCTTCAGCTCAGATATGTTTATGACTGATGTAAATGGACCAAACCCTTAGTTTTCCTTGGATGGCCATGTAAGTAAGAGGGGGAAGGAAGGGAAATGGAAAGGGGCATGGGGGAGAGGGAATAAGTCCACATGCCCAAAGGGTCATTGGTATTCAATGTAATTAAAAAACCCTTGGATTTGGTACAACTAACTTACCCTTTTCTACATCTTCATCTTTATAGTTTTCTTCAAAGGTCCTACTTTTAAGTTTACGGCTATCTGGTAAACACACCTTCTGAGAAGCAATCTATAATACGTAAGTAATTGGATCATATGTAAGTTGCAGTACTTTTTTACATAAAATGCATGTTTTACTATATTAATGTTTTCTGACTATATAGTATATAAAACAGACAAGCTGATATCTTATAGAAGTGTTTTGTTCACTAATCATTCTTAGGATACCTAATCATTTTCAAGTTTTGAAAGCAGTATAACTCTTCCCCACTTGATGCTAGTTGTATTGCATATTATTGCTAGCACAAAAAATTCTTGGCTGGGATATAGTGTTCAAAGTTCCATGTTTATATACTACTCTAAAAAATCTGTCTACATATAAGAACACATTTAAAGTAGATTATCAGCTGCTTATACGTTAATCAACTAAAGGCTCGTGAAACTCACAGAAGAGGGTGCTCCTGTCAAGCTGGTGGATGTTTCAGTCTCTTTAAGTTTTAATGTTTCCATTTCTGAGTTCCCTGGCTCAACACTGTAAACAAACAAACAAAAAGATCTAACAATTTTGGCAAAAGTACATAAGAACAGTCATTTATTGGGTCAGACCATAGCTTTGTGCTCAGTATCCTATATCATGCAGTGGCAGAGCAGATGCTGAAAAGGAGTTAACTAGGTACGACCAGGGTTTTTTTCCCCACAGTTCCGCTCTCTCTTGCAGCCTCCAGTATTTATGGTCTACCTGGATTATAAAGCTCAATAAACACCAGTTATATAGCATAATTTTCAAAACATATATTCTCTATCAATTAAATGTTTTCAAAATAAGGAATAAACACACAACTTATTCAAGGACGCTTTATATTTTAATATACTTTCAAAGAAAAAGAAATGTTCTCTAAGCATGTTAAAAGGGAAAAAAGTAAAAGCATAGTTTGTCTTTATTGTTTAAAAAAAAAAAAGACTTGCACAAAATTCATAACTGAACAATTATCCTTCAGTAGAGCCCAAACAATAACCTACTTTAGAAAAGGTCAGAAACTACCTGTTCCAAAATGTCCACACTCTCCTTCCTTGTGAGAGGTCAGCAAAACTGAGTCCCTTTTGCCAAACTATTTTCCCCTAAGCTTCTCTAATAAGCAAATCCAGCTAATGTTAAAGGTGGCTTGCTCAAGAAAAAGTTGAGGGAGCAAATTGATAAAGTGCTTGGAAACTTGTATATGATGGTTAAAGTTGTTGGGGTATCTGAACCCTAGTATATCATAGTTGTGATAATGGAAAATGAAGTGTCTGTTCAAGAACGAGCAGAAGGTACACACTGTAAGGTGGCTTAACTTTTCATTCCATCACTTTTGTAGTTGTGTTTAAGAGAGATATTGTTCTGCTTCTACTTAACCCTTAGCACTGGAGGCCCAATGCTGTTACAGAAAAACTAGATGGATTCTTTTCTGTCTTACATTTAACAACGGATCTTATTGTGCACCGACTGCAAAAACCTTTATTACAAGCCAGACATACAAGGCAGCAACAACACAACTGAAGATTCCAGATATAGTTTTCAGTGATGACAGTTGGGAAAAAAAAAATCTCTCAAACTGAGAAAATTTATTTTGAAAGTAACAGCAAAACTCCACTCTGAAATATTATTATATTACCCACCAAATTGCCAAAATGCCATTTCAAAGCACACTCTCACACAAACATCCAAACACTTGTATTGTTTAATTTCACTTCTTACCTCTTTCTTAGCAAAATACATAAACAAAAATTGTAGTGACTTACTCATAATGAAGATCTTCACTTACTAACTGTCAAGGAAAACAAAAAGATTTGCTTTATTTTTTCAATAAAAACAAAATTCCTATTGGCAAAGAGGCTGTTTTAAAAACTAATTACCTTGGATGGAATGTAAGAAGAAAAGATGGAGAGCAATTTGGACTCTACTGATAACGGGGGCAAGGCATCTAACGGTATGCCCCTTACTAATTTCTCTCTCATATTTTTGTACCTAACTTTCAGTTCTTCAAAAGCAGACACTAAGTTGACAAAGTCACTTTTTAAATTCCTGTTAAAAATAGAAAACAAACACTTCAGGTACAGTGGGGAACTCGTATTCCATAATTTTTTTTAATCTGGATCTTTCGATGTGTAGCTTCATACCTAATTTACTTCTTATTATGTAAACTCTGTGCTGAATATAGAATTATTAAATTCCTCACAGCCTTTTCTATGGTGTTTGTCACCATAGTATCTGACTTTCTTCTGGTAGGTGATGTGAAGATGCATTGATTAATGGACATGAAAGGTAGTATCATCATCCCAACTTACGATTAGGTAAGTAAAACAGAGATATTAAAAGTCAAAGGTTAGAAAGTGGGCACAAAAGCTGTAGGTGGACAAAATAATTACACTGGTTTAAAGTGGGGGACCTGCCACTTGCAGCTAACGTGTTGTTACTGTTTCAGCTATCCACTCTTAATCCTGTGGAAAACCAAGGCACTTTTCATGGGAATGGAACGGCTGCTAGAATACTTTCTGTTGCTTCTACTTGTGGTGGGATACAGGAGACACAGACCAACTACAAAAGAAAAGCCTAAGATGCAGCAAGCTACACTTGTTCCCACCCCTGTCAGAATAACTGTTTTATCTGTCCACATCCAAAATTTGGGCCCCTAACTTGACATCTTTAAGGCATTATATTTTAGAGTATTTAACGTATTTGTATCTATTACTTGAATACTGTTGGAGGGCAAACCAAACTAGTTCTGCCATGAGAAAAGAAAAAAATTTAGTATACTAAATATCTGACATGGTGGCACTTCCATTTTCCAATAGTGATAAAAAATGCTCTGATAATTTGCCACTATCTACCCATTATGCAGACGTTACACTCCAGGAAAATATTTTCACCAGAACCAAGCCAAACTGGTCCAATGGGTAAGTCTTAATCAGTAATAACCTGAAACTGAGAAATGCAGTGGGTATGTGATTATATATCACAACTTTATGTATAAAAATGCATACAAGTATATTTTTTATAGCAATAAACAATTTAATTAGATTTAAAATATTTTAATTCCACTAAGGACTACTGCTGCCCAAATGGAAAGAAAGTGTTTGCTGTTGCTCTTTTTATGTTAACAAATGGCTTGATTTTTCACATTCTAGAGAACATCCTATATCTGCGATATTGCAAAAATCATACGTGCCTGCTAAAACACTCTTTTTCCTCTGTAACAAGTTTGTAAATCTTCCAGCAGTGCTGACGGCACATCCAGTAATGAGTTTGTAGAAGCTGCAAATCTGCTTTTATAGCTCTCTGCAGCATTTTCTTACAACAGTGTGATGAGCAACTCTCCGTTTCTGTGGTTAGGTGCAACATCCTTTAAAAAGAAAAAAAATATTTAATATTAACTAATGAATGTAATTAAGAAATATTTTTCTCATTACTTGATGCATGTGTCATTTTAAACTTATTTAGCTTTTTAGAAACTACTTCTGACCACAACTTGGGAGGGAAACCTGAAATTTAAAATCAATTCCTACTATCCAGTACAAGGAAAGCCAGTATACCTAGGGACTAGGTCTGGTGAAGCAGCTAGTATTTGCTTTGGATTTGGATTCGGCCGAATCGGGAGATGGCAATTCGAATCACTGTCCCGCATCGATTCAGCTGAATCTGATTCGGAGATTTGGCTGCTGCTGAATTGGCTGAATCTCCGAATCAAACAGGCCCCATCCCCTGCCCACTCTCCCAGCCACATCAATGGCTGCCCCACCCAGCCCCAGCATCCCGGCTCTTTTAATAAAAGCCCCCACTTGCCAGCTCCTGCCTGGTGGGGAAGCAATGCCCGCTGTGCCCAGAAGCTCCGACAGCTGCTGCTGCAGCTGGTGTGTGGGGCTATTTTTTTTTTTTTTTTTTAAAGAACCAGGAGCTGGACTGGGCAAGGCAGCTATCAACAGGGCTGGGAGAGTGGGTCGGGGGTAGGGGCTCATGGCAGAGCACCCCATGCAGCGTGGGGATCGCCCCCTAGCCCAGCAGTATCCAGTGAGTGCGAGGCTTTTTTAAGTGCTGGGATGCTGGCACCAGGCAGGGCAGCCATTGACATGGTTGGGGGGGGGGGGTCGAGGGGCACTCAGGGGATTTGGGGGAGCAGGCAGGGGATGGGGCCTGGTGGGGGTCCTCCCATGGTCCCCACCCCACTCTTTCAGCCTGCCCCCTACTTACCAGCACAGAGTCCAGGTCAAATTTTACAGCCTTTTTCAGAAGCAAATCAGGACACTAAAAAAAAGTGCTTCTTAAGGTGCTGGAGGGGAAAGGCTGTCTAAACTACGGAGATTAAATATGGCCAACCACAAAGAAGAAACAAGGAGAACAAAGGCACATAGTAGACAGGAATGGATGAAAATAGTGAAGACAGCCAAGCACCTCTACGGCCTATGGTACTATATTATTAGTAATAAAAAGATGTAGTAAATAATAATAAGTATCAATTCATAAAAATGACAATTAATGACAAACCTCTCAGGGCTTCCCTTCGTTTCTCCAATATGCACATTATTTTTCAGCTTCAGAGGATCCTGGAAATAAATCACTGTAATTAAAATTATACACCTGCATTTTCTTATATCAAAATCATAATTATACAAGTAATTCTGAGTAGCTCAGTGAGCTCAAAATATTACCTTAATTTGGGAAATCCATTCAGGTGTTGTGATACAAGTATCAGTACCATTTACTCCTGTCTCAGCAAGCTTTGACATAATCTCCTCTCTGTTGCTGTGTATGCATGACAAATCTGTATTACAAGCAACACTTGTATAGTTCTCAGTTTGCCACTCCTTGGGCCTTGTTTTATTCATCATTGTTATCTCTGTGTTATCTGCCCGAGATGCCACAGAAGCCTTGGCATTAGTAGCTCTGCTTGTTGTAAAACAAGCCCTAAAATCAGAACTTGCATCAACAGTCTGGTTAATGGTTACTTTATGATTACATGTGGTCTTATTCAAGCAGATGAGGCAGTTTTGTTCTAAGTCAGAACCCCTCATCATACTATCCCCAGCAGATTTGTCTCTGATTTCTACACTAGACAAATTACTTTCTCTCACTGGAATTCTGGAGGCTGCAGATGAAAAACTGAATTTGGCTTCAACAATCTTTTGGGTACAACCATCACAATCAGTATCAAACGCAGACAGAAATGATTCTTCACAAATATAAGAACTTGTATCTTCTGTATTTTTGCTAGAAATCCATGTGGATGTTACAACAGATGTTTCCCAGGGTAATATGCAAGGATTTCCCTGCTTCAGCAATGTGTGATTGAGGCCATCTCTCTTTTTAGGTACTTCCTGTTCTTTAGCTTTTGGGGCTGATCGGGCATTATCAAAAACAGGAATATGCTTTATCTTGTCTTGATTTTCTAAACTGTTTGCTTGAAGTGCTGTTTGATAAGCCCTTGCTGTGCTCCCACAAGCATTACTTTCAAAGGAATTTTCACAAAGAGTGCTATGATACATCTCATTGGTTTGTTCATTTTCACATTTCACACCCTTATAATCCACCAGAGGTATGGAGTCTTGAACAAACATTTGGGGGAGTTCTGGTACAGCTACTTCATTACAAAATTCTTCAATCGTACTGTGTCCAGAGGCAAAAGGGTCTTCTCCATCAGCTGTAACTCTACAAATTGGATTTACCAACTCCAAAACTTCCAAATTCTGGATCCCTGAAGTTTTCTCATGCTCAAAAGACATATATGAGGTAGTTTGATCATAACAGTCTTGCTCTTCAGCACTATGGTACTCTAACTGTGAGTCTTCATCTGTCTCGTTTTTGTGTCTGTAGTCATCACACTCCTTGCAACTGAAATGTATATTGTTGCAGGCCTCTCCTAACACACAAGCTTCATTTCCATTTTTGTTGCCACAAATATTAGAAACACACTCTCTCCTTTTATTATAGTTATCAAGTTCTGCATCTACTGATGAACTTAAACAAGACAGGCTTTCTTCTTGCAAGTTTAATTCTGAAAAACTCCTGGAGCATGTATGGTCTGAAATGGAACAGTTAACTCCATTAGATTGGTCTGTTGCAGAATATGCCGCAGGGTAGGCTCCTGTTTTGTTATTAACAATGCTATTTGCCCTTTGTTCCATGATCCAAATATCAGGGTTACCAGCAGAAGTAATCTACTCAAACTCAGCATCCTCTAATTCACTTTCACCATACAATGTTGAAGTCAGCAGCCTGGTTTTAAATATCAGTATCTCACCTGATTAAAAAAAAAGGAAATTCTAATCATTCAATCTAATAGAAGCATATTATACGTAAACATACTTCAGAATGAGATGTAGCACTATCATGTTTTGTCCACTGGGTTGTGATAAAAGCTAGGGTATGCTTAAAAAACAAATCTCACTATGAAGAATCAGATAATCATATAGAGAATCATATAAAGAAAAACCACTATTATTGAGTTAAAATGCAATGGAAAACTATTTTACCCAATTGATTCCAGCTTTCTTCATAATCCAGCTAAATTACAGTTTCTTGAAACTTGTATCTACTGTCAAGTACACTGCATAATGTTTTAAATAGTAATGAATAGAATGCATTTGCTTTTATGCATCAAAGTAATTGACTGGAGATCCAACCCTTAAAAGTAAGTGAATAACTTTAGAACACTCAGTTATGCAGCTGAATACTGACTGGGTGCATCTACATGTGCTATTAACCTGACAATTAACTGCAGCACCGTTTGCGCTAGTCAACTGCTCCTTAGCGCAGTGTCTGCACATGCACCCAGGACCACAGCAGCCTGAGTCACAGGAGGGTAAGCCCTGGGCTGGCAGTAGGTTGGTAGGGCAGACTGGGCATGGGCTCCAGACAGCTGCAACAAGGGCCTGGTAGCTGCAAAGGGAAGGGGCTGATTTTTCCCTATGCTGAGCAGCAGCTTCTGCCCGGCTGCTACCATTGCTGCTGCCACTGCTCAGCATGAACAGGCAAATTCAGAGTAGATGCGGGGCAGGCCAGGAGTGAGACTGGGTGCATGAGTTCCAGCTGGTTCAGAGCTGATCCACTCCACTGGATCAAGTCCACAGCAGGCCAGGGTCAGAGCTGTGCACGTGGGTTCCTGCCAGTACCACAGGGCTAGGGCCAGTGGTGGCATCAGCCAGGAGCCATTGCCTTCACTGCCTAGAAAGGCAGTCCAACTGTGGAGCCATCCCAGCCCTGCTGTGCGCCCAGGAGGCGATGGAGCATGCAACAGGCCAGACAGTACGTGGGCCAGGCACGACAAACGGACCTGCTGCAGACCGGACAAAGTCCCTCTGTGGGCCAGATCTGGCCTGCAGGTTGTTTTTTGCCCACCCCGGATTAAAATGTTAGAAATAAAAACTGAATACTGGAATGAATCATAAATTTGGGGAAATCTCAAAACTGTTCCATACAGAGACCAGTACTAAAACAAATAAAGTAGAATTCTCTCATCCTGAGGAATAGCATTATGGTTCTCTAGGACTGGTAATCCCCAAGCATTCACTGAAGTATTAATCCTCTGAAAATTGGATCTCCTGGCCCAAGCATTAAGATCAATTGGTCAGACAAAGGATAATAATAGAAAGGAGACTGATATTCGAGGAATTCAAATTAATTCTGATCCAACAAATCATTTGTTCCCAGCTTGAAATAAAGGCTCTGCTGAAGAAGTGATGTTCTCAAAAATTGTAGGCCTGACAGAAAAGACTTTGCAAACTGTCATTAAAATAAAGTGTACATGTCTTGATTTAAGATGTATAGAATTTAGCTCAAAAAAACGACTTGGGGACAGCATGCCAAAAACAGCTATATAAACAGCAGCTAAAATGAAAAAAAACCCCCATATATTAATCTAACTTTATTAAAAAGTTTACTAATTTGGTTAAAGAAACTCAGTCAGGAAATGGTCATGCTATATTTAGGCTGCCACTGTACTATATTATCCTTATTTACACATGTTTATGACTATGAAATATTCATAAATAGAGCTAATACTAAATACTCAGGCAATGCTTTAAAATGTTCCAGCTTTGGCACATAAAACAAGGCAGGTTTTATTAGCCAACATCCATATAGCAGAACAGAGGAAAGATATTTCAGAACTTACTACAAAGTAAATTTTTCCATCTTATCAAATTTCATTCACTGTATATTCCATACTATTTTATTTCTTCCATATTGTCTATTTTTAATGAACTAGGGGATATAATTAGCTTACTCCAGTAATACACAGTAATTTATTGCCCAAGAGCTATAACTATATATTCAACCCCCACATAACCAAAATATTAAAACTCCAGTGCATGCTATGCTGCACATTCTCAACTTACCCACTGAAAAATTAACATCAGTAAAACACTTTTCGTGGAATTTCTATTCATATTTTAAGTATTGGTCTGTTGACTTTTTCACTGTATCTTCAAAAAATTGTCAGAGTTGTTTTGGATTTCAAAAATCTAAAGAAGTTAAAAGAATAAATGTGTACTACAAAATTACAAATGAAAAATTAGTTATCCTATGTAACGTCATTTATTACCCTATCATCTCATACCAGCATAAGAGAATTTAGGTAATAAAGACAGAAAAATTCCTTAATGCAATTATTTGGATAAGATTTTGAACACAGAAAAAAGTCATGAAATTTTTTTCAGTACAATCATTTTCCAGTCTCCTTGCTTCAGGTTCAATGTGGTATAAAATAGCTGTAGCCGTTCAAGTAAGTTTTTCATGCTCAGGTTAAATTTGCCCTTAATAACTTAATTCTAGATCTTAGGCCTCATCTATGCATGTTCACAAGGGCTGGACGGTACCAGCAATCCTCTACTGTGAAGGTGCACAATATATCTAC
>NW_017729031.1:86234820-86237378 GCF_001723915.1 Gavialis gangeticus
AATTCTAGATCTTAGGCCTCATCTATGCATGTTCACAAGGGCTGGACGGTACCAGCAATCCTCTACTGTGAAGGTGCACCATATATCTACAAGAGAGCTCTGGCTGTTGCAGTTTAAACTGGTCTCCAAACAAAAACTAGCCTATCCCAGCAGGCAAACTTTTGCTGTTACGGTTACGTCTATATTAAAACTTCTGCTGTCACGAGTATGACTGTCATTGCAGGGGAAGTGGACAGGAAAAGGTGAAATAAATCACAATACTGACCAACAAGCCAACATTGGCAAAACTTACCTATTACTCTTAGAGATGGATTACACCACAGTAATATGCATCTACCAGTGCTAATATTTCAGGGTTTTCAAGTCTGTTTCTTTTTTTTTTTTTTTTACTAGCACTTTAGAAACAAACTAGAAAAATAAATCAAATAGGAAACAGGAGTGTAGGTTGTTTAAGTTGGTCTAATAAAATATATCAGACTCACCCAAAGAACCTTGTCCGTCGAATAGGAAAGAAATTCTGTTTGCCAAATCTCAGGGAAGTAACTCAAAATCAAACTTAAAAGTGATAAGAAGAATTTTATGTATGACCTGAAGACAGATATCAACTGTCATTTATGTCTATATAATCTACAATAAAAATAAATTTTATTTTCTTGGGGTTAACACATTTTTTAATTTAAGCATCATCTACTAGCTCTTTCCATGTAATTAATGGACTGACATTTTCAACTATGCAAATATGCCACATATAGTAGAATGCACTTCAGATGAAGAAAAAAAAATCAAAGCTTAATATTGAGTTTGAGCCTTAACTGTGTAAAAATGGAGGAGGAAAGTGTCTGTCTGTCTTATTTTTGTGGAAAGTTTGTAACCTGCTACACAGGTTATACACAGAAGGCTAGGTCTCTGCCATCTACCTTGCAGCCCATACTTCTGTTGCAGCAATTGAATATATTCAGGATGGAACAGGTAGTCTGATAATACAGAGGAAAACAAAGACCAGTGATAAAAAATCTGGCTTTTAAATATTAGCCAACACAATTATATTAGCAAAACTGCAGGTGGAGATGCAACTACATCAGTAGAAAAGTGCTGCTCAGCTTAGCAAATGTCATTTGAGATGCTTGCATAGCTACTATAGCAGAAATTCTTTCAGGCTCTGCTGGCATAGCTTTATCAGCAGAGGCTCTGCAGAACAGATAAGCTCTAGATAAACAATTATTCATTTACAAATGGATATCGAATACTGGGGGTACTGCCTACAGGTACAAGACTTTCTATCTAGTTTCTCTGGAGGGAGGGAGGGAGCAACTCAGCAACAAATATTGGGGAAGAGTTGGATTCTGCGACATCCAGACAATAACTGTCAGCACAGCCTAACCATCTGATAGAAGACTTAAAAAAAACCCCAAAACAATATTCACATACACATTTGAAAATCAACTTTTTTTCCAGTTCTGCATTTCCATTTCACTTCCAGAGAACTGCACACTTCCCACATAGTAAAAGCAGTCTCTTAATATATTAAAACAATTTTTTTTTGCCAGCAGCATGCAATACACTGGCCTGTTCTGCAAAGTGCTGCAAGAAACTCCCCTCAGCCTGGCTCCCTCCCCCAGCCCACACCCACCAGAGCAGACCCCCCTGCTTTTTCAGAATACAGTTGTCAACTTCTGAAACACCAAGGGAGAAAATCACTAGTGTCCCTGTTGCTTCAGGTGCCCTAAAACATACTCCCTTTCATAAACCCTGGGCACATACATATGGATAAGTACATTTACTTCATAGCCGAACAGCATGAGACTGAACATGCTGCTGACTGCCTGTACTGCAACAAGCTCCGGGTGCCCACATATTGGTTAATGGCATAAACTGCTCACACAGCATGGACAGGCTTTGGCTTGGCTGCCTGCTTTGCAACCGGATCCTATTCCCTTGGTTTATCCCCACTGTGAAGCTGGTCGGGAGTAGATGGTTTCAAGGGCTAAAAACAGACAACCGGCTTGATTGGCATGGGAGTTTTGTCCTGCAGCAAACCCCAGGCCTCACAGCCAGACAAGCCTCTTGTCCCACGCTCAGTGCTGGCGATTTACTCCAATTCAGACGGTGCTCAGGAACCATCATCACTACATGGACTTTGCTGCCCGCTAAACCCAGCACGCACAGAGCTGTGCTGCATCCCGATACCAGTCCCATCCCTGCCTCACAAACCCCTGATTTTAGCCTAACTTTCTAAGGTTGCCCAGCACTAGGCCCTAGGTATTTCAAGGCTATGGGAAGCGTTGGGCCCTTTTATGCTAAAAGGAGCCTCCAGGGGTTACCCGGGGGCAGGGGTTTTTATCCTGAGATAGATACCATTTTATCTCGGGATACGACATTTGATCCCGGGTCTTCCCTGGTAAGTCCGAACGGACGCACAATCGCAGCTAACCCGAGTTCACTCCCGTTCAACCTGCCCCATGGCCACGCCCACGGGCCTGTTCCGATGCGAGTCTAACCCGGGATAACGAGTCCCGGAGGAGGCGGACTCGCCTCCCCCCGCAGCCTCGGCACGGGCA
>NW_017729031.1:86237405-86238629 GCF_001723915.1 Gavialis gangeticus
CCGCCCGGCCGCTGGGAGCAACGACCTCGCCCCAGGCCGAGCCGAGCCGGGCGGGCCGGCCGCGCAGCTGCGGGCACTCAAAGCCGTGAGGCGACCCGCCCCTCAATGCCGCCGCCGGCAAAAGGCGCATCGCACTGACCCGCTGGCACTTCGCCACACAGCACAGCACAGCACAGCACAGCGCGCCCCGCCCGCTGCCGTAGCCTCACCCCGCTCAGCCCGGCGCGATCTCATTGGCTGCCGGGAGGGTCCGTGCTTCCTATTGATCAGAGCCGCGAGGAAGAGGCGGGGCCAGGCGCGAGGCGGGATTCAGGCTGCTGCCTGGCACTAGCTGCGCTTGAGCCTGCAAAGCAGGAGCCCCGGGGGATGGGTGCTTGCGAGGGACGTGGCGCGCCAGCCGGGCAGGGCGGGCTGTACCACTGCCTCCCCTGGGCCAAGGTCACCGCCAACAGGAGTCTGCTGGGGGATTTCGGCTGCACGCTTTATTGTTATGGAGACTTCCCCCAACTTACTCCTTTGGCCTTGTGCCTCGGGGCGAGTCAGACTCGGGGGTATCTGAATGCCAAGGCTTCCGGGCTGGGGCCTGCACTAGGATGTCGGCCATGGATTTGGGCGCACCTGTAGCGCCAGGCTGGTCTAGGAGGTAGGAGACTTGCCGCTGGTAGCGCCGCTAAGACTTGGACGACTGCACTCTGCTCGGCTAGTAACAGTCTGAACGGATCTGGCCCGAGACAGGAAAATTAAAGCATTTTAACCCCTCATCCAGTTGCTCTGCCCTACTCCATTGCTTTAAGGCATGAGGCACAGGGCAGGAGAAACAGCAGCAGTGAGAGCCCTAGAGCAGCCAGAGGCCTGCCCCCATGCCCTGAAGGGGCACAGCTTCCCTAGCTCTGAGCTACTGGTAGGGATGGAAGGACCCAGTTACCTCACTTCTTGGGCAGACTTAAGGTTTTAGAAAGGGGGTTGCAATCCTGCAACTCACCATGTGCACCCCCCTTTTCAAACCCTAGGTCCTAGGGGAGGGGCCCAGGGCTGCATTACTGAAGGTAAGATTGGGGTGGGGGGAACCAACTTCATTGGATTGAGTTAAAAGTCATCTGCAGGTCTGTGAAATAGGAGCTTGGTTACCAAGGTCAAACAACAGCAGAATTGCAGAACAAAGCATGCATGGCTCGATTGTACTAAGATGTGGGGGAATGTGGGCACACTAGAAGGGAGAAATAG
>NW_017729031.1:86239658-86242654 GCF_001723915.1 Gavialis gangeticus
CAGGTCCCTTCCGACCCTAGAAATTATGAAACTATGATTGGTGGAATATCAACAACATTAAAAAAAAAGAGAGTGTTGTTAACACCTGTGGAATAAATGGTTTAGAAAAAAACAGGTAGATTATAATGAGCTAGGAAGTCAATTGACTCCCTCAGCCCTGCCCGACTAGAAATGCTGCTACCACTGCCAGAAGGTTGGTTTTAAATTTTGTGGGGGTGCAAGTGCATCAGTGTAAGCCCCCTCACCCCCAATCTGTCTGTGTCTACACAATTTCTTAGGGAGATAGCGCCAGGCAAAGGCTCCAAAGGGAATGGACCCGCCCCCACCTGGGAACATGGTTGCAAATGAGGCAGCAAGAATCAGCACAACCAAAAAGAAAAGACCGGTGGCCCTTAAGCACCACTACAAAACCCCCTGGTTGTGAAGCCTGGTGTCTGGGGCTTTAGGCTACATTACATATTTAGGCTTTTTCCATACTCCAAAATAATAAATGAAAACTGCCATGCTGGGTCAGATCACGGTTAGTATCCTGGCTTTGATAAGGGCAGAGTAGAGGTTTTAGAAGAGTGTGCAAGTAGGGCAGCAGTAGAGCAATCCCTCTACTGCCACACATCCATTTGTCAACTGTCATAGATTTGGGGGGGGGGGGGGAAGGGGTGTCCTGACATAGTTACTCTTTACAAGAACCCTGTCAACTCTTCCCTAGAATGTTACACTTATCCACACAGCTATTACATTAATTGGTATTAGAAATTCTACTAATTAGCCAAGAACACAAGTTAGATGCATTGTTCCACTTTCTTGGATCACCCAGGAGTCCTTTTTAAAAACTGGTGTTACAATGTGATAGTGTACACACTATCGCCAACAGTTCCAGTGTTCCACAGCTCAGTTCCTTCAAAGCACTTGGGAGAATACTATTAGGCCTAGTAACTTGTTACTATTTGGGGTTTATCCATGAATGACTTGTGCCTCCCGAGACTGATGGGAGGCACCATTTGTAGGCCATAGCATCGATGGTGAGCGGGGTCTGCCTCCAGCGGCGGTGAGCCAGGACTGTCCGCACATGCTGGCAGCGGCAAGGGTGGGGACAGATGGTGACCAGCAACTGCCCACAGAAGCTGGTGGCATCAGATCTCGAGGGGGGGGCCGGGCACACATGCCCCTCTGTGCCTCCCCTATGAGTTGCCTGTGGGTTTATCAATGTGCTCTAAAACCTGATTTATTGTAGTCGTAATATAGAGAACTTAACAACAAGGATTTTTACCATTTCAGAATAGTTTTAAGGGTTGTTTCAAGCCCTGAACTGGAAATAAGAGCAGTATTGCCAACTCTCGTGATGTTTGGCGTTGTTCTTAAAGTCTACACTTCAGGAATGAAAAACTTAGCTCTTTCTTTTACATATATATAAATAAAGAGCTAAGTTTCCTGAACTGCAGACTTTAAGAACAACACTAAATATCATGAGAGTTGGCAACGCTGTGAGAGTAACATCATGTGAGGAGGTAATGTTCTGTGCACCACTGTAGGAACCATTACCCTAAAACTATAGTGTCAAAGAGAGTTTGCAGAGCCAGAGGTGGTCTAGGACCTGTGCTGTATGTGGCACTGTCCTGGACTGGCCAAAGCAACTACTGAATCTGGCATGTGCGGGCAGAGGGGAAGGAAGGTGGGAATGAAGTCTGTGGGCCCAATCTGGCCTGTGGGGCTGGCTCCAGGGGCTGCATCCAGATTAGTGTGGCCATACAGCATGTGGTGCTGCAGACGCTTCTGCAGCATCACATACTGCACACATGCAGTTTTCTGCGCTGCAAGGGATATCCATGCTGCTCAGAACCAGAGCCTGGCCAGCCAGAGCCATACTCTGGCTGCCAGCCAGGCTGTGTGCAGGATCACTGGTGCTACAGCCCTGGGAGGTCCCCAGGTAAGGCTGCTGGGGCCATCCCAATGCTAGCCCCAGCCACCCTTAGCCCACACAGCGTAACTTGCAATGCACCAGAGGGCACATGGCATAGGCATTCCCTGGGGAGAAGCGGCGGTGCCACAAAGTGTGCTGTCGCTAGTTGTCCCTGGGGAACCAAATGTCCACGCACTTGTGGTTATGGCCACGCTGTTCATCCAGCCCGTGGATTGGTTCTGTGCCCATGGGGCCAGGCAAGTATGACACCCCTGCCCTAAGGAAAGGAGTAACTCTCACTGTGAAGACTTCAGAATAATTCAGAGAGGTGTTGGCAATGTCCATACTAATTTTGGTATGTATTTCAGTGCTTACTTAAAAGTAAAGGTGCACATTCCTGTGAAATGTCTGCCAATATGAAAGCATGCATGTTAATCTGTTTACACTGATGAATGTAGAACAGATTTTAAAGTACACCAGAAGACTGACATTTTATTTCTGAAATAAGTTGTGTAGTAGGGAAGACAGAGACTGGTACTGGCTCTCCTACCAAATGCAAAAACTTAAATACTTTACACCTAATTATCAATCAGTCTAAAGCAGTGGTTCCCAACCTCATTGAACTCAACATACCCCTCACTGGACTTGAGGCACCCCTGCATAACTTTTTCAAATTGAATGGCACCCAGTTTAAAAAAACCTGAGTCTGCATGTATCAACTTACCACCTCAGACCTGGCTTCTCTTACACACAAGGGTACCTGCAGTTTACTTCAAAGGATCTGGCACTCTCAGTTGAGAATCAGTGGTCTAACAACACACCCTGGAGTTCCTTTAACTGCTACTGCAGCACATTAGGACAAAAGAAAAGCTTATGATTAAAGTAGAAATGTAATTCCACTTTTTTTTTTTAATTGGGTGAACACATTGGCTTTATTTTCTGGTGTTAACCCATTGGCTCCCAACCCATGGTTTATGGGCATCACGTCCTTGCACCCCTCTGACATTGTTTAAAGCCATGGTAAATTCTTCTTTCCTCAGCTGTTTCATCAGATTGAAAGAGATCAGAGCATGGCATTACCTGCAGCATGTTATTTGCT
>NW_017729031.1:86247654-86269967 GCF_001723915.1 Gavialis gangeticus
TTGGCTCCCAACCCATGGTTTATGGGCATCACGTCCTTGCACCCCTCTGACATTGTTTAAAGCCATGGTAAATTCTTCTTTCCTCAGCTGTTTCATCAGATTGAAAGAGATCAGAGCATGGCATTACCTGCAGCATGTTATTTGCTCTGTACTGTTACCCATGAAGTTTAGGTAACTCCATTTTAATTTTTTCTATGGCCCAATTTTAAAATCGCTGATTCAGTAAGTGCTATGTTATTGGTTGTTTGTCTGGAGACTAAAGTCTTTATCACATACACATTGGAGGAAAAATACAGGGTCCAGTTTTGCAGTGCTCATTAACAGTTTTTATCTAAAGTTGATAGGAGTTGTCTGAGTAAGACTTGGTAATCAGAACAGCTTTTCCTATTAACATTTTCCTTATTTTTTAGTATGGTACTTACAGAATGGCTCCCCCGCAGTATATGTTAAAGCTTGTACATTATGTACACAGCCTGTCACAAATTTTCTAGGTCCTCAAACAATCCAGGTTTTACAACACAAAATTGGTAAGAAATTGAAAGTTTTGACCTGAGTTGGTACATATTTTATAACAATTACAGATCAGTACAAAAATAAATTAGAAAGTGTAGCTTTCCTAAATGACAGCATTTTAATAAAAGAATGAATCATGCTGCTTTGACCACATCAGAATTTTTTTCTGTTTAAAAGTAAGAAAAAAAAGTGACGTCATTGATTCTTGGGCTCTGCTAACCAGTTACAGCCACATTTGAGAAAGTAAGCCTTCAAATGTAGCAGTTTTTATTTATACAAATAGTGACACTTGATGCTATCATAGCAATTCATATTCTATGATACCTAAGTGCAAATACATCAACATTTAAAGGCTTATTACTTGTGCTAACTGTATTATGCATTATGTACGCACTTCCCTAATTTAATGTGAAGGGCATCATGGTCAGCTAGGAAGATACTTTGGTTGCTGACAGACATTATTACCAGAAGCATCAGCGCATTAGTTTGACCTGGCTCCACAGCATCTGTATAGATTGGGCACTTCAATCAGGGCTTTTTGGCTCTTGTATTTCAAGCTGATTGAATCAGCTATTAAAGCACCAAAAAAGACCCCCTAACACACCTAACCTACAAAAATGTTGGGTGAGCTGGGTCCAACTAACTTGACGCCTCTTCTGGGCACATGCTGGGCGCAGTGCAGGAGCACAGTGAGTTTAAAGTGCCATTTTGGGGTGGCTGTTTTTTTTAGTGTCTGTAAGCAGCCTTACTGGTTTTATACTTTATGCTGGATTAATATTACTGGCTTTTTATGACTGAGAAAAGTTATGTGCACTGAGAAATGTAAGAAGGGAGGGGAAAAAGAAAAAAAGTTGTATTTTCCCATTAGCACATTGTGTATAGGTAAACATAATTACTTTTAGGGCCAGAATACCATGAAGTGTAACACAAAGTGTACAAGCTTTTGGTAGACTCAATTTACTTCTCTGTTTATACAGGTCTCTTTTGGATCTACTTGTCTCCACTATATGATGAATATGGGAGAGTATACCACACTACTCATGCAGTTCAACTTTCAGCATTAAGGCTATTTTAGTTCTGAGTTTCTCTCCAAACTTTGTTAACCAAATGCCAAACTGTACAGCGAGCAAACCTGTCTAGAAGACTAGGCTGACACCTTGACACCTTCAAACCTATTCACGCCAGATATGAAGGCTTCTTTCTATAAATTAAATAAAAATAAACATTGATTTAAATAAAACATAAAAAATAAACATAATTTAAATAAAAATAAACATTGATTTTCCAAAAGTCTTTTGTAGGAAAGCTAGCTGTATGCTAATTTTATATTTCTATTTACAGATGCCAACCGTTAATAATTGAACATTTTACAGTTTGAATGAGATCATCATTGTTACTTTATTTTTTTTTTGTCGGCAATTATATCAAGAATGAAACATGGCTGATTTCAAATGCCTCATTTAAAGTCTGTTGTTTCCCATACAACCCCTTTTCCAAAATAGCCATTTATCATGATAAACCACTCCATAGAAATTGCCCAAATAAGTAACATTTTTATTAGTGAGTTTTTATGCATTTCCATATCAATTCAGATGTGCTTGTTTTTCCTAATAAAGGAAATGATTTTTAAAAACCATTTGGGGTAACATTCCATATTTTAAACAATAAAATTATTACTAAACATTAAAAATAAATCAGATGATAGCCATTTTAGATACAGTTATTGGAACACTCATCCTGATCCCTTAATAAGTTACACACATAGTGAGACTAGCATCCACACAGAACCAGAGCAAGTCAACAGCACTGACTGCTGGCAGGTGCAGAGCCACCTCAGTATGGAACCAACTGAAGGATTGGAGTCTTGGCTGTTGTTACCATTCACAGCCCTGTTACTGTATGTTCTTCACAGGCAAACATAGCTTGCAATATTTTTTCTTCCTTTTTACTTATAACTAAAGCTAAGTCATATTGAAAGTTGGGAAAAACAATTTTTGTATTCAGCTACTTTATTACACATGGAAAAATTTCTAGAGGAATAACTATATCTGGGTTGAAATATCTCAGTTTGATTTTTTCTGTGATAAGATACTACTGCATATGGATGAAAGATGGAAACTGCTTAAAAAAAAATCACATCACTTTCTGATGAATTAAGTATTCTTTTTAATTTTTTGGACCAACACTTATTGTTGCCAGTTTGTTTCTTCTGATTTGTATCGTGGAACAGTATTTTCCACTGCTACTACAAATAAAAAAGGATGCCAAGCAGCAGTCATAAAACCTAATTTTTTTGCTAACATGATATTCTGGCATGTGTACTGAAATTTCATTGCATCTTGTCGGAGCTAAAGGTTTTGCACACCAGAAATTTTACAAGCAAGCCATAGAAAGTTGTAAATTGTTTCCACTTCTCATTTGAGGTATTTGGCAAGAAACCTGTCTCTGCATCAGAACATTCTCCCCATAAAAATCAAGGACTTGGGTAGATGTTTACTTCTAAATAGCTCTGCACCTGATGGATGAGAATTTGTTTCTCCAGACCACAGAAGCTTCTGCACCCCAATCCTTCTCCCAGAACATGAGTTTAACACTCCTTCCCCACCATGAACCATCTATCTCTGAATGTATCCAGATAAGATAGGAGGGAGTGTTCTTTATCTAGCCCAGTTACGGAAATGCATTCAGTTAATATTTTTGGTGTGTACTTTTTATGAAGATGCTCCAAAAACAGAGACTAGTAATATAGGCTGAGTGGACAACACAGCAATGGCCCATATTCTAAGCTAAATCTGGAGGGAGAAAGAAGAAATAGTGCATGGACCAGAAAAACAAAGAGCAAGTTAAGAAGAAATAATCTGTTTGGCTTAGTGGATGGTGAGAAGAAGAAGTATAGGGAGGTCTGGAGCAGTCAGTGTTCCTGAAAAAATATTTGTGGAACAGGGAACTAATCTTATTAGAGCAAAATTCTGAAGTGCTTCGTACAATCATCTTCGTTCTTTATGCATTAAGGATTTTTTCTTGGATTGAGCTTTATTTGTCAGATAACTGCTATTCTCTTTTGAACCAAATGTTCCAAGTCCTTGCAGATAGAGCAGATCTGTTATGCTAGCTGTAAGCTGCCTGTAGTATTTTAATGGTTAGAGTTCTTCTTCTTTTTTTTTTTTTTTTTTTTTTTTTTTTTTTTTTTTTTTTAAAGAGGAAGTGGAAAAGTTTTAAGGACCAAAAGAGGACAGTTTTGCTACTACTGTATTTGTAGAAAAACATATACAGCAATGTATTCTAAAGTGCTTCTTTACTTCTCGGCTACTTATCAAAAATTAGACACATACAGACACATATAGTTTAACAGTTCATGTACTGGTAGATGCTTTCTGATGTAGAAAACCCATCGCACATTTTTTAAATTAATACCATTTGCTCTGACAACTGTAGTGAAGTGAGTGATGCAAATGCAACATCCACCATTTTTTAAAATGTGGCCTTTCTTTGCTTTATTTATGCAACATTACATCCTTTAAAAGTAGTTGACTTCAATTCCGCATACAGGGATTAAATAATACAAATAAAAGCTGTAATTCAGTGAAGCTATTGCCTATTTACCCTGAAATAAAATAGTTTTATGATTGAACTGGTGCAAAAATCCCTCCAAACTCCTTTGTTTATTGGCAAAGTCATTTAAGGTCACTTTTGCTTCCAAGACCACCTTCTTCCATGATTTCCACTGAAGGAGTTTTGCTTTGTAATGGCTTGTGGTTCCACAGTGATTTGTAAATGAAGAGCATACTATACATATACTATTGTAGTCACTAAATTGCAGCTACTGCCATGAGAGGAAGTCCAAAAGTTACAGTAATTTTTCTAAATTTCAGCAAGACACAGAAACTTCAAGTCCAAGTTTAAATGTATATTTTGAACACCATTTTAAATGGCAATTAATGGCTGCTGTGCCTTTCAAGATGGAGAACTTACATGATGCCAACTGTGCTTGTTAACTGGTATACAGTACTGTACTGCAAATGTACCAAAAGTACTGCGTGGAAGGGCATCAATAGGCACAGCCATTTGGATTGGCTACTCCTATGTATATAGTGCAGCAGGTTTGAATCGGCGTAGAGAGAACCACAATTTGGTGGCACACAGCAAATGAGTGCATGTGTTTGGGGTTTTTTTGTTCTCAGAAGGCATAGTACAAAGCATCCCAAACAGCAAAACCAGAAGCATCTGCAATGTTGTTCTCATTTTGTCAAGTAGTAGTTTCTGACAGCTGGCAATTATTGCTGAGAAAGTAAAGCACTCCGATTAGCCTTCATCTTCTCCAGACGTTTTACTAAATGGCCATTGCTCACTTCAAGCTCTTCAGTTTTATCCAATGCAGAGCGAAGCTGAAAGAGGGAAGGAAAAGAAAAGCCATTAGTAAATTTTGAAATGCTTTCCCTGTTGCAAAGATAAGGCAATGCTGAAGTTCTACCAGCACTGTTCTACCTATGCTCGCATATTACAGCAACCCAAGATGTACAGGGATTTTCAACAAGTTCCTATAAAATTATACAATTGCCTGCCCCAGTGCTTTAACGACCCTCAGAGTATTCCAGCAGTAAGATATAACAGTGATATTTTTGGAAACTTGGGTGCTCTTAAGTTAGAGACCCATGTAAACTGTGTGAATCTCAGAATCATGGAGAACATTTGACTCCAACTGAAGGGGGTGCTTAGGACTACAGCCACAAAAGGACTTAGACATGATGATTAACATCACAGTGCCAAACTCTTATGTTTCCAGCCCTTGGAGTAGAATTCACAGGTTTGAGTTAGTTAGGAGCCTGAACTCCTGATGTACTTCATAGGAAGAGTTAGTTGACTTAGAACCCACAGCCGAGCAGGCTGCCACTTAATCAGACACATTGAAGAAAAGGGCATGTCTTAAATCTCACCACTCTCTGGGTACTTCACCCAGAATTCATGGTCTGGAATCTTTCTCTGGTTTCTATTAAAAATTGAGGAGAGGTCAATCCTTTCTTTTGATGCAGTCAGAGGAGGAGGTGCTCAGTTGTACAGCCACATTTTATACAATAACTTAGTAGTATTAGTCTCAGGAGGTGGCAGACTCAAGTTCAACTCTCTCTCTGGCCTCAGGGGAGGCATCTACACATGCAGGAGATCTGTGCCTCAGCACACGTGCCTGAATATACACTTTGGTGTGGGGCAAGTTGTGCTACCTGAGGAAAACTGACCCTGCCCAGCTCCTCCCAGATCTGCTGCCAGGGGGAGCTAAAGGCTGAGGCCAGCACAGCTGCTGGCCCCAGCAGTATAAAAACCTGGCTTGGTGAGCAGGCCAGGGCTACTTGCCCTCAGGAGCTTCTGAGGCCCAGGCAGTTGGTATCTGGGGAAACTAGGTAAGGCCCAGTGCTGGCCTCAGCCTCCCCTACTGCCCCCAGGGTAACTTGGTGTGGTGCACCAGAATGCACAGGTGTTTCCCGGGGACAAACGGCGGTGGTGCAAGGCGTGCTACTGCTAGTTGTCCCCGGGAAACCAAATGTCTACACGTGTGGACATGGCTAGGGAGTCTGTATTAAGCTCAAGTGACCCTGAAGGCATGGAAGCAATGGTGAGAGAAGCTGACAAATGGACAAACAAATCTGAGAATAATGGTGAATTGTACGGGTGGCATGGGCAACATGAAGCTTGAGTAGGCAGCTTATGTAAAGACAGGCAGTTAGAACTTTGAAGCCAGTGACAAAAGAAATGCAAGACTGTCATGAATTGGAGCCAAGGGAGGGACTATTCAGAGGAATGATGATCAGTGAGCAGGAAGACTACTACAACAGTTGCAGTTTGAATCAGGTTGGTTAACTTTAGGTGTCCAAGTTTGAAAATGTTGAAAACTTAGGGCGTCTTTACACATGCTCCAGGGGCAGGAGGGGGTGCTTTAATTAGAGTGGCTCTTGGGAATGGCAGCCATTTAGAAGCACAGGAATGCTGAATACATGACACAGATTGCTGAAGTGTGCTAATTAACATGCTCCAGCCGACTCAATTAACTTAGTGTTCTCTAATTACAGCATGTCGGAGCAGGCGCCCCACACATTTACAGGCATCCTTAGATTCTTCATTCAAGGTAAGTGTCTTGTACAGCACTGTAGTTAAGTACAAGCATGTATCCTCAGATAGCCTAAAGACAATATTGCCAGCTTTCTTGTAATTTCTCATTTACATATCACAGAAAGATGAAAGTAAGTAAATAAAAAATTAAACTGATTACTTGGCTTTACAAATGCTGAACAAATGAACATTCAAATCTGACAGCTACAAGTGACATGCAACACTGACCATTTGTATACTGTCAATGAACTAAAATTGTAACGAATGACATGACCACAGAATATGAACAACAGAATGGCCAGTGGCACCAATCCCAATACAAAGGAGAGGTGCTTTGCATTAGAGCACTGTTCAGGGAGAAGCGTACTATTGTGATGTGTCAAAGATGCATCATCATTAACTAAATTTAAGTGCTAAGATTTAGGCCAAATTCTTCAGCATGAACAACACAAATAAAACAAAAGCATCTTTTATTACTCTGCAATAATCAACAATGGTGGTTGTGTTTGTAAAAATGCGTTCAGAAATAGATATCTGCCTCCCTTTCCATACACATGGAATCTGACAGTCTACTACAATATTCTAACCATAAATTACCTCTCTTTGGAGTTTGCGTTTTTCAGCTTTCAGTTCATCTTCTATTTTTTCAGCATTTTCAGCAGCAGTTTTGTATCGAGTTACTTGACCCTCCAACCGTATTACCTATATTTAACAGCAAAGTTTATCAGGAAGAACAGCATACAAGATAAAGTAACTTTTACTTCTCAGTCTTGTCTTTGCCATTTAGAGATAATTGAGAAGCTGGGAATCTCTGTTTTTCTCTTACTAAATTAAAGGACATGTTTTGAGAAAAACTGTGCCAATGAAAATGCTCTAAGGTATATTTAGAGAGATACCAATAACCTGCCAATGCTGAAAGTAACTACGAACAATTTTTTCTAGAGATGAGGACTAAATTGGGCCATTATTTCATCATTCAAGAACAGTGCTGGTAACTTACTAAGGATAAGGGTAATAAATAGCAGTGCCAAAATGCCTCATATTTTCTAGCCTATATGTCTTCAGTCACCCAAGAACGCCACTCTAGCTTACAACCAAAAATTCTCAAGTAAATGCACTTATTTGCCAAATAGTTCCACAACATATTTGCCTTTAATATTTATTATTGTTTTGAGCTGTTCATTCAGATTTATGGAATATTTTCTGTAATTAAATGGAAGAATTTCTGGTCTATACAACAAAGACATTGCTCTGAAACACTCACAAGATTGACTTCAAAAGGAACCGTGGAAAACTATTTAGTTTATCATGTAACCATATTTATCTGTTTACCTTTTCTCCATTCAAGAACTTACATTCTGCTCCAGTGCCGTTATCTCTTGTTCAGACTTTGCTAGTTTAAATTTGAGATCACTGATCTGCCTGTTGGCATCTCCTAAAAAGAAAATAATTCAAATTTATTACCAGAAATGCAGGATCAAACCTGGGCCAGGTTCTAGATAAACCACATCATCCTGACATAACTGTGATGGGCTGGGCTGGTAGGTACCTGGTTCATGCTTCATGCATTAGCACTAAATATCTTGGTAAAAGTTCCCTTAACAGTTCCCAACTGGCAGGTATATATGTTTAAGCTTTACAGCAACCCCCTCTGACCATTCTCACAATAGAACTGGTAAAGTATGAAATAAAAATCCATGTCCAGACCTACCTGAGTTCATGCAGTCTTGAGAACAGAAATTGACATACTAAAAGGCCATCCCTCACCTACTGTAGAAGTGTATCTAACTCTTTGTTATACTGAGAGAATTCTCAAAGTAACAAGAATAAACTGAACAAGTAGACAGACAAGGCAGTCTCTCACTTGCAGGTTCTCTCAGAATTCAAAATTAATTTTCATTTAGAGACACATTCATTGTATTGTGCAATTACACGTTATAGCTATATTACATTTAATATACAACAGTTTATTCTTCAAATGGAAATGGAGTTTACTTTGGAGATCAATCATGTGCATATCCGTTCCATTCTCAAGGACTTCATTTTCAGAATGAATAGTCTCCATCTTGCCATTCTTCTGCTTCTCTTCCAGTTGTCCTTTTAGTTTTCTAATCTGAAATCCCCAAAATAGTTTGTTACTTTCAGTATCTCAGAGAGTGGATCAAATCAGCCTATTAGTAAATTGTTGAATGTTAGAGAGCAAATATATTAAAACAGTGGGTTGGTACCAAGTATTGACTGGAAAGAATGTCCATAATTAAAGTCTGTCCTTTAATATTTATTGACAATAAAATAGTTGTCTAAATCAGTAGTGATCAACCTCCAGCCTGTAGGCTAAATCCACCCTGCAAAGCTGCCTTTGGGTCTGGAAATTTGGCAGTAGGGAAGCAGTGGCAGTGTTAATTCCTGTAGCTTTCGGAGTTGTGGCAGTTAATGCTGCCACTGTTTTCCTATTGCCATTTCAGATATGTGGGGAGTCCTGTGCCAGACTGCCCCCACAGACTGACCCTGCACACTGGCACTGTCTGTGAAATTTAGCTCGCATCTGACCCCATACCACTCATCCAGCCCACATGGCCAAAAGGTTGAGCACTAGTGTGCTATATGTCCCCTTATATCACAATTTCATCTGGCAAATTATTTAGAAAACGAACCGTTAGGTTAAAGACTAAAACTAATCATTTCTGAGAAGGGTTTTGTTGGTAACATAAGTTTATAGCTTGCACTGCTATTACATGAAGTTGCAGGGATTCTTAGAACTTGAGACTTCAGAAGGAGAAAAGAGTTTCAGCATTAGGTACAAATATATACATTTTTAAAAAATCCTCTCTGGACAAAAAATCCTTCCATCTCTCTCACATTCAAAGTAGGTTTTGTTTTTTTTACCAAGGGCTGCTTTTAGATAAATTAGCATTCCATGTAAATGTTGTACCTTTAGAAAAAGTTAGATCCAATTAGTAATACTTCATTACTCCCATCTTGCCCTTCTGCACAGTAGCTTTCACTAAACTGAGAACACTTAACTATGTTAACACATATGGACATGTTACTGTAGGTCACCTGTTAGTCCACCTCTAGTCTGAACAGGTCTATACAATGTGGTGACAAAAATACCTGCAACTGGCCTACTCTAGGATGGACTTCCAGGGGTAAATCAGTGGTGAAAGTACAGCTAAAAATTCTTGGTGTAGAAATAGCTCCAAGGAATTAAGTGCTGAACCTACTATATAAAAAAAGATGTTTTTGCAATGGACTTCACTTATACAGTTTCCTTTCATTGGTTCAGAGGTACTTCCTCCTAAAATTGCCCTCTCACATCCATAACTGGAATTCCATGGTGGGTCATGCCCCTCCTAGCCTCACCCTCAAATTTCTGGCCACTTCAGGAACCCTATGGGCTATACATTTGATACCCGATTTAATTTAATAGACTCCCTGGGAGAACAAGTAGGAAGTCAATACAACAGAGATGACTGTAAGGATACATGCTCATGGCAATATCATACCTCATTCTCCAGGCTAGAAACTGAAGTTTGGGAAAACTAAATGCTTAGAAATCAGGACTACAAGCAATTAAAAAGCTCTTCACAGGATGGAAGTCTTCAACTGTCAACCTGTCTCCATGGAAAACTGCTGACACATGGAAGAACAGTGCCAAGACAGCCTAAGGAAGAGGACCTTCATGCAAATCCAGAGCACAGTAAGCCTTAAAGGCAGGTAGATAATCAGGAAAATCATTTATTTCATATTTAAATTTCTTGTTCTCTGAAAATGTCTTGTTCCACCAAACCAATGCTTTGCTCTGAGTTTTTTGTCCAGTGGTTAACAGGGTTACTGCCCCCAGAAAGGACCAAAATTGCAGGGCCACGCCTAAGTCAGCCAGCTGAGGAATCATGGTTACCACAAGAAGGTGGACTGCAGGTCAAAGTCTGGCCTGTGTGGAAGAATCCCATGATGGTCAACAAGGGAGTAATTCAAGGAGACTAGAAGAAATCGGAGATACAGCTTTCTGGGATAACTCTATACACTTGGAGAAGAGTCTTCGCTTTAGAATTCTTGTGCTATTTCTATAGTCTCAGCTTGCTACTTTTCCTTCTTTAATTGTTTCTGGTAGCAACCTGCCTTGTACTCTCACATGAACATACAAAGCTGAGTCCACCTCCTATGGAATGGAATCAATTTGGATCACAGAATTTGAAAAGAGGAAACAAAACCAGGTGTTGTTTAATTGACATGATCTGCTGTGCTCTTTAAATTTCAAGTATTTTTGTCTGCTGAACCTTCCCTTAATCTCATCATAAAGAATTAGCAGACATACAGCAATACTGAAATATTAATTACCTGTTCTACTAAGGATTCTCGTTCATCAAGGAGCTTTTTCAGTCTAACATCTGAAAGAGAAAAAAGGAGACTTCAATGCTGATTTAGCTGAGTTACACATTTCAGTGCATTTAATCAAAGAAAGAATTGTTAAGGTTAGTGAAGTAATGATGAAGGTAGTTATGCACGTACCACAGGAAATGAGGTCACAGACAGGACTGGGAGGGGGTTTCAGCCAAGGGAAGTTATGTCATTCTCACAGAGCATGCTTGTCACTTCAGTAGCAGCACCCAGCTGCATGCAAAGAGGCTAATCTTCTACTTTAGGTTAGCATGCAAGAACTCTAGGGTCAAACGTAACTGCAACACAAAAAATCTCACAAATCTTTACAGTTTAACAACATTAGGAAGAGAAATTATGAATAACTGCAATCATAATTAGGTCACATTCTTAACATTTTAAAATCTTAACTATTACTTTGCTAACTGAACAGCTTAGTTACATTTTTTCCATTATAGTTATTATACATTAAACAGGCAAATCTTTTGTTTCATTAAGAAGTGTCTGGTAAAGTGCTGTCTCCACATAGTCCCTCAGATGATCAGTACTCCACGATGCATGTCAATTGGGAGGCTATTGGGTCATGCAACTTCCTGGGCTTGATCTGACCTTAGAAGCAATATGAGTCATCACTCAAGCTCACACAAATAAAATAGCTCACAACAAATTTTAAAAAAATGTGGAGAAGAGGAAGTTGAAATATGAGTGAAGCAAAGAGAAATGCATACATTTTTAGCAGGTCCTGTAATGTTTTATGCACTTTATAAATGAAAAAGATACACTGAAGCACAGGAATCCAAACCATTCCCTTGAGAGGGTCAGATTTGACTAGATATTTTCCTTTCTAGTTGTTCAATGTGTGTGTTAGAGCAGAACACATATATTAACTTTGGCTTCCTTAACATGCAGCCATCTACGAAGAGCCAAATCTACTGATGCTGAGCACTCAACTAGTCACTTAACGAAACTCCAGTTTGTGGCCTATTGGAATTGCTTAACCACTAAAATGTGAAAGTCACCTAGGAAAAAAGGGTCCTTCAAAAATGTCACTTGCAAAAGCAAAACTGAAGTTGCATAAATCACTAATTACATCTTTAGAAATATATTCTGTTTTGAGACTAACACCATATTTTTTATCCCTTGAACTATGAAAACTGGTTAGTTTATTTTCTTTTAAATATTATACTTGCCATAGAACAATAAAGTACCTTTTCCATGTTAACATACTATTCTTATCACAAGAAATAACTTTATCTGATACCAATGTGTAGTATGTGGAGAAAACATCAACTTCAATGGAAGCCACAAATATGGCAGTCTAATACAAATTCATGATAAAGTGAGACCTCCTCACTCTGTACGCATATGATTTCTCTTACAGAAGTAATTCTAAAGTGTGAAACTACACCTTTACTTGTGGTGTCTGATGCAATGCAACAGCACACTTTTCAAGTGATTTGAATATTCAGCAGCATACTAAGTCACTTTATCAAAGCATTGATCATTTTGAATTTCCCCATGCCCTATCCAATTCTTGAGAATTTTCAGTATACCCATTGTTATAGTACCAAGGCATCAATATGAAAAGCTAATTTCATAAAATCTCAAGGGAAAAACACAACTTAGAAAACATTAAATTTAAAACAGTTGCAGAAATTCCTGCAAAACAAGAAAAAAAAAATCACGTGTAAATACTAAGATGATTTGAGAAAAGGAACATGGCTAACAAAAGGAAAAGAAACAAAACCAAGCTTAACAATAAGAAGTTGTTAAAGGAACATAAATGGTGAAAGGAGATACAAAGGTTCATAGCTTGAGCTGGGGCTAGGTGTCCAAGATCAGAAGATTACCAAGAAAACAAGCTGCTAAAGAGAGGAGAGAAGAATGAGGCCTACTGTAGGACAAAATTTGTAGTTAAATGGGAAGCTAGCACAAACTCATAGAAGAAACCTGAGCACCAAACAGTCCATTTATTTCTGGAAACTAAATTAACTATGTAAACAAAGATACACTAGCACACTGTCACAAAATATGTCCTTCATCTATAAATATATTCCAGTGTCCAGAATGGAAGTTCATTGTTAACTAAGAATGTTAACAGATGAAACTATAATAGTACTTTAAAAGGGTGGGGATGGGCAAGACTTACCATGGTCCACCTGAAGCCACTCTACCTATTTGTCTGTTGTATCCCATGATAAGAAGTTGAACTACAATAACTAAATTCCTGTTTAATTCAAAGGTAAATTATGGTGGTTTAACTTAACTTCCTACAGGATAGGAGTGGATAGATAAAACATACCAGATCAGCTGACAAGTGCTCAGTAAGCCTTCCCCCTGTGCTACAATTATTCATCTGCCCCCACTATTACAGATCAGTTAAAGCTGGTATTTGCATTCACAAAACAAAATTTTGGCCTCACCTCTTCTCCCTAGAACCCCAGCTTCCCCACAAAGAACATATTCCTTCCTATCCTAATCAACTATGGAAGTCCTGGTGTGAGAAGGGAGGAAGGGCAAGAGAAATGACTCACAGGTTCAACTAAGCCTTTTCTATGAGTGTAGCAGACAATCCTTAGAGTACAGTCTCTTCCCAAACTTGGTCACCCAAGGAAAGCAGAGCTCAGCTGGTGCTTCTGCCAGATCATTTTTATTATCTATTGCATTATGAAATTGGAAAAGATGATATTCCACCAAAAACCTGAGTCACAACTTGTACCAAATTCTACTGTATTTTTAGGCAAATAATCAGGCCCTCATTTTCAAGACTAGTGTTGGAAAGAAGAGTGATGAGAATCTGTTGCATAGAATTTGAAAATATCTTTCCTACTACTAGGTCCTGAACTATTTGGCCACTGTTTTTGGAGGTGTCCAAAGGCTAGCTCTGAACCCTTAAAAGCCTCATGAAAAAAATAAATATATGCTTGACATATGAGCTACATTGTTGTCATTGATTTTGTGCCATGAATTCTTGCAGTTACTGAAAGATGTCTCAGTCTTGCTTTTGCTGAATGAAAAATCTAGATCATCAGATTATTGTTGGTTACAGCTGACTATCAGGAATTAAACTCTCCAGAGCTAAAAGCATCTTCTTTGACCTAAAGAACACTACTCTGTGCTGCTCTGTCTTATTTTTTTAAAACAGTGTTCAAGGAGGACATAACACTAAGCAGTAGCGTTAAAATTGCACAAGCAGAGAATGGATAAAGGAAACAAAGGGCAGAGCCCTGGTTTTATCTCAGTTAATTTCAAGGTTCTAGTTTAGAATCCAATACTGATGAAAATGCCAAATAAACATTGGTTTGTCACTTTGCTCAAAATGAAGATGATTTAACCTAGATCTTTGTATTATATACTAGCTATGGACTTCAGAGGTATCATGCCAAAGAAACTTATATTCAGGTGCATACTTTCCAAACTGCATTATGTATTACAAACATTTGATGTTGATGCATTGTTTCTCTGTTTAAGTAGTAACCAGCAAAAGTTGTACTCTCTCTCTAAAAATCTGGAAGATAAGTAATTAACATTTTTTTCTGTTAACAACCTAGTTCTTTAATTTGATTTGCCTGCATGGAACCCCACTCTGAGCACATAACCCAAGATAGCATACAAAATGAGGGGAAATGCATTAATCAGGTGCCCAAAGGACTCAGCCATGGGTGTTTGATAGATGTATCAGCATAAACCAAGCTACACTGATGTCTGGATAATGACAGCTGAAGCTGCAACAAATCTCAAAAGTAGAGAAGACCTAAATTTGGAACAAAACAATATGACCAAGCTACTGAATGTTCCCTGGCCCTGCACTAAATGTTCTGAACAGTTCATTGAGTTCTACACACGTTCTAAGGAGAGAGCGAAGAAGTAGTGCTGGTATGTCTCAATTGTCCAAGTATAAACTCTACTTCCAACCATAACATCCTTCTTAAATTATGGACAAATATGGAAACCATATTTATTTGTGCAATATTACATTGGAGAGTCAGGCAAGGAACAATTTTTATCCTAGTTAAAGGGTATAATAATACAGTAAGGGGTATTTTTAAGATCTACAGCATGCCCAATTAATATTCTTATGGTTATATCCTACTACTGACATAATTTGTCCTAAGTTTTTATGATCGCATATTTTCACAGACATTGTGTGGAACCTGCTGTTAGTGTCAAGAAAGCAGCTCTGGAAAAAGGTTTAAAAATTAGATTCATGCAATATCATATTAGCATTCTTAAATATGAAGGCCCATATTTCTTAGCAGAATGAAATCATATCAATTCTAACACACATGAAGAGCATGGAGACAGGTCTATCAGTAATAAAAAAGGTACATTAATATTTCAAGGTATTCAGATGTATAAAAAGCAGATGAAGTTATTTTTGTGCAATGCCTGTAACAAAACAGACTTTTAGAACAGTATCAAATGAGATCCATATTTACACAAGTTTTATAAGTAGTGCTCTGGACAAGCATAATAAAGTATAAAATGTTTATTTCAATTATATACAGTTCAGTACATTTGTGATAGACATATGAAAAATTTCAACATATCTGTAAGTTATTAAGTTTGTAACAGCAATACAAGAAATATTTTATGACCAGCAAAAACTTTCGTTTGGATTCCCTTTTGATTTTCATTACTTAAAGCAAGTTTAAAATAATGTTCTATTATGCAAAAAACACATTTTCTTTCAGCTGGTTTAAAATATTCACATAAGAAATATATTGAAGAATTGATAATCTCTCAATTGTTTATATTTACAGTATCAAATCAAAAGCAACATTATTTTTCACAAGACTCAGTGCTTGGTATATAGGAGATAATACACAAGGAGCAACAGCAGTTATCTTTGGTGTGATGCTTTTCAATAAAAATTAAGACATTCAAGAGGATTAAGACATTCAAAATTCCTTCATTCTGGCAAGAAAGAAGGAAATAGTACTTCCAGAGACAAGAAAACATTCTTTCAGAATAGTATTTTGCAAAAATATGCAATAAGGAAATACAATTTAAACTTTCTTGTAGGAAAATAGTATCATAATATAACTAATTAACTAAATGTACTTGACAGAAAGTATGAACACACATCACAGTGTGTACTGAGAAAACTTCTCTAGAAAAAGATAAGAACGCCCCTGTTAAAACATGGGGTCAAAGGCTTATTCTGGTGCAAAGTGCCTAGACTAAGTAAGCATATACATACTTACTCCTTTCAGCAGACTAACAACTCTGGAGCCATTTATGCTTTAAATTCTTAAACTGTATATTGCTCTTTCAAAGTGTATAAACTAATACATTTTGGCAGTTCATCTTATAAACTATATGCCATACTTTGGAATGTGCCCATATTAAAATAATACACAGTGAAATTATACTTTTTGCATTAGCAATGATAGTTGGTTCCTGAACTGAAGCATTTACAAACAAATGTGGTAACTATATTTATGGTGCTGCATACCTTATATTGCTGTATGTTCAGCAAAGCAACTTTTAATTGTACTGTTGCCTTTGCATGCAAGACCTATAGCTTGTTTAAAAACTAGTCTAGAAAGTAAGAACAATTGTTATTTTTTGGAAGATACCAGCCTTACATTTATTTTAACAAGTTGGTCTGAAAAGTTTATTTATGATGCTTATTTGGTGATAAACATGAAACCTGAGAGAAATTAAAAATCAAAATCTGAGTATACAATATCTGGTGGTGATATACGACAGTAAATTGGATGGAATTCACATCTATGAACTGACATTATTATGATGAAACAACCACAAAACAAAAACATCATCATTCCTAAAGTCTGAATTACTGTGCACGGTGCATTATTTTGTACTGGAACTGATCCAAGAGCAGGTAATTTATTTGAGTTCCTAGATTATGAACTCATGATATTATACAATCTTCTTTAGATTTACCCTTACCCCTTTTAATACCTGTGATATCTTCTTTACTTTCAACACTGGTGGTGCTCAAGCTTTCCAACTCTTTTTCTAATAAAGGGTTATTGGTTGTTTTTTCTGAATCATCAGTTTCTAACACTTTAGTTTTGTCCTCCAACACCTCACATGTTTTCTCTGCAGTTTCAGATCTGGATGCATCTGATTCTTCAGATTCCTCTCCTTTTTCTTGGATACCTGCATTGTCTTCAGTCAACAAGACTTCATTCTCTGTTTTGTATATACTGCCTTGATGAGCTTCTTCCTTTCCACCTTCTCCTGTTTTGATAGCTTCTGTGACAATTTCCTTTGCTTTAACATCTTCCAGCTTCTGTGCAGCAACTTTCTCTGCATCCTTCCTTTCACTAGTTTCTAATTCCTGATTTGACTGAAAGATGAATGTTTCACCCTCATCTTCCACTCCTTCCTCTTGAACCTCTACCTCATTAACTTTAAGCTTCTTATGTAACTGACCTTCCTGTCTACTGAGGCAATTTGATTCCCCCTCAGCTTCTGGAATGACTTCCTGCATCTCATTTTGCTGTTCTGTTCTATTATTTTTGTCCTCCTCACTTCCCTGACCCTCCCAATTTTTATCCTTCTCTTCCCTAATAGATTCACACATCTCATCTGACCTTGTATTCTGCTCTTCCATTTCTTTTATGTTGCTTCCAGCTTCTTCAGTATGTTGCTGTGATTGTTTTGTGGCTTCCTGAAAAACATTATTTGTACTCGCAGAGGTAAATGTTTCAAGCTGCTGGTCTGCAGGCCCTGGCTTCTTGCTGTTTTCCTCCATTCCATCTTTTACCTCAATAATTACACTAATATTTTTAGGAGATTCCTGTGCAGCTGCTGCTTCTTGTTTAGCTACTCCCTGCATTTTACTTTCCAAAACATTATCTATTATTGTGCCATATATTATGTCTTCACTATATTGAAGTGTTTGGACTTCTACCTGTGTGTTCTTACCCTCCACCTGTTCAGTACCATTATCTTCAAATTCCTGAGATTCATACCATACTTCAGTATCTTCTGCCCCTTGAATTTTTTCATCACTGTGACTAGGGTCTATAATAGTTTCTTGGGGTTGTTCTTTGTTCATGGGACCTTGATCTTGCTCTGTTTTATGTGATTCAGATTCTTTTACCTCTGTAATACAGTCTATAAAATCCACAGATCTTTCAAGTTGTACCTCTTTGTTTTCAGAATCTGAATCCAATTTGCCCACTAACACTTCCTGTTGTCCTGGCCTCTGCTTCATATTCATTCCATTCTCTGCTGCACTTACCATACTTTGTTCTCCTCCTGCTAATAGCAGATCATTCTCTGAAAGAAGTGACGGAGTTGGTGTTTCATCTACTTTTTGTTCCTTTGCAGTATTATCTGGCACTATCTCAGTGTCACATGACACTTCTTCCTCCTCTTCTACAGCTTTTATTTCTTGGCTTTCCAGATTCTGGACTGTATCAGTTTCATTTTCTTCTTCCTCTCTACCACCCTCTACATTATCAATTGTTCTGTCAATGCACTCTTCACCTTCATCACTCATAACGTCATTTTTAGGGCTTCCTTCTGCTTGATACTGTCTTTCAACTTGAGCTTCCACACATGGCCCTTCAATAGCTGAACCTGTGATTACAATTTCAGGTGGTTCTGACTGATCAGAAACCAATGCATGACTGCTACCCACAAAATCAAGAACTTCCTGAGTTGCTTCACTACCTTCTTTTTGGCTAGTTATAAAATCCTCCTGTTTTTCTTTCTGCTGCTGTGCAATTTCTTCAAATTCCTGTCTCTCTAAGTTACGACACTCTGCCTGGGAAACCTTAATATCCTGACTCTGCAGTGTACCTGTTTCCAGATTCTGATTAGACCTCTCATTTAAGTCACTACCATGTTCACTTTCCTTGCTAATGGGCTGCTGGATTTCTACGCTACTACCTGCATCACTATTTTCAGAGGAAGATACATTTCCTAATACATGTTCTCTATAGCATTCAGTTTGTTCCTCCAGTCCACTATTCATTAATATTACTGTTGAGGTGACATCAGTATCTTCAATGGCTTTCTCTCTCTCTGTATTTTCATCAGTATGCAAGGTCTTTATCTCCGTATACTCCTTTACAATTTCCTGCTCCTCAGACTCCTCCTTGTGTTGCTCATGCTCAGTATTCTGCAAGATTTCCTTTTTCCCCACATTCTCCAAAATCTCATTTTTCATCTCCACTTCATTGGTTCTGCCTAAAAGACCATTGAGAAAGTTGAAGGGACTACACCAGGGGCGATTACGCAACTTTTTAAAACAAGGTAGCACTTACCTCCAGACTCAGAACCCAAAAGAAAGAATGAATCAGAGAATCGGTTAATAAAAGATCAGTTTTTGCCAATTGTGTGAGGCAAAGCGGCAATTGTATTAGTAAGTTTTCTGATCAGTGAAATCCACCACCCTCTCAAAAGCAAGATTTTTATCTGGTGTTGGCTTTGTGTTTTTGCAAGTTAAAGATTCTGCTATAGTTGAAGCTGTGAAGTACAACTTTCATAAATGAGAGGTACTTTGTTTCAAGCAGTGCAATTAACAGTAACACTTGCAGATTTAAGATTATGACACAAGGACAGAAATTTTTCTATTTGTTTTTGTTTTTTAAACCCTGACACTTCTCTATAATTGCAAAAGTGCATGGTTTGACAATATAGCCACCAAGTAATTTACCTAATACTCAACAATATTTTATACCTATTGCCCTCAAAGATATTATGTGTAACAAACATTATGAAAGGTATATTCTGATTGGCAGGCAAATTCTCCAACTATGTGGACATTTAACAACCAATAACAGTTAAAACTGTATTTGGTGCTCCTTATAGGCACTGCATCCATGCAAAGGGAAATGTCCCCCACCCCAACTTGTACATAGGAGCAAAAGGAGGAGATATTGTATAAAGCTCTTAATTACAGCTGTTAGCTTACGTTACATCAGTTTCCACAGAACCAGGATACTGGAGGGAGAGAGGACCAGTGCAGGCTGGCAAAGAAACAGGTGGTTTCCCAGACCTACTTTACAAAGTACTCTTACCTAGATTTTGGGGTGCAGCCAAAAGTGCAGCTCCCCGCTGTACCTGAGAATGCTTTGCAGGAAGTAGTAAGTTACAGCTCCCAGGAACAAACAGAAGTTCACTGCTGGTTCCAGGGCAGAGGAGAATCTAGCTGCTGGCTAGAAGGCTGCAGCCAGTTTCCCCTAGCAACTGGCCTCTCCTTTCTTCTAGCTTGTCCCTATTTTCAGAATGGGAGGGGAGGGATGGAGCAGAGGGAGCTCATTCTAGGGTTCCCCAGCCAGCACTGGAGGGTGGGTGTATTGGAGCACCCCCCCCATGGTGCGGGGGGCTCCACTCCCTTTCCCCCCCTCCCATTCTGAAAACAGTAACTTCTGTCTGCCAGCTAATTGCTGGCATGATGGGTCAGATGAAGACATTTCAAAAGACACTCTTTTGAAATGTCTTCATCTGACCCATCATGCAATGAGGGCTCAGATTTTCATCTAATCAGCCATTTTTGAAGCTGTCTGCAGTTGTGCACTTGTTTGGTCATGACTATAAACTGCTTTCTGTGGCCAGATGCAACAAAAATTGTCACTTCTTGTCTGTACCCTTTGTTGTTAAGAACCATTTTTATCAAATGGAGCAAGTAGGGGAAAAAACCAAACCCACTACCAAGAGTAAAACAATTCCCACTTCAAGAGTGGTTGACTTCCTGTTGCAATTTGCCAGTTCTTCAACTTAGAAATACAAAATTAAATATTTCCTCCTCTTTCCTGAGTGTAATAGAAAGGTAAACAGCTACTGTTCATATTAATGCAACTGTATTGTATAATCACAAAGTCAGAATCTGTGCCAATCAGATTCCTCCTTCCCTATGTATAGATAGAAATACATAATATATTTGCCCTGTACTCAACAATATGCAAGAATGTTAGTCTTTAACAATGTGAATTGCATCATTATGCTAACAATACAGTAATATTGGACATGTAGAATTTAGATATAGTGTATGAAAGTGGGTTTTGCAACAGTGTACTAGACCATTGCTCAACAGACACTTATGGTTCTCAAATGTTAGTTAGAAAATGTTTACATTCGATTTACAAATATGGAATTCAAATGCTCTTGTCCTGTTTCTCTGAGTTCCCGGTGTTTAAAACAAAACAAAAACAAAAGCAAAACTATAAGTATTAAAGTCTTTCTGGATTCAAGACTTGTATGTTCAAAAAATACTTCTACTCACTTTGTGAGTATTTGTTTCATTATCCTTTGTTACCCTGGGCTTGGGAATAAAGACATTTATATTAAAGTCTCTTTTTGTAAGTATAGAAGAAAATTGCATGATATGTTTCAAGTGATTATGATTCTTAAGCAGAAAAATGCATAGGGAGTGATTCAACAAGTAGCATGCTGCGTGATTGGTTAATTGTCTGAAAAATAAACACAATATCCAAGCAAAAAAGGTGAAGTTGATCAAATGGATGGAAAAGTTGAGCAGAATGTGAACACGTACCTAGGGTCCCATTCCCAGATGTGTTTAGCACCTGAGTTGTGCCTTGAGTAATCTTGGAAGAATCTGAGTGTCCTTCATTATCAAAAGCATCTGAAGTTTCTCCATTGGTAGCTACTTCTGAGTCTGGGATTATTCCATGTTTCTGTGGATAAGGGAAGGATATTTGAAAGTTTGGTGTACAGAAATACAATAAAAATAGTAGAACATTCTTGTACCTTAAAATTTTGAACAGAGACTGCATCAACAAAAGCTTCCCAAAACTGACTGGTTCAGTAAAAAAAATCGTGAAAACAGTTAGAACAGAGCAAGGTAGAATATATAAAATGCTTCCAAGATCAATATCTCTGGAATAATAAACTCCCAATTTTCTATTTTAGCACAAGAACAGAATTGATCAGCTTTTTTTGTTTGTTTTCTAGTGCATCTCTGTTGTCTAGCATCTGAAACATTCCTTAGACGACAGGTTTTAAACAGAAGTAACCTCTGAGCCCTTAAACTTACACGACAGCATACTGAAAACTCCTAGTTATGTCTTATGGGAGGGACAGCTGGTGAGCAAATATTTGAGACGAATAAGAGCAACATCAGTATACAGCTCTTGCTGGGATTACAGAGCTGGAACTAGCTTTTCTGCTACGGGCACCAGGAGACATTGATTACAAAATTTCTTTACAACAAGGTTCTTCTCTTCTTACTGCATACCTTCAATTGTTCCTTCAGCATAACCACTTCCATTCTAAGGCCATCTCGCTCACTCCTTATGGAATCAAAGAACTCTTTCTGCCTTTCTAACGCCTGAGTTTTTACAGCACAAACAGAGAAGGCAGGAAGACAA
>NW_017729031.1:86274967-86276149 GCF_001723915.1 Gavialis gangeticus
TACAAAATTTCTTTACAACAAGGTTCTTCTCTTCTTACTGCATACCTTCAATTGTTCCTTCAGCATAACCACTTCCATTCTAAGGCCATCTCGCTCACTCCTTATGGAATCAAAGAACTCTTTCTGCCTTTCTAACGCCTGAGTTTTTACAGCACAAACAGAGAAGGCAGGAAGACAAGAAGGGAGAAGAGACAAGTGAACAAGTAAAGACTATATAAAGCAGGTTAACAATAAGAATGAACAGGCTTTAGATGTTCAGAAATTAATGGAGCTGACATGCAGGGAGAAAATAAAGGAAAATTAACTGATTAAAGAGCTAAATTTATAAATGCAGATGTATCACATTTAAAAAATGTCTGGCTAAATTCAAGATTTCAAGCTTATGAGATCATACTTAAGACTTGGTTCTCAATCTCCAACCCTAATTTTTCAATAGCTAGCCATAATATAAAGCAGCTAAAGACAGATTTTCATTTATGACCAGATTTCTACAGTTTTATCAGGTAAATCCTAATCCTTATTCCCATGTCACATTTGTGTTGAGTATTATATCTGTATCAAAATACAAAAGAGATTTTTTAAAAGATGGCATGACATCTCTTAATAGCCTCCCTGGAATTCTTATATTCTATCACAGATGTAAGTAACATGGATAATTGTGACAAGTTACTCAACAGAGTAACAGCTCAACAGCTTCTTTTGAGTTTTAGGATGCCTCTTGTGCATATTTTACTACTGTGTATAACAAGCATAATGAATTCATGAAATTATGTTAGCAGTGGTGAATGCTAGCTTTTCTACATTTTATTTCAAATTATCAGAAATTACCACTGAACATCATCAAGGACAAATAACTTGCAAGTCCTCCCCCACGCGAACTCTCTCTGAGAAATGAGTTTTTCACTGCTCATCCCCAATTACACAACTTAATTTATGGTTTCACTCCTGCAGAAAAAGTAACATTTTTCTGTGCAAAGCAGCAAGTATTTGCTTCGGATTCAGCCGATTCAGAAGGGTAGTAATTTGATTCGGAGATTCAAATCACTTTCCTGATTCAATTCAGCTAAATCAGATCTGAAGATTCAACCATAGACTAAACAGACAGCAGTCCTCATCATGCTGGACACAGCTGCATCCAGCTGGTAAGTCTGTTGTGGTAGGCAGAGGTGGGGAGGGAAGGGG
>NW_017729031.1:86277442-86278416 GCF_001723915.1 Gavialis gangeticus
TCCCTCCCTCCCCCACACCCCTTCTCTCGTCCCTCTGACTACCACAACAGACTTACCAGCTGGAGGCAGCTCTGTCCAGCATGGTGAGGACTGCTGCCTGTTTAGTTTATGGTCCAATCTTTTCTGAATTGATTCGGAGGCTGCCCATTTGACTCGGATCTTTTAATTGGTCTCCCAATTTGATTCGGGTTTGGAGATTCTGTCGCCAAAACAAGCCAAATCTCCTCCGAATTGAATTGGCTACTGAAGCCTCACACATCCCTAATATTTAATTTGTACAGGTGGGGAATAAAGAGGTGGAAATGTTCTTCCTACAATCTATATACAAATCTAGTGTTCCTTTACCATACTGTAGGTATGGCCTTAGTTAGTAATTAAAAACAAATCTGAATAAGCAAAAATCTATTTTCATATCAAATCACATCATGAATAGCCTTCACTTTAATGAAGATCACTACATTGACATAAGCATGCATATTTCAGCACACTAAGAGAATTCTATGCAGTCTTCAAATCTGCAGGTCAGTGGGTCAGCGTTTTCTTGGTTTCTATCTTTCGAGTTAAATCCAAAATTCAATTTAAAGAGCATATTTGACAAACTGCAAGTCATATACTGAGATGGCCTTACTAAAAAAAAAGCTATTAAATGGACTATTATTTATGAGGATTTGCAGATGCAGAATTTACTAGCAAAACACAGCACCAACTATAACAAATTTCAGAAGTTGCATTAGAGTCCTACCCCTATTTTTTTGTCTTTCCACTCTACTGTCTCCTGAAGATCAGAAATTTCCCTGACATAGTTCTCCTGTTTCTGTTGCAGCTGTTGGATTTCCTGATGGGCAGGACCAAACAGGGAGACAGAAAGCAGATAAAGGATTAACCAGAAGAAAAGACTCAAGATTGTAGTGACACAAAGGAACAATTAAATGAGACATTAGGAGAATAAAAAAAAAAAAAGACTACCCACATGC
>NW_017729031.1:86279123-86279998 GCF_001723915.1 Gavialis gangeticus
TCCAGCTGGTAAGTCTGTTGTGGTAGGCAGAGGTGGGGAGGGAGGGAGGGAGGGAGGGAGGGATTGGGACAAACTGCCCAGCCCAGGCTGGGGGGCACAGGATACACGTGTGGCAGTGCTCGGAATGGGGGCTATGCCATGCTGCCACTTGCCCTGCTGAGACAGGGGGCGGGATGCGGGTGCGGCTCATTCCGGGTAGAAGGGGACAAGCAGCAGCAGAGCATAGCTCACTGCTTGCCCAGCCACGGCAGGAGGCACAGGATGTGGTCACTGCCACCGATTGCCCGGCCGGGGCAGCTAGGGAGTGGGGGGTGGTGTGATGCAGGCTTGGCAGCACTGAAGTGGGGGCTATGCCCCACTACTGCTTGCCCAGCTGGGGCGGGGGTAGGCACAGGATTACACACCCGCATCCTGCCCTCCCCCCTGCCCCAGCTGGGCAAGCGGCAGCAGGGCATAGCCCCTGCTCACAGCACTGATGCAAGCGTGGCAGTGCTGGGAGTAGGGGCTATGCCCTGCTGCCGCTTGCCCAGCCGGGACAGAGGGATGCGATGTAGGTGTGGCTCGCTCCGGGCAGAAGGCGGCAAGTGACAGCAGGGGATAGCCCCCTCTCCCAGTGCTGCCACGCCTGCATCCCACCCCCTCCCCCTGCTGAGCAAGCAGCACCAAGGCCCGCACCCCGGTCCCCGTTCCCCCTTCCCAAGCTGGGCAAGTGGCGACAGGGTAGAGCCCCCGCTGATATGGGCGCAACAGCGCGGGGAGTGGGGGCTATGCCCTGCTGCTGTTTGCCTCCTTCCACCCAGAGCAAGCCATGCCTGCATTGCACCCTCCTCCCCACCTCTCATCCTGGATGGGCAAGCGGCAGCGGGGCATAGTCC
>NW_017729031.1:86284998-86288287 GCF_001723915.1 Gavialis gangeticus
TTAATGAAGATCACTACATTGACATAAGCATGCATATTTCAGCACACTAAGAGAATTCTATGCAGTCTTCAAATCTGCAGGTCAGTGGGTCAGCGTTTTCTTGGTTTCTATCTTTCGAGTTAAATCCAAAATTCAATTTAAAGAGCATATTTGACAAACTGCAAGTCATATACTGAGATGGCCTTACTAAAAAAAAAGCTATTAAATGGACTATTATTTATGAGGATTTGCAGATGCAGAATTTACTAGCAAAACACAGCACCAACTATAACAAATTTCAGAAGTTGCATTAGAGTCCTACCCCTATTTTTTTGTCTTTCCACTCTACTGTCTCCTGAAGATCAGAAATTTCCCTGACATAGTTCTCCTGTTTCTGTTGCAGCTGTTGGATTTCCTGATGGGCAGGACCAAACAGGGAGACAGAAAGCAGATAAAGGATTAACCAGAAGAAAAGACTCAAGATTGTAGTGACACAAAGGAACAATTAAATGAGACATTAGGAGAATAAAAAAAAAAAAAAGACTACCCACATGCCCAGCTCCGTAACTGGCCCACTTACATCCCAACTGTTTTCCTTAAGAAAAGTTAAAACAGCTCCTGAAGTCTATCATACTGCGAACACCCAATCCCACCCATTAGAAGGCAGGCATATACTAGGTTAGTAGAGCTATTTTGATTTCACTTTTACGTCAATTGCCTAGCCCTCCCCTTTCTGGCAGGGGAAATACCATGACTACAATGGTGGCAGGGGAAATACCCTGACCAAGGTAATGCAATTAAAATGCCACTGTGTAGTTGAGAGTTGCACCCTTGTCTGCTTGCAGACAGAACTCCCTACGAGAGCCTCAGTCAGCCAGGTTCCAGTGGGAGGATCTCAGCCACACCAACTTTATGGAAATGGGAGACCCTTCCCTAACTTGCTCCTGCAGCCACATGGCAGAGGGCAAGTCAAACTCAGGGGCATCCAAACCCCAAGCTTCCAGGCTTGGGCCTGTATGTAGGATGCCCGCCAAAGGATTTGGAAGCATCTGACGCCCCAGGCGGGGGTGGAGGATGTTTGCAGCTATTATGGGCACATTTGATTCTTGAATGACTCATGGATTTGGAATTGATTTGGCTGATTTGAACTGGAACACAAAAAGTGTTCCTTAAAAAAAACTCTCTTAAAAAAGTACTCTCTCAGGCAATAAATTTGTTCCTGGAAATTATAAATAGTGCAAAATACAAAAAGTAATTATGAAATACTGTTATCTGTCCCAACATTTTAAAAAATGACTAATAGGCTGACCTTACAGTATTTTTTCAGCAGCAAAATGAGAGGCAGTGAATAAGACTCTCCAGTCCTCACGGAGCCTTCTATATTTTATGTGCTAGTTTGAAACACATGGGTCATGAAAGCCAGTAAACACAAGAAGAAATTACTTACTGCAAGCATTTCTTCTCTTTGCTTCAAGGCTTCTTTCATTTCTGTGAACTGAAACTGCAATACACTATGAGCATGCCTTTCCCTCTCAAACTCCTGAAGACAGAAGAAAATACGTTTATAAGCATGTTTTAGTGACTGGAAAAGTCTTTATCTTATGAAGAACAGAAGAAAGGAATTGCTAAACAAAACACTCCGCATAAGACTGTTCTGAATATTCTTGAAATTAGTTCTACAAGCTGCTCTAATTTATTATCTCTTATTTCAAACATCTATAATGCAGGAACAATAAATTAGATGTGACTCTTCATATCTTTTATATACTATTGTATAATACAGTAGGTGGAGGATTTTATTTTGTTTATTTTCTGTCAAAGCATGCAGTACTTAAAGTACTCCCATGTCCTGCTGACCTCAGAGGTGAATGATACAGAAAATAATCAGGTTTTATTTCCTATGTAGGACTCTACCATTTGGCCAGTTCACTGTGAAATTTCAAACAAATGTTTTCCTAGAGCTATACATGATGTTGGATGCACATCAGCTAATCTTATTAGCCAAAGAGTACACTTCTGAAGTTAGCACAAGACTTATGAAAAAAACTAAGAGATACTCAATGGCACTACTATCATTACCTGTTAATGCAGCATAAGTTCAAGCCACTGCTATAATATTTTCAATACTGAATCATATGAATATCTTAATTAAGATGGCAGACTACAATCTACCTGATGCCTGAAATTCTTCCTTCACACTAGAGGGGATAATGACCATCTTCCCTTTTGATAGGTCTTCATCTTCAATTAACCAAGCTTCTTTTCTTCAGTTAACTTTGTTTGCTGTCCCTGGAAATCTCTGTTCTCCCATTCCAAATCCCTGCTCACTGCTTTTAATCACAGTGCCACCTTCTTCCCTCAGACCTGATGAGGAATGCTTTGCATTTGATGACTTGTCTAAGTTTATTCCATCCCTGCAGCTGGTCTAATACAAGATATCACCCACAAAGATCCTTTCCTCTTGCATAATTCCTGGACCACCCCTACTACAACATCACTGTAACACTACCTTAATTAAGATTTGCATCTCTCATTACACACTTAAGGCCTTTTGAACAAACTTCATATGACATAACATTCTAAAAGAAAAATAAATTTTCAGAAGTCACTATCAATAAAACTTCTGAGTCAGAAATACGTTTTGGGTTTGTTGCAAGGATCATAATATGAATGAAGTGTATGACCTCTCTCATGAAAGATAAGATTCTTCACATACTGGAACCTGCCTTATAAAAATGTGAACCTTAACAGATCAAGACAGAAGAAGGCAGCAGGGACACCAATTATCATGTTATCTTGGTACTTTAAAAAAAAAAAAAAAAAAAGATAATTTCACTAGTAGTGCCATTGCTCCTCCCTGAGGACACTGTTCAGCTCTGACTTTCAGCTTGTCATAAAGGCTCTAGTGCTGTACATTTACCTTGTTTTTCTCTTCATATTGCCTCTTTGACTCTGCCAGTTGTTCTTCCAATTCTAACAGTGCATCTTTCAGGGTGTCTACTTGATACATGAAATTTGTTTTCTCATTATCTAGTTGAGCATTGGACACCATAGCTTTCTTATATTTTTCTTCAACTTCTGCTAGGGAGTCCTGCAGAGAAGGAATATATAACGATTATGTTAATTTGCAACTATAGTGAGATGTAGAAAAAAATTAAAGAAAACATCTCTCTCTTCTAAGCCACGAGCTTTATTCAACAAGCTACGGAAGCCCTATAGCACATCTGTAATATCATTAAGCCTAATAGTTATAATTGTGCGCTTAAGTACTGTAATCAATTTTAAGACAAGGTATCCATCCACCCTCCAT
>NW_017729031.1:86293287-86295888 GCF_001723915.1 Gavialis gangeticus
AAGCAGCTGCTGTGGTTTAGGCTACCTGGGGTCAGGGCCTCAGCTACAGCTGCTGCTTACCCCTGCGCCTCTTTTCCAGCTCCCCACCAATGCACTTTCTGCTCCCCTGCTTGCCCCTCTTCCTCCCCAACCTTACCTTTGCTCCACACCAGCAGGCTCCATCCATGCTGTAGCCTGGACTAGGCAGGAGGCAGAAGTAGCAGGGAGGCAGACCCAAACAGGGGGCAAGCTGCTTGACTTCCCTACACCACCTGTTGTCCCCTTGCAAGCAGTGCAGGATATATAAATTTTTCATTTATAGAATCTAATTAAGGGGAGTTCATCTCGTATACAGGGTTGTCTTGAATTCAAGTAAATATGGTACTTTACTTAACTGGATCCCAGGCTTGGGGAAGAGTTACTCGCATTCTTTGCTCTTTCACATTAGGGCACTATGATGGCTTTTAAAAAAATACTGCAGCTGCTGAAACCAACACTAAACTTGCACACACTTTTGGTTAAAATTCTGCATCATCCAAAACAAACCAGGTTTATCTCCCAAACTAACCTTGTGTGACCTTAATCTGCTCTACAAAAAAAAGCCCAATGTCCTGCCAACTTGACAACTGAGATTGGTTAACTCACAACCTGAAGATGAGAGTAATTCAGATAAACAGCAGCTATTCAGACTCATCTAACAATTTAAACAATGCTGAGGACCATTTTCCATGCTGTATTACAAGTCCCAACAGCAACCATATGTATGAGGGGCAAAAGGAGATACGTACATGTCTTTTATTTTTCAATTAAAAGAGAACCAAGAATCCATCAATGTATAAAGTTTTATAATTACTAACACATGAACAGTGATGATACAATGTCATCTATTTCTAGCATTCCCATTCTATTAGATTAATATCAGAACTGAACAAAGATCCACCAGAACTCAGAACACTGATATGCTTAAATCCTTGAGATTAGTTGGAAACAAAATACACACTATTAGGAGTTTACAGAGAATGCAGAATCATATCAAAGTCAGGAATGTCTTATTAGTATTGTCTAATTCCATCAACCTTTTTCACAAAGCAAATGTTAATTTTCATTTTTTAAAACAGTCACTGCACTCACTGAAGATCAAGCCAGATCTATCCATTAATACATTTATCCTGTCAGGGCAGGATTTTATCTTGATCTGGTCTCTTCTTGGTAACTTCTAAAGGAAGTTACTCCAGCTAGAAAAGAGGTTTTAATTAAAATACATATTCCATGTTTTATGGCAAAAACAAGCTCAGAAGTGAATAAGGAATGTCAAACTTGTTGAGTCCTCAAAAACATGGGCAGAACAGCAACACTTCTACCCATGAGCAAATTATAAACATACTCTATGGGTGCAAACAGACATAGCCCTTGTGCTTCAATAAAAATTTTTTATAGCTGCATAATTTGCAAGTAAACAGACATCCCTGTCCCTTGTCATGCTCCAACTGCCTCAAAATGTTTGTGAGACCAATGTAGTTACTGCTTGTGATGCCTTGTAATAGAGGATGTCTCAGTTTCTCTGCAGGGGGATTCCTAGGGCATAAATTTCATGCTGCTGCACCCTAACCCTGCTGAGGGACATTCAGGGCACATTTCAAGATGCTTTGCTCAACCCTGTCAGGGGATTCATAGGGTGTGCGTCTGCAATTTGGGAGAATCTCCTGCTTACATGGGTTGGCACAGGGCGCAGCGTGGAACACATGGCCAAGGAATCCTCTGCAGGCAAGGGAATGGCCATGGGGTTCAGACACATGTCCAAGACTGGGGCGTAGCACTCAAGGCAAGATTGGACCCCAGAAGTCCCAAGGGTGGCAGGGACTCGACCCTGCAGGACATCAACCCTGGAGATGTTGGTTTCTGCTGATCAATTGGTTCAGCTGTGCTGGGACACATCAACAACAAAAAATGACACCTTTCTGAAATGTAAGGGACCCTAATTACAAGATGCTAGGCAACTTTTCCTGGCATGCAATATCTACAATTTTGCATTCAGTCAGAGAAAAACTGTTTTTAAAGGGCACAAACTGGCTTTTCACATTTGCAGGGCACTTGGGATGCCAGGAATTCCACATCTTGTGCCCTTGAGCAGAGGAGTGGAAACATAAGTTTTAGTTTATGAACAATGCTAACATGCATTACATTATCAGCTCAAGTGTGCCAAGGTCTAATAAAATATCTTGCAAGCTTGCTATTTTCAGAAGTGGAGCCAGTGTCACTGATCACAATGTGCAATGTCAAATCAATAGTTATGTGTTGTACCAAAATCCAGTGTGCGCATTAATATTTATAAGCATTTCTTCCATGCAACTGCTAGGAAAGTTTGTCTATTCCATCGGGACATTCCATAAGGACTACTTGTACACTCTTGATATTTGATAGATGCTTCCCTGGCATACACAGTTTATTAACTCTATACTAGGATTCATTATCAGGTCTCTTAAGATCCACTGAACTCCCAACATACCATGGCATTGAAGGCCAAAGGTTGGCTACATGCTCAATAATCAGCGTTTACATTTATTTTGCTTTTTGACCAATATCTTCTTGCCCTTTTTTTTTTTTTTTTTTTTTTTTTTTTCC
>NW_017729031.1:86295984-86302639 GCF_001723915.1 Gavialis gangeticus
TTTTTTTTTTTTTTTTTTTTTACTGTTCCATAATAAGATGATTAGTTTTTTTAGATGGTAAACTTTGGATGCAGAATTACAATAGCAACAAAGTTTGATATCTTCAAGACAGCAAAATACAAGACATGCAATAGAAATTAGTGGCTTTTTTCTACAGCAGTTAATGATTTAGATGCATTTCACCAGAATTATTCAAAGAAAGGATTCACTGGACTTTTAAACAGGCTGCATATTTTCCCCACAGATTAAATGCTTTTCAAACCATTCAGAGCATTCAGAAGAAAAGCATGCATATTACATTCCAGTTATCATTCTCACTCTGCCTCTCTGAAAGTTTAGCTTGTGTTAATTATCAAACATTCAGTCTGCAATAAACTGGTACCTTCATTTCTTTCAATCCCTGCATGTATTTGCCTTCTACATCCTGAATCTGGTCCTTTAACTCATTGATCTCCTGAGGGAAATGGTAAGAAAAGGTGAATGATGTCAAGAAAACTAATGGGCTAATTTAGAGGTGAAAGAGAAGTCGGGTCAGAATTTACATTTACAGATAAGCTTCCACTTCATTTTCAGTTTTCTAATCTTTATAGTAAACATGCTCAGAGGCTTTTCAGCCAATCACCTTGCCATTACCTGTCCTAATAATTTGAAAAAATGAGATGATTCAAAAAAAGGATGGCATTTTGTTTAAAGAATTGGACTGTTACCTAGATTGGTTTCCAATCCTCCAATAGGCAAATAACTTACTCGATCTCCCTTAATTCCCTATCCGTAACTGAGAAATACTATTTCCCTCCTAGCACTCGACAAGGGCGTCACAAAGATGAATTTGCCGGATGTGCAGTGCCCAGTCTGTGTGCAGCCTGGATTTGCTGGGGGTCCCAATCTGGCATCTGGGGCAGGCCCTGCTGGCACCATCCAGCTACACAGAGGAAGGAGGGGGGCAGCCTAGCCCCATGGGTGGGAGGGAGCACGGCCTGGCCCTAAAATGGTACCTGGGGGGGGAAGCAGGGATGGCCTAGTCCCAAACTGGTCCCATGAAGGGGTAGGGAAGCAGGTGTGCCCTGGCCCCAACCAGACATGCAGGGCTTGGGGTTTAGAAATTTGGCAGCAGGGGAGTGGTGGTCACATTAATGACCACCACTCCCCTGCCACCAAATTTCCTGACCTGTGGGGAGCCCCGTGGGCCAGATCTGTTGGCTCCACATGCTGCATCTGGCCCACAGGCCAGAAGCTAAGCACCCCTGATGTAAGCTCCTCAGCTACTGGGTGACAACTATCATAAAAAACCCAATAAACCTAGGAGGCATGGATAAATACTGTAGGGGGATAAAAGATTAAAAAACTAATTAAAATTATGAGACCACTTAAAACACTATTCTCTCCCTCTCTGGTCACCTTCAAATTATTATATTTTATTCTGGTTTCTTATTCCATTACTTGAACTAGCTTTTACAACTAGTGTATCCCTCAATAGGTTAACTGATTTGTTTATCCCTTTTGATCTCTTCAACCTATCTTCGTCTCTTGCAACAGTGCCTCCACTCCTTTCCTCACCCTGTCCCTATTTTTGTATTTAAATCATTTTATTCCTTTCTATTTAGGACTCCTCCCCTCTGCAAGTCAACCCATAGCATCTGATGAAGGAAACTGTTGCCTACAAAATCTTATGTCTTTCTGCACAATTATTCTCTTAGGTGCCCCACACCCAGCATTGCCTTCTGTCTGACTTCAGACTAATATAGCTAAGCCACCTCTCTCTTTTACTTATTTTACAGTTCTGACATCAGGACAAAACTATTTGGATTAGCTTTTACAGTCCAGATAATTTTAATAATGGTAACTTCAGAACACAAAATTAGAAATAGAGAGGTTTTAGTAGACCACATGTCCCTCTTCCCATCAACCACTTTAAGATGATAAATATTTAAGAAGGACTTTTCTATATAATAATTCTGTGCTCTGAAGGCCATCTTGTTTATAGTTTAATAATGATAGAAATATTGGCCTAAGTAGACATTTGCTGTTTTTTAAACATTTTCAACTTTCTTATCCCAATCTTTATTATTCATATGAGAAACATCAGACTGCAAAACTATTTTATAGAAAGCTGTACAAAACACAAATGCAACATTTCTTACTTCAGTTCAAGCCTGTCATTACTATATTTTATTGGGTTGGTTTCTTGCTTTCATGGATTTTTTAATGCCAGATGGAAAAATTAAGACCATTTAGTCTGGTCTCCTGTATGAGGCAGGCCAGTGTATTTTCACTTATCCAATCAGAAGCTAAGAGCTTGAGGCAATGCACATCTTTAGGAAACATATGCACTGTTTTTCAAATATTAAAACTATTGATGATTTAAAAACTAGCCAATCAATTGGAACAAGACAGACCAGTTACTTTCCAATGTGGAATTAAAGAGGCTTGTATCTTCTAGTTCTGCATGGGGTGGTTTTGGTATCCCACGTCAGTACTAATTTGCTTGTGTAAATTCCCATCACCTGTTAAAGAAATAAACTCCTCTGCTTTTAAACAACTCTACTGCTCGCATAGTAGGAAAAAAAAGCATGAAGATAGACAGACTGAGTAGAATGTGTGTTCCAGCAAGTGACAGATCCCAGAAAGAACTTGTTTTATACAGGTTTCTTACCTTAATTTCTCTAATGGATGCTTCTGTATCAACTGAGATAGAGGTATCTCCGCTGCCTCTCCGGGACGAAGTTCCACCCAGAGAGGCAAGTGTAGCTGCTGATAAGTTTGATACAGTACGAGCTCCCTAAAAATATACAGAGTTAAAATACAATAGTTATGAAATATTTTTAAACATAAAAAATGAATACAACTCAATTCTCATAGTGCGATCCATTTATTTTTAGGTGAAGAGAACAAACTGCTATAATTATCTTTCTGGAACCATTAAAAAAAGTAATGTTCAGCAATAGCAAATATATCATCTGGAAGATACACCAGGCATTGTGCTTCAGTGATGCACAAAAGTTTGGATGTACAAATTTTACATCCTTCTGGTTTCATAAGGTTGTGATACAGTATAGTTACTAGAACACAGTCTTTTATTCTGAGGTCAGCTATTCAAATTTGGGTCCAGATGGAAATGACTGACAGCAATTACCATCACCTTGCCATTTGGAGACCTACAGGAAGCATCTCTGTGGCTTTGACTTCTGTCACATTAACAAACAGACATGAATCCATGTGAAGCAATTATAATTTGGCACTTCTGATATTGTCCTGAGGGGCCAGTATTTGAGTACAGAGGCTAATCCTTTTTCTCAACCTAAAGAAGTCTTCCTTCTTTGGGAGTTTAAGTTCCATAGAAGGGAGGTAAACTGAGAAACATGCACTTCCACTGAATTGATTCTATAATATTAACAGGTTTTAAGGCTAGGGAGGACTATTAGATCATAATGCTATCACAGGGCACAGAAGTGCACACTACCTGTGCCTAACTAAGGCAAAACCTTCCAAGGCGGTACCCCATTGTGATAGGACAGTATCAGGGGACTGAGAATTCACCACTCCACTTCCCTTGGTTGTTTTGTCAGCTAGTTAAATATTCTTATTTAAAATTGTGCCTTACTTCTAATTTGAGTTTGTCTGATTTCAGTTTCCAACCACTGGTTTTCCATTAGATTAAAGAGGCTTTTAGTGTGTGGTTCTCTCTCCATGAAGATATTTATACACCACAATTAAAGTCACCTCTCAAACCTTTTTTTGAAAAGCTAAATAAACTTAACTTTATAAGGCTCTCATTCTACAGTACTTAGTCATTTTTTGTCCCTTTTCATAAGAATATAAGCAATGCTACACTTGGTCAGACAAATGGTCCATCTAACCCAGTGTCCTGTCTCTGACAGTGGCTGCTAGAGAAAGAGGACTGAAACAGACAGAGATAGAGTAAACCATATTCATAACCCTCCCTGGAATCCACCATTGTTGGTCTAGAGATGCCAGAGGAGAAGAAACATCTTCAACCACTCTGTTCAACAGCCATTAATAGATCTATTATCCATAATTTATCTAGTCCTTTTTTTCAACCTGGTTATGCTATCTGCCTCTCCCACCTCCTGTGGCAATGACTTCCACAAGTTAACTATGTTGTACAAAAAAGATCTCTCTCTTGTTAAGTTTAAACCTGTCTTCTACTAATTTCAGTAGGTGCCCCCTAGTCCTAGTATTCAGGGACTTGAACAGTTCCCTGTTTACTTGGCCCACATCCTTCATGATTTTATAGCTCTGTATCATATTCCCCCCTGAGCCTTCTCTTTTCCAAACTGAAGAGTTCTAGTCTTTACAGTCTTTCCTGGTTTGGCAACTGTTCCAGGTCCCTGATCATTTTGGTTGCTCTTCTCTGTACCTTTCCTAATTCTACTACAACTTTTTTGAGATGTAAGGACCAGAACTGTACACAGTATTCAAGATGTGGGCACATCGCAGATTGGCATGAAGATGTTCTCCTTTTTGTTTTCAATTCTTAATGATGTCTTAATGAAGTTGTTTTCAATTCTTAATGATGTCCAACATTTTATTGGCTTTTTTGATCACTGCTGCACAGTTAGCTGATTTTTTAGAGAACTAAGTACAAATGACTCCAAGGTCTCTTTTCTGAGTCATAACAGCTGGTTCCCAGGTGCATTACCCCTGCACTTGTTGACAACAATGTTCATCTGCCAGTTTTTTTGCCCACTCACCAAGTTTGGTAAGATCTTTCTGCAGCTCCCCTCAGTCAGCGTATGATTTGGCTACCCAGAATTGTTGGGTATCATTTGCAAACTTGCTCACTGTGCACTCCCATTTCCAGGTCATTAGCGAAAATACTGAACAAAATTCGGCCCAGCACAGATCCTTGCAAGACCCCATTCTGACCTCCCTCCAACCTGAAGAGTGATCATTTAGCCCTATCTTTTGCTACCTATCTTTTAACCACCTCTCAATCCATAAAAGAACCTTCCCTCCAATCCTGGTGGCAACACAGTTTTTTAAAAAGCCTTTGGTGAAGGACCTTGTCAAAAGTTTTTTGGAAGTCCAAATATATTAATGCAGCTGATCCCCCTTGTCCAAGTGTTGTTAATACCCTTAAAGAACTCTAGCAGACTGGTGGGACAGGATTTACCTTTACAATAACCATGGTTTGCTGTGGAAGAAGCAGCATATTTGCCCACATGATTGTTTATTTTGTTCTTCATTACAGATTCTACCAACTTGCCAAGGATGGAAGTGAGGCTCTTTGCACTGTATATACAGGATCACTTCCACACTAATTTTTGAACAGCCCTGTTAAAATGCAGCACAAGAGCTGGATGCAGAACTAGTATCAGTTTTTCCTACCACTCACACAGGCCATACAGACATCGAGGTCACTCCCTACTACTCTGTACACCCAAGAACTGCAATAACCTTCTCTACCACAGCACTGCACTGGAAGCCTAAGTAGGCTTTCTCGTCTTCTATGCCCCTGCAATAGAGCAAATTACTCCCAGTACTAATAAGAAGTGGGTGGGGTAACTAATAAAAGCCATAGAACTGTATTCTCATGGCTGCACCTGGTCACAGGCAGGTAATAGGGTCAGCAGGTATACCAGCTGAGGACTTGGCTTTCCTTTAACAAATGAGTTGGGAATACAATCGGGAGAAGGGAAGGGGGAATAAGACCAGTTACAAGGAGAAAGAAGAGCCTGCTCCTGGTACAGGTTCAGGAGCTTCATGAGTGCCCAAGGAGAACTCTACAGAAGAGCTGTTCTGAAAGGAACTTGGACATGTGCCCAGGAGGGACTCAAAGTCTGAGCCTGGGTTAAGAGGGTGATGTATAAACTGAATTTTCCTTGGAGTTTTTTTGGAGGGTAGCTGATGCCCAGGGGCTTTAAGGAGAAGCCCAGGATCTCATAACTCAGGGAGATGAGACAAACCAAGATGACGACCAGACATGGTATTGAGAACCAGTATTGAGACAGACTATTTGTTTGGAACTGTATTTGCCTTGTTTGAAATTTTGCTGCTAACAAGTTCCTCAGAAATAGTGGGATGAAATGTGATCTGGCTGGAGAACCGCAAGAAGCAGAACTGCACAGGCAGATTAGCAATCAAGAAAGGGTGCTGGACAAAGGCAATAAACCTATCTGCCAAGTTTCAGAGTGGGCCAGGTGGCAGGTACTTTACCACAGACCCCCAAGTCTTTTTCAAAGATATTGTTTTCAGGTATATAGTCCCCCATTCTCTATGTCTAGCCTGTACTCTTGGTTCCTTGCAGACTTTGAATTTAGCTTATTAAAGGGCATGTTAGCTGAATGGGTCCAGTTTATCAAGTAACGGAGATCAATCTGTACAAGTGCCCTAGTATTATCCATCACTCCATTAATCTGTCTCTGCAAATTCTAATCAGCAGTGATTTTATATATAAAAAAATACTGAATGGTATTGGGCCTAACGCTAGTCCTAAATTCTAAAGAGAAGCACTTCTGTTTAATGTTGACTTCCTCATTGACAAGTGCTTCTTGAGACCAATTATCCAGTTCTTAATCTATTGATTATTGATATTGTACAATATTTTAGATAGTCTTTCAATCAGTGTTACATGATGACAAGTCAAATTTCTTACAAAAGTGTACTTTCTCTGTGCTATAATCAACAAAACTTT
>NW_017729031.1:86307639-86310272 GCF_001723915.1 Gavialis gangeticus
GAGAGAGCTTCCTGATCCAAATCCAAAGATGACAAAACTGATAGGGTTGCAAACATTTTGGAGGACAGGATTAGAATGCAAAAGGATTTTGATCACAAAAAACTGGTCTATGAATGACCAAGCAAAAACCAAAAAGGCCAAGGTAAACTGCTGTATCTAAAAAAAAAAAAAAAAAAAAAAATCAGAAAGGAGAAAGTTTCCAAAATACCATACTGTTTGTGAACTGTCCTAGAAATTAAAGTTCTTTCACCATCCAAGCAAAATAAGCGAAAATCTGATACAGGATTCAGTTTATATATATACAACTTTCTCCCTTCCAATTCCTCCAGCAAAAGACCAGCTTATTCTGGTCAAGAAGCTCCACTCAGACCTAGAGACCCTTGGATATAGTGACAAATACTATTTATTCAAATCAGACAAGTAAAATTGTAGCCCTGATGGGTTAATTGTATCTACTTGGATGGGAGCGTCCTTATTTCAACTGTTTTCTTAAATTTTTCTTCAAATGTTATTGGAAATTAGTCACGATGACAACTGTCAGTTTTCACTTTCAAGTCATTCTAATGGTGTTGAAATGTGTCAGCTAAGTTTAAGATTAAACTAAAAAAATACTGCTGGCATAACTGGGTTTGGCAACAAAAGCGTCTTCTTTAAGAACTGGTAAAATAATCATTTCCTCACCAGCCTGGACAAAGATGAAGATTTTCAAGCACAGATTTTAATCATGCCAAGAACTTTAACAGTGCCCTGTAGGTGTTTCTCCCTGCCTTCCTGACATTACGAAGCGACATTTGTGCTCCAAAACTCATACAGATACACTTAACAAAACTCCAGTGTCAATCTTTTCCCTTGTCATTCATGTTTTATGTACTTTCCAATAGCAGCCTTAGAACATTCTGAATTCTGCATAAAAAGTCCACCTCCAAAATAAAATAAACAAGCCAGTGCTATTTTTTTTTTGCATTTTATGTAAACAAATTACATTACAGCAGTATAATTAAAAATGCTCTACTGAATATAAAGATATTCTGCTGCTTTACCTTTAAGGGATTTAGGCTCTAATGTCCTGTTGAAAATCATTAGGACTCGCATTGCTCAATTAAGGCATTTTTGAAAAATCTGCTGTCAAACTGAAATAATAGAAAGCTATACTACCTATAAGACCATGCAGTCATATCCTGCTTTGTGCAAATACAGTGTTGATTCCACGTATGGAAATGTGATGATACAGTGATTATCAATATAATTCCTACCAGCTTTCTTACCTTCTCAAAGTCTTTTTCCGGCCTTTCTTCAATCTGCAAACAAAGAGAGATTATTTAGACACAACAACCGGGTAAAAGAGGACACAGAGAACACCAAGATTGACGGCAGTTTGCTTTTAAACTCAGCTGTGTCAGGGATCTTAGAAACATTCTTCACTGGCAATTCATTCCGCACAAAAAGCAACTACAGCACATAGTACTGCACCAGCACTGGGAACACTCATCCCTGAAAAGCTCTCTTGGGCATACACAATATTAAGGTAGGTTTTCTTATTAATTATTAGAACTGTTCAAGTTATATAAACTAGAGGAATACCTTTATTTTACTCAAAGTCATGCTTCATATAGTCCAAAACCATACCAAATGCATGAACCATACAAAATGCATGAATCACATATGAAATAAGACTGAATCTACTTAATTTAGGAACTTAGTATAAGCATACTATAACCACGCTGCAGAACAAATGTTTTTGTTGCATTTGATTATACATTTAACCACAATATTATATCGACTTACTCGTACTCAGTTTTATCCCTGCAGGAATTTCTATATAAAAAGTAAATATGCAAAATAGCACTCAGGAAATAGAAAAACTTGAAGTCCACAGTGTAAATGAAAAATATTTTTTTCCTGGAGTAACAAAGTTGAAAAAATTGCACTGAACATTTGCTGCATTGTCACCTGCTGGTGCAACAAAAACGGTCAGCAGCACAGTCCTTGAGAACAACCCTAGCTCAAACCAAAAGGAAGCAATTTTTACTTTCCTAAAGGTTGTTAAAAATAGGACTGATGACAATCAGAGACCCAGACTATAACATCTGCATGAAGTCTGAGCGCTTTGCCTCCAACAGCCCCCTAAAGTCACTGCCCCTTTTTTCAAACAAGCAAAGCACAGGGTTCCAAAGAAGGGACCCCCCGCTTAGCATCCCACATCCCTGCTACCCCAAGTTAGAAAGTTTAAAACCTTACTAAGACATATTTCAGTCATAAGAAGGGAAAGTCTTCATCAATACAAATGAAGATATGGCACCCCAAAACAGGCGAGAACAACAAAGACAAGGAGATACTTCAGAGATGCAAACTAATGATAAGCTGCAGAAATCTTTAGAGAAAGTTCTGACATTGACACAGCAAAGTTAAATATGAAGTCTCAAGAGACCTGAAAGAATAGCCTGGAGATTAACCAAAGAGACTTCTTGGTATTCATCAAGAATACAAAGTTAACATAGTTACAGTTAAAAGAAAGTAGTTTAAGACGGGATGGGCATAATTCTGCAGCAGCTGTGCTCTTAAAAATGGAGAAAATGAGATGAGCAGAATTTCAGAATAAGGATTAGAAAAAATAGATAGGGATAAGGTGAGAC
>NW_017729031.1:86310347-86320151 GCF_001723915.1 Gavialis gangeticus
GATAGGGATAAGGTGAGACCCCCCCCCCCCCTTAGTAGTTTGCACAAATTCTCCCAGGTAACTCATGATCAGATGATAAATCTACCCCTAATGACAAGGTTTAAGATTACAAAATGTGGAGAACATACCTTCCTATGGGCTGCAAAGATGCAGTTCAAGAAGCAATTCAAGTTTTCCAAATGAGAGCATAACTATTTTCAGTTTGAGCTGAGCAGGAAATAGGTATTTCATTTCCTGGGAAGTTGCATGAAATTTAAAGGCAAGAATTCTTGGGGGTGATGAGACATAGGGAAGCTTTTGCATATCACGGTACCCTCTACTGGGCTATGAGGAGGAGAGGGGAACCTGAGGAAGGATACTGCAATACCTGAAAGCTTGTCTAAATTATCTCAACCATGCTGTTGGCCCAATAAAAGATAACACCCACCAAAACTCTTGTCTTTCCCACAAAATTAAACTTTAATAACAAACTCTGTTTTTGCTCGACTGAAAAGTATTGTGCCAGTTACCATAATTAAAGATCTAAATGAAAAGTAGTTTTGAAGAGGAAATGCAGAATATTTCATTCAATTTCCTTAAAACAATTTCATTACCATAAGGAAAAAATTAACTGTCCAATTGTATTTGGAGTTCAGCAAGCTGCAGCCATGGGGATTGGAAATACACCGAGGAAATTGTGAAGCTGACCAATAATTAAGCAGAAATCAAGCCATGTTTTAGGCACAGTTGTAGATACAATAATTTGAAATGAGATACTACAGCACAATGCATGACATCAAAAGTCAAAGAAACTGAACTTTCAAGAATTTCCAATAAGCTCAGCAGTTGTCAGCATTTCTTCCTTTTAACATCTTCTAAAGCCAGAAGGCTATTTTAATATCATTAAAAGAAAGCACTAATAAAACAAGAAAAATCCATTAAGATTATTTCAGTTCAAGTGAGCTAAAGTATGTGCATGAATGGGAGGTATATTCCCCTGCAAAAAAAACATTCACCTGTTTGGATATGAACATTTGATAAGACATACCTATAGTTTGATAAATGAGTAGAGTGAAACTACCAACAGCTCCAGAAATGGAGCCAGCTATTTATGTGGTGTACAGCACATATGACAATAAAAAGATTGATTAAATAAAACAATAACTTTATAGTATCACTAAAACAAAGTTCCAATCTGTAATGATTATAATCATTAACTCATGATGTTTACAGAGCAGTGATTGACAAATGTATTAAAGCCTCCTAAAAAGTAGGAAAAGTCTGACAGCTCTGGTTACTCTTGCTTACTCTGCTGGTCTCCAGCAGAACAGGAAACTGGCTTCTCATTTTAAAGCAAGAAAGCTGTCTTGCCACAGAACAGAATGAATTTTTGATTTTCAAGCTAAGTCTCCATCACCCAGCAGAGGGAACTCTTGGTATTCTCATTTAATTCTTAACTACATTACTGTGGTGGAAGCTCCTGAATATTTGAATCAATCAGGTGCTATTAAAGGTGATGGGTCAGGAAGAAAAGTTTACCTTATTCTGAAGCTGCACAAAGTTCTTGCCAAACAATGCTCAACTTTCACATCATCTTGCAAAGAAGGTTATGACACAACCTCACTGAAAACCACTGAACGGCTTCCAAATCACTCAATCTACCTTTTCTTACTAAAAAAGGAGTTAATAAACTCACAGCACTTAAAATATGAAGGCATAAGATACTTGCCGAATAAGTAGATTTGATAGACATGCCAACAAAGATACAAAACCACTGTTCTTATAGAAATACAGTTAAGGGCCGTGTATATAAAGTTATAATGGAATTTGACCCCCCACGTCACTGCTTACAGATTATCACCTGCATTACCATCGCTTAATGTGATCTGGGGGGTTTTTTCCCTTGTACACATACGACAAAAAGGGGAGGAAGTGGTATGTAGAATGCTTTTCAAGAAAATTCCAATGTACATCAATAATTCAGCAAAGGGGACAAACTGTTCTTTTTAAAATAAGCAACAGCAAAGGGATCAAAGTTCAGCTTCTTTCAAAATTTTTTTTAAGAATAAAACCAGGGTGTGTGTTACTAAAGACCATCAACAATATTAGAAGCTTCATGCAGCTGGAAGCTAAACAGCAGGCTAATTCTACAAGTCTATATATGGAAATATTACCTATTTTTCATAAATAGTAAAAAGAAAAAAAAGTATTGAAGCTTAATGCATTTGATACTTGTTTCCCTATTCCTTCCCTCTTCTTATTCCTGTCAATTTTTTATTTGTCATTAACTCTTCAAATACTTTGTCTCTTTATTCATCCAGGTCCAGCATCACAACCACAAACAACCTGCCACTGGGCACTGATACAGTGCCTTTCCCCAATGCCTTCAAAATGTTTTACAAACATTTAGGCTAGGGACAGACATTACACATAAACTGGTTTAAGTGATCAGAAACTGATTTAAACGTGTAACAGAACAGATGTTCAGTGCACGTAAACCAGTTTGAAAATGGCTGAAACCGGTTTGAGATAAACCTGGCTGAATGTAATATCAGACTTAACTGATGTGCATCAAACCAGCTTATGCAATGTCTGTCCCAAACCCCTTGCTGGTTTAACTTAAACCCCTTGCTGGCTTAACTTAAACCAGAGTCCCCCAGCATCTTAGCATGCTCTCTGGGCTGGCCGGAGCTCTCTGCCCCACAGCATGGCTGGCCCCTCCCCTCTGCTCCCTGGACAGACCTCTGGCAGAGACTTGCAGGCACAGCAGGGTCTGCTGGCTTCCCTGTGCCCTGCTTCCCCAGCCCCATCATCACTCGCTGCTTAAGCACGGATCCCTTCCTGCTCTCTGCCACAGCATGGACCATAGCCAGCATGTGGTATGCTAGATAATGCTGTATAGGGCTCCAGCAGAGACTGCAGATGCAGCTGGGTCTGCCTGGCTTCCCCCGCCTTACTCCCTGCCCCCTGCTCAAGCAGGAAATCCCACCCCCAATCTCCTACAGCACAGACTCCAGCCCCACGGACCCCAGGCATTTGGTATACTAGCTAATGCAGAGAGGTATCTGTGTGCCTCTCTCTCCAATTTCACTGGGGCAGGCAGACAGAACAGTGACTGCTTAAGGCTGTTTGGAGCTAATCAACAGGTCAGCCAATAAGCTGTTAAAGAAGTATGAAGTAATAGAGAGAGGCCACTGTTTTGCTAATCAGGTGATAAAGGGTTATCACTATCAGCCCCCAGCTGGCTTGCTTGCCTGTCAGTTTGCTGCAGACTGTATGACAAAGCACGGAGGGAGACTGAAAAGCTCTGCATCATCAACAGATGCATGCACTGCATCCCTTCCTCCACCCTGCCCCTTGCCTCAGAGTGCTAGCCCAGGGCTGGGGCCATGGGGAAGACAGTGGGGAAAACCCTGGGACCATGCAGGCAGACCTCCCTAATAACAGAGTCCTGCCAGGGCCTGGCCACACCCCCTCAGCTCAGCTCCCTACAGAAGGGAAGGGAAGGCTGCTCTAGCACCCCCTAGCTTCTAGCCTGAGCCACTGCAGGCATGTGCCTAAATTTCCTCAGCCCAGAAAGGATATCATTCTGGTTTCAAACCAGTCCAGCCTAGCCCCATTAGACTAACCTGCAAAGATTAAATCAATTAAAGCTCAGGCTTTCTGAACATCTGTCCCTAGCCTTACTGGCAAGACTTGAATACCCCTGTGAAGTAGGTACATATTATACTCAGCTTGCAAGGTAAACGGGGTTCAAGGGAATTGTAATTCCATATGTTCACCATCACATGAAAGTAGTGAAAGAATTAGGAGTTTAATTCACATATTCCAACCATCAGTCTTCTGCACTAGGCCACAGAACAGGTATTTACTGTTTTAACACAAAAGATGCTAGAGGACCCCTCTAAGTGTGCTGAGGTGCCAAAAAACCAACTTGAACATGCTGCATATATTCACTGGATTGCTTTTCAGCTCCATCTCAGTGACAAGCAGTGACTTAGATTACCTTCCCCATAAGGCAGCATGTTTTTTTTCTTCTTTCCTGTGGCCTTATTTTCTGTTATTAATACTGGTATGCTGTTCAAAGTCATTCACCTTCCTGATGAATCTCCCATTGGTGCAACAATTCATTATATTGCTTAATCTCTTATGGTCTATAAAATGAGTACCAGGAAAGATCACCACCTCCACAGCAAACATTCAGTACTTTGAAACGAGAAATAGCAAAGCAAATTGTTGCCGAAAATTCAAATCATAAATGTAATAAAACACCGGGATAAGAAAAAAAAGTTACTGCAATAATAATTGTGACTTACTCCCTTATATAGACATACGATTGATGTAAACTCACTGAAACAGTTTAACTGAGGCAGGACTACAGGTGTACATGTTCCTGCTATTAAATCCTACAGATCTTTCCAAAGCAACATAAAGGCTCCTGTGGGCTAGGAATCAGCTCAGAGGTTTTAAAAAGTCATTAGTAGAAAACCTCTCTGAACTGTGTCAAGACTGAACGGGGTGTTTCTCAAGGACTCGCTGTAACTTTCCTATACAAGGAATGCCAATCCTTACTTTGTACACAAACATATCACCAGTTTCTGGAATGCAAGCCAGCTCTGCAGGGAGACCTGAGCTCCAGAGAGCCTGAAGCACAGCCAGTTCTGGCCACTCTTCAGCGATTACTGCTGACAGCCCTGATGTACAAGTAGTCTTAAAACAGTACAGGTTAATGGGGCCAGATAAAAAGTAATGACAACTTGGGGGCAAAGTCTAAGTGCGCACACACATTCTGGGTAGAATTAAATCCACCTCTGCTTTTACTTATATTGGTTCACTGAAAGAGTAGGGAACCCTTACAGCAGGGGTTCCCAAACTGGTACACATATGCAAGGCATCTCAGGGGGCGGGGGGAGTACATGAGAGATAGTGTAATGGTGGATTTAATTATTATAATAATTGCCATTTATGGGGTTAAAATATAAAACATATGCTGGTAGGGGTACACAGGCAGCTGGTAAATCTGGAATGGGGTACACAATAAGAAAAAGTTTGAGAATCTCTGCCCTACTGTATGAGAAGTTAATAACAGATTTGTTCAAGTATTATACCAGTTTGCTGTATCAGGACTGTACATTTTCTTAACAGTTCATTTTCAAACTCAAGACGTAGGATGCCAATCATCCAGTATAGTCCCCCAAAGCTATGCACTGGCTCTGCCCATGCCATCCTCTTGTTAGCTCTGTTTGAAAGTCTGTGTCTTTGGAATCCAGTTCCATTGTGCTCTCTATCTTGAGACTTAGCTTTTGACACTAATATACCTCCTAATGGACAAAAAAAATCCAAATATTTAAGTTTTCAGACTGCTATTAACATATATTGTAAAATTCTCTCATCTAGTCTTTTAATTTGCTGGGTTTGGGGAAATCTATACATGTGTAAGATTTGCTTCCAATTTTGCCTCTGCTACTGAAGATTTATGAAAACTGACATTTGTCAGCATTATCCCTACAATCCATGTTTTATTCAGAAAAGGATAGCACTTACTGGCATACTAACCTGCAATTACTGTATATCTAGATAAACATACAAAGCATACATATCACATGATAACAGTGAATCACATGATAATAGTGATCGAGTGGGGAATGCATTCATCTGCAGTAACAGGAAGTCACTACTTTCAAGTTCTTAAAAAAATCCAAATACTGAAATTAATATTTCACACACACAATTTTTAAAGAAAACAACATTGGAGTGCATTTCTAAACCCAAATATGCACATTAAAATATCACTGTATTGAGGCTCAAGAGTGCAGATTTACAAAGCTCCACGTATAAGCCACTACTGATATTTTTCTACAGAGGTGAAAAACAGTGATAGAACTGGAAATGAAGTTCTGAAAAAAGGTTTGGGGACTCAGGAACAGCAGCTCAGTGGGGGGTAGTGTTTGGGAGATTAGTGTTTTTCAGTGACAACACACTCAAAATATTAGATTTTTCACAGCAATGTCAGAAATAACTACACCTATAAGAATGGCAAAGACAAACCTAACCTCACTGTGACCAATTCTTATAATTTTTAATCACAGTATCTAGACTTCACAAAACATAACTACTAAAGTGAGTCAAACTAATGGTCCATCTAGCCCAGTATCCTGTCTCCAATCCTTTTGGCAGATATGCCATGAATTAGCCCTGTACCCTCAAGTGTCACTCCAATCCCTTTCCCCTACAGAACCTTCTGCTCTGCTTTCTGCTCCCAGACCTGTGCTCCATGCTCAATTAGCTGCTTTGCTTTTTGCTTTCTGCCCCATCTGCAATCATGTTGCCTTTCCTCCTGGCAGTCTATGTGCCACATAGAGGCTGCCTGTGCAACTTGTGGTACCTGTGTCAACAACTGTCCTTGTTTTAGAAGGACAGCAAACCCAAAACCCCTGTAACAACCCCTAACTCTTAAAGGGACTTTTTTCTCTGCTTCTGTGCAGCCCAACTGGTTAGCACCTCCATTTCCCCACCGCAAATATCCTACAATGACAGTAACTCTGGTTATAAAAAAAAAAATTCTGAGACATGATAAATATGCCTCCTTACTTAGAAGCAGCTTCACATTAACTACTCAAAACTTATAACTAACAAGAAAAATAAGTTACAGAAATCAGTTTCAATGTTAAGAATTCAAGGGCACTAAGCCTAAGCACCTTAACAGCATTCCTATTAATTCAAGTTCTCTTTGTTTCTGTTGGGGATGCTGAAATTCAGCTCTAAAAGCTTCTCAATAGTTACATTATTGATATAAGATATTCCTGCAGAGCCAGGAGAAATCACAGTGTAATCAAATAAATCATAAAAATTGCTCATTTATTTATGGGCTGTATGCCTGGAGTACTTTAGCCGTTTGCTAAAAAGCTTTGTGTGTCTCTTAAAACTGGAAATAACTCTGCCCTTTAAAGAGGTTCACTTTTAAAGTATTAGAAATTTGTCTAAAGACACCGTATCTTTCAAATGCATCCATTGCAAATTTATTTTTCAAGAGTACAACCCCCCCCAAAGGTTGGTTTGTTTGTTTTTAATAATACACTTTTATTAAAAGAAAGATATTTGTTTGTTTGTTTTTAATTATGGTATTACAATTACATTCTTATTGGAATCCTGACAGGTCTAGATTTAGGTCTTGGGAATTTACTTTGGATGGATAAACAAAGGAGTCTTAGGAGTCTCTAGGAAAGTTTTCCATACCATGTTTTGTACATGTACATCCTTTATAGAACAGGTAGCCAGACCTGATATAAAAGTGACAGCCACTGGACTACAGAGACATGTTCCCACCTTTGGTCTGATGAGTCTAGAGAAGGAATCCATTTCTTAACTGTACAGAGTCCCAGTTTCAACAGGAAGAGTATGGAGAGCCCTGCCTAGCCTAAGGTCTAGTGGAGTGGAAGGGGGAGGGGAGGGCAACCTTTTTGATAGGCATGCCACAAATTAGTCACCCACCCTCCAGGTATCACTATAATCCCCTTACCCTGCCCAGTCTGCTTGCTCTGCTTTGTGCTCCTTACCTGAGCTGCTCCTCTGCTTTCTGTTTCCTGCCCTGTGTTCCCTGCCTGATCTCCTGCTCTGTTTCCTGCTCTATTGGCTGCTGTGCTGCCAGTCCCTTCGTGAACTGTAGGGATCCTGGTTTTCCCCAGTTTAAAAAAAATCCCCAATTGTTGGCTAAAAAAACATAACCTCAAATCCACATTTTTCCATGATTTAAATGAAACACCACTATATATACATATACATAACTCTGTAACTCTACCTATCTATATTTTAGTGGTGTTTCATTTACGTCACAGAAAAATGTGGATTTGGGATTACCTTTTTTAACCACAAATTTTGGTTGTTTTTTTTAAATTGGAGAAAACCAAGATCCCTGCTGATCTGCCACATCACACACAAAGACCACCCATGCCACTTTTGCCACAGGTTGGCCACCTCTGGCCTAGTGGTTGATTTAAAACCTGCTTCAGCTTAGGGCAGCCTAGAATCTATATATCTAATTTATGGGGAAGTACTCTAACCAACAGGTAGATTTTTGGGGCTGTGAATCCAGTCTTACATACATACCTAAATGCAGGTCAAATCCAGCATTTGAGATGTACCTATACTTTCAACATTTCTTACTGCTTGCCTGAGTCTACCTATCTCTCGCATTTAAAAGGAATGAACATTTAGATGCCTAACTCAGGTTTTCAACCGCAGCTTCTAACTTAGGTCTCCAGTCTCAGGTGTGGGAATGGTTAGCACTAACAACATGGAGTCCCTCTGTGAAGCCTACTCTAAATAAACTCATTTTGATGGGAGTTAAGGAAAAGCAGCTACTAATGAAGTAAATGCAATTTCCAGAGGGCTCTTTTACAAGATTTCCTATTGTAATTCATACATTTTGACACATTAGTTTAAAACACCATGAGTCTACCAAATCAATCTGTAGACAGAACACCCAAAAAAATTACCTGAAGAAGGATTATTGGTTTCAGATAAAGACCAGCTTGCATTTATTTAAACTGCACTTGTGTGAAATCAACTTCTAAATTACACTAGCTGTGTGGCTTGCTGAAAAAAGCATGTAGTGCATAAATAAAGACAAAATGATTGCCTTAGACTAGCAAGAAAAGACTCTAGATTATACTACAATACAATGAGAACAAAGTATAAGAAACCAAATATGTTACCAAATATAGGGAGTGCAGCAGTTTTCAGGTCTTTTTAGACTCAAATAATGCCTCCATAACTTTTCTGAATTGAGCAGTACCCCACTTCAGAAAGTAATTTATTACAGTTTATTGATTTACAATTTGAAAGGCTGTTATGGCACCCCACAGTGCTGCAAATCTTTGTTTTAGACGACAAAATAAGCAGTCAGATTTTCAAGAGTTCCAGACAGGGACCAACCGCTGGAAAAGCTGACCATGAGCTCTTTAGAAAAGGTGGGAAAGGGTATGGAGATCCATTGGCCTCTATTCTTTTTTTTTTCATCTTTCCTTTTAATAAAACTCTGCAGTCTAAAGCCCTTGTTGTTACCTACTACCAAGATCTCAAATTTTTCCCTTTACTCAGTGCTCTCTTGTTCTCTCATTTCCACTAACTTTTAAATATTCCTTATTTTGACCATACTTTTCTCTTGCTTCTTTATGTCACAGTACAAGAAAGCTCCCACGGTCTCTATCCTGAAAAAGAAGTCAGCTCCACTTGCCTTCCATCCAAACTCCCTTTTTAATTTCAGTTCTTCAGTATACTGCCTGCTCTCTTAGATCAGCTCCCATCTGGCATTGGAGCTCTCTGCCCTGCTGAAATGGTCCTTAGCAAGATCATTAATTTACCACTTCCTATCCATGTCATGTTTGTTATTATTTACATATATTACAATACTGTGAAGCTCTAGCCAAGATCAGAACTATAATGTTCTAGGTGATGGATATGTAAAAAGATGTCCTTGTCCTGATAAATGCAAAATATAAATAAACAAGAGAAACAAAGGATAGAAGAAAGAATGATTACAGATGGAGAATCTTCCTTCAGAGACCCACATATTGGCCACCAGAGCTATCTGCCCCTGCAGCCTCTCTTGCCAACCCCAGGAGCATGGGAAGAGCTGTGCTGAAGTGTGGCCTGATGTCCACCTGCCTCTGCCTGTGGCAGAGAGTATTACTTGGAGATCTGAAGCCAGCAAAGGGGGGCAGGGCATGGGCAGGAGAGGAAAGAGGGTGCAGGAAGCTGCAGGAGTGGGAATCCCTGGAAAAATACTGGAAATAGGGCTTTGGATGGGGGGGGGGGGGGGGGGGC
>NW_017729031.1:86320353-86324388 GCF_001723915.1 Gavialis gangeticus
GGGGGGGGGGGGGGGGGGGGCACTTCCCTCCTTGCACAAGAGCCAGCCATTGTATCACCATTAAAAGGATTTTTTTTGCACCCCAACTGAGAATCACTGATAACAGTGTAGTAATCTGTAGGTTATCTATGACCCAGTATATAAGTACGTAACTGAAAATGTACTCACACAAACACAAAATATTCGCAATAAAAGGGATTACTACCAAGTGGGATTCATTTAGCCAGCAATAACAAACTACAGTTATATTTGATACAGAAGGATCAGCCAATAACCTTTTAACTTGAGTCACTCACACAGTCAGAACTTTCACACATTTGTGCACAAATTTAGGGAAAAAGCTTTAACACCAAAAGCAGATTTGTGTATGTGTGTGTATGTGGGGGGGAAATCACTAAAATCAAAATCAACATAGAATACTTACAATGGTCTACAACATTAAACACTTCCTACATGCTCAGACTGAGAAACTGAATTTGACATATGGAATAATGAACAGAGTAGGATCCCCAACTATAATGTACTTTAAAAGGAAAAGGAGAACCCGCATTAGCATAGCTGTTCCAAATTCACAATGTACTCACTGCATACAAATTTTGCATCACCTAGACACCCACAATCTTCCTATACTTCATACTAACTTTGATATTCCAGAGTGTTTTGTGGCACCATCATGTTGCTGAGAGAGTTTTTTTTACCCTCTAGGTGATGGAATGATATCTGGGATGACAGTTTGAAAAGACATGGCCAAAAAATGTTTACCTTTAAACTTATTCACAGGGTCCTGTTATTTTGCAACAAAGCCCAAATAGCTCTCCTTACATTCCAAGTTCTAGATATTTGATTAGATAGTTTGATCCTAATATGTAAAATGCTATATAATTAGCCAAGACAACATTACAAGAAATGCCTTTTCTGGTATAAAAATAGTTCAAAACACTAAAATAATTGAAGTTTCTCTTCCTCAATTGAGGAAAAGCTCAAATAATCAACACGCTATTTTAAAAAAAATAAAAAATGGCAAGTATGAAGCTCCCAAGAGGGTTTCAAGGACTGTACTTTGGCAAGTAACTCCAATTCTCTCTTTTCCAAGAAAATTAAAGAAAGCAATGTTGACATGAGCATTGCTACTGGATAGTTCATCTCATCCACTTAAAATTCCGCAGTAGTCTCTTGTTGGTGGGACTAGTCTTCCAACTCCCAGGTGGCTGGTAATAATTCCCAAGACCTTCATATAAAGGGGCTGTATTTCCCAGCCCTAACCTCTCACATAATAAATAATTAGTACCATTTGCTGTAATTCTTACAGAGTCCTAAGTCAAGTACTCTCTGCTGGACTAAGGTAGGTGCAATTTTGAATCTGTGTTGAAGGGTTTCTCCAAATAAGAGGCCACTCAGAATTCATTGCACTTCTCTGCCCTTGAGAACAACTCAAACTGCACCAGGTGAAGATGGTAAACTGCCCAACAGAGATCCTCACCATGGATTTTACTGAATATTAGGGAAAAGATGTGAGCATACCTGGGTAATTTATTTATAGAACACACTATAGACAGTAGTATGTTTGTGCCTGAGAATACATCTCAAATGTATTGGATAAAAGGTCTGAACTAAGATTCAGGTAGTTTCTTTTCTTTCATTCATTCATTCTTAGTTTTTATAAATATTGTGCTACAGATCTGATTAATCCTGGGGTGGAGTTAGTTTTCTGGACAATACATAATGACCTTTCTGCAAAAGTAAAGCAAAAGCCTTGGCAAACAGTTATAAAGAAGAAGAAAAAAGAAGGGCTCACCACTGGACTTGCCCGAGCAGAACTGGCTCTTGAAGATGTCCGAGATCCGGAACCAAGGTAGCAGCTGTATTCAGAAGGCTGACCACAAATACCCCAAGAGCAAAGATAGGAAAACAGAGTTAGAGCAGCAGAAGAATCAGAGCAGCACCAGTTCAGCATAGTTAGAAAAAGGGTTACATGATGCTGGACAAAGAAAAGCGGGGTTAAATTTAGAGAGGAGCTACTTAACATTAAACATCACAAAAGCAATAGGTATAGCAGATGGACCAAGAAAAAAAGCTCTTGATTGAGGACATTTTATTTATAAAGTTATTAAATAAAAAGGCCCCTCTTTTTCAATATGTATAGGTTGATTTCATCCCATCTGCTCAACATGAAATATTACCTTCCATCTCTGTTCAGTTCCCCACCCTCTTAAGCAACACCAGACAGTTATAAAACTGATACTTGTTCTATAGGCCAAAGCAAAAAACCACAGGTAAGTTTCTTCTGAACTAATGTTGCAAAAAGGTCATTTTGATAGTTAACATAGGAACTGAATTGTGTTTACTTTGTCCTTCACCAACCAGTAAAATTTATGACCTGCAACAGTTCATATGCTGCTGAGAGAACAAATAAGATTTAGTACCTTGTAGGTGAGCAAGTTACTAACGGTTTGTCTGAAACATGTCACTAGGGCAGGGCAAAGGAAGAAGAAATTTCTAACATGTTTTCCCTATGTTTTGTCCCGCCTTCACTACAGCCATAAGCTTAGAAACTGTGTCCGCAAGGCACTGCCTTTGGCAACCAACAACAGCCACAAAGGAATATAAAAGAAATACCAAGCCATGCTTCTTTAAGTATGCAGCATAAAATGACAAAAATCTCACTTGTGCACATTAACTACTGAACTTTGTTTGACAAGTCATAGTGACAAAAAGCTTTGGAACAAGCTTGGGTATTCTTTATTCATTTTTTACTGTAATCATTCTCAAAGATGCTTCAAGCACTACAGAAAACAAATTGTAGTGAATACCTTGATATCACTCCTTAAGAACCCCTGCCATCTGTGTACTGCTCTATCATTTGTATTAAAAAATTTACAATTGGTATAACAAAAACATAAGGTATTTAACTTGTACTATGAAAAAGTAAAATTATTTATGCCAGTCTAATACAAAACTTCCACTGTAGACCATTTCTCACTTTTGCAGTTTCTCTTCTTGCTTTAACTTTTATAACTGATGCATTTGATTGTTTAATTTTAAAAGATCAACAGCATATGGGAAACATTTGAGAGCTGTCACAAAGCACAGGAAAAGGTGGATTACTAAGTTAAATTCTCTCTGCTCAGTGAATTTGGAACAAGGGGAGTCTAGTTCAGTCCATTTGCTCGTTGCTTGGACTAGTGGCATTCCACCACCCTTCAGAAAATCCTCCTTAGTAGCTATTGTCCAAATTGTACATTTTCCAGATGTCAGAAGAACTGCAGACTTCAGAACAATTAACATAACTGTGATCAATGCAATAGCTACGTGGACGTATCCCTAGAGGACCTCATATTTCTACTCTCTATTACAAAATACCATGTTACACTGAAAATGAACCATTATAAACCAACTTACAAAACCTGTGGCACAGTAGAGCCAGGGAAAAGAACAAATAACCTATTCGTACAACATTTTTTGTTCAAATCACTATCCTTTGTCATTAAAAAAAACCCCAACCCTCTCACGTCCGCAACCTACAGTTTAGCCCAAATTAGAACGGCTGCTTCTGGACTACTGAGGCACTCATTTTAGACAATCTATATACATACAAGACCATTCTAATATAATAAAACGCTTTGTCTGTCTGTCTGTGCATCTGTTTGTCACACTTCTGGCCAACTGTTCATGTGCTGCTGAGAGGGCAGACAGCAACTGGCTGCGTGGCTGGGCTGAGCGGGCCCAATTTTGCACCAGGAAGTTTGGCAGCAGGTAACATGCCCCAGCTCCCCGAGCAGGGATTCCCCCCGCCTCCCTCTAACAGCAGAGCTACCTCCTGCCTCCCTGCCCGACAGTAAAGGGGAGATCACTGTGGTAGTGCCCACCCCTGCCTAGACACCCCCCAGAATAGCCAGCAGGGAGGGGGAGGTGGCGAGCAGGGAGGCAGGTGGAAGTGGGCCAGGCAGACCCAGAGTGGTCTGGGGCAGGGGAGTGGGGTAGGACCCAGTGCAGACTGGGGGAGAGATGGGGTTAGACCTGATGCACCTGGGGGGG
>NW_017729031.1:86324612-86327228 GCF_001723915.1 Gavialis gangeticus
AGACCCAGTGACAGGTGGGAGGAAAGGAGCAGGGTTAGACCCGATGAGGTGGTGGGAAGGGGGGGCGCGGGGCTCTGTCCCTGCTGGCACCCCCCGCCATTCTTGATGGGCAATTTGCTAGCATCAGACATAAATCTGCACTATCCAGATGGCAAATTTATTGGCTTACTGACTAAACTGATCATCATAGTTAGCAACAGTGTGAAAATACCCCCTCAAAAGGAAAGATGTGTGAAACAAAGACATTTGAAGAAAAGGATACTGATAAAGATACCAAGTATTAACAAGTCATTTCAACTGCAACAATGTCAAATAAGACAAAGAAAAATATTAGCTGAGTTATTATTCAAAATATACAGGTAGTATTTTTACAGGCTAATAAAATGACATTTCTAATAGGTAAAGGAGCGTTAAATGCTCTCTTTTTTAATTAGTGAAAAATAATGCAAAAAAGAAACAACACTTCCACAAAGGCTGCATTGAAAAGAAAGACTTGTACATTTAAGAACAGAGGCAATAATAAGTAAGTTTCTCTCATGCTTCCCACCAATATGCCCAATTCTGACATGAAGAGACAACCTCAGAAGAGATAGGGGGTGCTTTTATGTCTAGTTATTCAATCTTTTGCTTACTTTTTGCAACTGTCAAATGTGCTAACGGCAATAGTGATTTAAAAAAATCTGTTTAGTAAGTGCCCCAATCATTTTCATAAGCTACTGAATGACTGTTAATTAGGTGTCAATAAATGGTTATTTCTAGCAGGATCAGATTTAAAAAAATGGAAGTTTCTTCCTCCCATAAATAACTCCACTAAGCAAGCCCTTTACTTAGCCTAGCATGCATTCCGGTGATCTTCCTCTCATCTCTTAGTATATCAAGCTTCAAGAAAATGTGAACCCACAAAACATGATTAAGGCAGTAAGAAATCTACATAATTCTGCACTACATGTTTTACACAGTAATATGTTAGCACTGGAATAGTGAATTAAATTAATCAAATTCATTTCAAAAGAGAGTGGAGCCTAAGAAAAAGGTGATATTTTTCCTGCATTTTTACTTTCCTTATCAGTAAGCAAATGAAAAGGCAGAGTTAAAATTCCTCATCCCAGAAATGGAAACCCCTTATTGTCAAGTTGTATGGATATATCAGGGGACACCTATACAAGGGACAATTCCAGGAAGTTAGCAAAGTGTTTCGACTCCAGTGACTCTCCATAGTAAGATTTGTAGGGGCGATGCTCCCAGTCTTGTCTACACAATTCACCAGTATCAACTGACAAGCCCGTGATCCTATACACTCCACTGATACAGAGAAAACTATACTCTATAGAAACACAGGTGATACTAAAACAAAGATGACAAGCCAACAGAAAAATGCAGAAAACATCTTACAGCACGAGAACTAGAAGCACTATACCGACGACTCCCACTGTAAATACTCTCATCATACAGAGAAGCCTACAATTAAAAAACAGAGTCAGAACAGAACTGGTAGACTTTGTTTTTGATTTTAATCTGAAGCATTACACGGTAGTACAGTGTAGCACAAAGTAAGGAAGGAGAGGAACAAACAAATGCAGAAGTAGTGACCTTTCCCAAATTTCATGAGTAGCATGCAAGTGAAGAATGAACACAAACTTCAGGCTACAGTGGGCTGTGAAACTCTACAGGACACGTGCAGAATTTAATTAAGGTCCAAAATCATCATAAGAACATTCCCATAGTCATGCAATAGTAACTCTGCAGTTCTTCAAACCATTAACTCTTAAACAGTTACAACTGCCCATTATGAAAGTGACAACATCAATTTATATCTATATATAGAACAGCTATATTTTAAGTGCTGGATAAAGTAAGGAAAAGGAAAGAGAGATTCCAAGTAAGTTTTACTTCATATATATTACAGTTACAGCATTAATATAAATGAGCTGATGGAAAAGCATGTTTTAAACCACTACCATCTGGCTGCATTTTAGTAGACTAATGTTTTGCACAGTTATGTGACTAAGAAAATACAGGGTAGAGTCTCCTGTTTCTCCTGTAACAATTTGATAATAAGTAACCACAAACCAAACACATGAACAGTGGAAATTCTCTTCACAAGAAATATTACAGTTTATTTAACTTTTAAGCAAGGCAATTTTTTTTAACACTTTTTTTTTTCTCCAACAGGTCCAGTCAGAATTGATGTCGTCTCTTTCTGGTCTATATTTCAGTGATCTAAATCATACATTGACATAAAGACAAATGCCTTCAGTCAGTCAGAAGTCTGCAGTAACTTTACAGCTCTATCAGCAATGGTTTCAGAATCCCAATGGAAATAAAATGGAGAACCAGCAAAACAGAGCTGACAAACACCATGGACACGTGCATTCCATTCAAATGGATCACACACTAAAGTGACAATATAGCATAACAGGAGTAAACTGGAACAACAATATATTCTTGATATAAGGGACAAAGAGCAAGTAGCTTCTGTATTTATGGTGAAGTGACAGAGGACAACAAACCCTGTAACTTCTGGCTGGCAGGACATCACTGTACAGCAAGGAGGGCTAGGGAAAACAAGTACAATCCTTTTTTTTTTTTTTTTTTTTTTTTAAAAAAAAAGGGAAA
>NW_017729031.1:86327239-86365404 GCF_001723915.1 Gavialis gangeticus
CCTTCCTCAACTCTCCTCTTGCCTGTTTTTTTTTTTTTTTTAACAAAGAATGGAACACAACAAACAAGTGCTCGTTTCAGAAGTATCCTTCCTAGTCAGGCATGGTCACGCTATTAAATTTCTGGAGCTATGAAGCAGGGAAACTCAATGTTCTCACGCTGTGTACAACATGGTACAGAAAGTGTTACTAAAAAAAAATCTGTGCTTAAAAATCTGAAAGTCTAGCTCCCAGCAATGAAGAGTATGAAGTAGACACATGCGTATTTCCAGCAGGAAGGGAGGTACCATGGTATGCAGAAGAAAAACAGAATAATTTAGTGTTAGGTCATTAATCCTCTTACATTTATGGCCAGCAGCCAGGAGAGACTATTATAGTTCGAGTCAAAGTCAGTACTGCCAAGAGTGATGTTGGCACAATATCCAAAGAGACACAGGAAAATTTGTTAGGATATAGATATTTATATACTTAGAATGTTCCATATGAGTTTTGAATCAGTTGTGCCCTATTTTATAACTGAACAGAGAAAGAGAGAAAAATCAAATTATCCATAATCAGAACTGACAATTCTGAATACTCAAGTCAAGAAACTGTAAAATAAAATAGGAACTGTTGAGTGTATTCAAAAAACATTAGTGTTAGTAAAATACATTCACAGGATGCAACAGTTAAGTTCAGAGAGCACACAGAAGAAAACCTAATGTGGTTCTATTAGATACTGCATGAACTCTAACAGCAGTTGGTCCCAGACGACCACACTGTACTCTATTCTACATGCAAAGTGGACAATTCAGCCTCCAAGATAATTTAAAAAGCCTTGGTGATTTTTTTTAAACAACAATGCATGACTTCATTTGCCTTGTAAATTGAAGTTTAAAACACTGCTTTCTTTCCGATTTGCCACCAGAAAAATCAACTGGCAAACTGAGCAGAAAAGTTGTTTCAGCAAAGGTGAAGAACTCCAGGTATACTCCAAATCCCTTCCAAGATCAATTCAGGACAGATGTCAAAAGTAAAGAACAACTGCAGAAAAAGGAGTGCTGCGTAACATCTTCATCTTTGCCATCTCAACAAAGTTTTCCACTAACTTTTCTTTTATTATTTATTAACTTGAAAAATTTTCAGGCTGGAGATGTTATAAACTTCTGGCTACCAAACAAACGGGTGCTACTTTGGCTCAAAGCCTTATCATTCATTAGTAATATAGGAGGTTGTATTGTCCAGGTTAAATCAGAGCAATAAAAGAGTCAAGCCCAGAGGAAAACAGACGGTGACAGACCCGGCTTCCATTCTGGCAAGAAGGCTGGGATTTGGAAGTAAAGCCACTGCTGGGAAGACCAAGATCAGAGTGGTAAGAAGCCTGTAGCAACATAAAAACACAACAACCTGAGAACTCTTCTTCATGTAAATAAATTGCCAAATCCCCAATTCATTAATTTCAATAGCAAAAAATAAATTGGGGTTTCAAAACAGTAATATTGGGATTTGAAAACAAAAATTTTATTTGAATTATAAATTGAGGACCTAATCAGATGTTACAAGAAGTGGGCTTAGAGAGAAAACATACACCTGGGTTAAGGAAAACATCCTGGAAGTCACAACAGAATGCAAGAATTGTTCATCCTGAAGGTCTCCAAAGACCAAAACAAAATTGTTCCTATTCCAGGGAAGGAGACTTTCTAATAAAAACTGTTAATATAGAACAGGGGAAGAAAAACAGAAAAAATAAAACAATGAAAGTCCAAGGTAAGTAAAATATTCAACAGCACCTAAGTGGCTTCAGTGCCTAAACCCTGTTTTTTAGAAGATACCAGTTCTTGAGGTGCTTAAGTCATTTAGACACTTGAAATCTGATCCTTTCCCTAAACATCTCCAATTCAGACTCATGATGCAGCCTAATACTTAAAGCTCTGAAGCCTAGTCAAAATCTGGTCATTATATATTTTTCAAAAACTCAGCTATGGAATTATCACTTTATGCAAAACAGCTGGTTATATACAGTTCATCTTTGTTTCAAGTTTTAGGCTATTAGCTACAACAGCCAAGAGGCTTCCTAGGTAACATAGACCTAGACAACTTGTTTCACAGTAATAACTATACAATATGCAGTCCCACCATTCTTGACAGTGTGCTGGTCCCTTCTTCTTCTAGATATAAAAGAAAGTGAGACCTGTCAGGCTGGGAAAGCAAATCAGCTTTAACTTATTTGCACAAGCTTTGGGGGAGACCAGATGATAGGGCCCAGTTGCAGGTAAGCCTTCCCTAAACAGATGAAAAGTTCTCCCTGGGATTTTGCTTCTAGAGTAGACTTCAGTCTCCAGTTTGACGCTCATAACAATGTTAGAATGTTCCATATGATACCTGCACACATCTGGAATACTCGGTACTAGGGGTGTGTGAACCAGGCTGTATTTGATTTGGATTTGGATTCAGCCTGATTCAGGGGAAAGTGATTCAATTAGTTGATTTGGATCACTGTCCTGATTCGATTCGGCTGAAAATGAATCTGAAGTTTCGATGCTGATTCAGAGTCAGTGATTCAGCCATAGACACAGCCTTAAATGTTTTTTTCTACATACCTTGAGGTACCAGGCACAGCTCATGACTGTTGAGATGGTGGGGCAGATGCAGTGTCCCACAGGATCGCGGGGATCCGCTGCCAAGCGTGTGGCAGACCCCCTCCGCCCCGCAACTCCTGGCTCAGCAATCAGCTGGGGGGACCCCGGGTGTCCCCCCAGACCCAGGAGGCACCAGTTGCTGTGCCAGTGGGTGGGTCCCCTGTGCACTTGGCTGCAGACTCGGAAGCGGACTGGAAGTGGACTGGAAATGCTTCTGGTCCACTTCCGGGTCCAGTGCCAAAAGCAGTGGGAACCCCCCCGGGGGACGCTCCATCCACCCCACCATCTCAGTGTTCATGAGCTGCCTGGTAAACCTTGAGGTATGTAGAAAAAACATTTAAAGCTGTATTTATGTCCGAATCATCAAATCTCCCCAAATCGATTCGGAGAGTTCCAATCCGATTCAGAGAGATTAAAGGGTCTCCTGAATCAACTCAGCTTTGGAGTTTTGGCCACTGAATTGGGCTGAATCTCCGCCAAATCGAATCAGCGTCCAAAGCTTCGCACAACCCTACTCACTACCTTCCAGTACAAAAGAGTGGTAAATTGGCAGTTCAAGAGAGTTAAAAAGGAACAAACTGACTAGTTCTTCCCTCAGCCTGGAGTTCCAATAACCTAATACAAAAAACAGATGCAAATTTCAAGACAGGGGACTGCATTTCAAAGGTGATCTATTGGCCTTGCATCCCTCATTCTATTCTAGTCCTTTCCCTTCCTTTTTCTTGTCCTTCATTTAGCAGAATTCACAGAACTGTTGGAACCAAACAGGACTGCACTATCCGCGCTTCTGCTGTGGCCCATCCTGTTCTAGTAATGCCAAGTGAAACAAAGCATTCTAGAATAGCAGTAGAAGAAAAACATTGAAAGGGCTGCTTGCTCTACAGGAGTGTTGGCATTCATCCTGATGGCTCAAAGGCAGAAAAGCTTTTGCACTTGTTTTTAGTTTCAATTACTTCTTTATCAAGGTGTTCAACAAAATGTTTCCTCCCTCCACATTTAGCTGAAGCTATTAAATGCTCAGCCTGGACATCTGCTCTGGGAGTACAGCCAAAGGTGCTGCTTTGCATCCATGTTATCTACCAGAGATCTTTCCATAGTGTAGTAAATCGGTGCCACAATGCGATAGATGTAAAGGTAGTACCTAAGAATATTTGAACAGCAACTTTTTGAGATTTTAAGCTTTCATGCGGAGCCTTCTGGCAGGAAAGAAGATCGTGTCAGGATGGCTCACACAGCATAAGTGAAGCAAGAAAGATGCTTCTTCCCTAGCTTCTTCAAAAAGCAATTAAATTCTTCTGTCTCTGGAATTCACTGGGAGATGGCCTCCTCAAATGGAATAACTGACTTTGCTCAAGGAGAGCATTGGTACGCCTAGCTCAGGATAGCTGATTAAGTGCAACTAGAAGCTAAGTACAGCATAGAACTTCTCAGACTCCCTTAACAGATTTATACTTTTTTTTTTTAAATTTAAGGCTGCCCCTATTCTGATTGTATCAAACTGCCAAACTGTGAATGGTGCAAGACAAATAATTCCTCTGAAAAAAATAGGAAAATGAAATTACCACTAAACAGGTTTGCCTACAAATACTGGATAGGCTCTGGCTTGCTAACAAGAAAGGTAACAATTTTGTGCATTACTGATCAAAGTCTGCCCTCAAGATCTTTTCCTGCAATTCTTTTCCCATGAGCTCAAGTCTGGGAATTGGATCGCCCAGTTTTCCAGGAAAAATGGAGGAAAATGGAGAAACGAAGAACAGAAAAGGAATTACATTCCTCTGATACAATCTGATCTTCTACACTGAAAGGTGGAGACCCCAGAGGGAGAGGCTATGTAACGCAGCCTAGCAGAACTCTGTAACAGAGCAGGTTTAAAATATGGTCTGCTCCTGCAGTCACAAAAGAAGCCTGGTGAAGCAAAAGAGTGAAGACTGGTCCTTACTGAACTCCCTAAAATTTATTTGTAAAGTTCTTTGTTATACAATGGTGCCAGGAAACCTGACAGGACCAAGTACTTTCTTTGACAGGTGACCACAGGGCATGAAGCCAAACATTTTTCCTGACTCCCCTTTCTTAACAGAAACAGGTGACAACCCACTGTCAGGTATGGCAAGACTGATTACGAAGAAAAATCTATGCAAGGTACCACTCAAATTAAAACCTCTTGTTTGTGAGCTTAAGGTCACACTAGCAGTCTCCTCTCTAGTACCTCGCTGACATGAATTCAGGTCAGCATCTGACCTGTCCAACTTGTAATACCTGGAGCATTTAACGCAATTTCTAGGCAAACCGAGAAAAAGCATGAACTGCTGCCAACTTTGAAGTGTTTATATTATTTACATGACTGATGGGAGGTGTAGGACACGCTGGGAGAGACTTAAAACGTAAGCAAGCAAGACACTCACTCCTTCAGAGAGGTTCTTAATGCATCTACAAGTAGCTTGTGCAGTGGCATGTGGGAGTGGAGGGGGACAACTATAACCCTGATGGAGAGCACAAAGGTATTTTGAATAGTGGGTCTTTTAAAAATAATTTTGGATAGCATAGGCAAGCTACGCTTACCAGGTTGCAAACCTTCAGATAGCAGAAATGCAGTTTACAATACTGAATAAGATTCAATGTTCAGTTTCCCAGAAGCTTTAGGAAATGCATTTATAAGTATATAATGTATTTGATATAGCATGCAGTAATATCCACACAACTTCCAATGGTTAATTCATATAACTAAATAACGGTTACATTTTACATGCATAAATACATACATTTACAAATTAAAACCTGTTTTATGTTTTAGGTGTGTAGGATATACATGTATATTCTTTTGAGGAGGAAATATGTATATTTTATGAAGGCAGCAATGGAGCCGAACAAATACAGTCGCTATGGAAACTTTGCATATCTTCCTTTCTGGTTTCCACAAAAATAATGATTGTTTGTGAAATGGCTGCCAGGAGTAATCCAAGAGCAGAAGGGTGATAAAAATCAATTCACACCAAGGATTACAAGGCCACTTATAAACCAGGGCAGGGTTGCTGTCCCTTTCGACTATTTACTTGATGTGAATTATGTAAACAGGCAAACCAGTACAGCTCACCTCACAGTAAAAAGTAGGCTTTTATAGTTAAATTTATTAAGTCCTTTAGGAATGTAGATACCAACCGCTCTCTAAAAAGGAAAATGCAGGAATGGACAAAGGGACTGCCTGCTGCTAAAGAACCTCATTTTTCCCATTTTCTTCTCTCCCGCACCACATTACAATTACCCACTTAACGTGTCTCTTCGGTCACTTATACAAGTAATTTGACTTGAGGCATGATGTTTTATTTTCATTAGTAATAAATCATTTACTCAACTTCTTTACAAACAATAACTAATATCTGCACTAGACTGAGATATTACCTTCCCGACTTCTTGTACAAATGAGGGAACAGAGGCAGATGATTAAGTAACTTGCTCATTTGTAAAACTGTCCAGATTTCTGACAGTAGTGAACAAAGCTGTATCAGGAAAAAAAAAAATCACTCCTAGAAGTGGGAGTTGAGTACATCAGTGGAAAAAAAATCATAGTTCAATAAGAGAACAGTTTAAGTCCTTCTGCATACAATTTAATTAATATTTTTCATTAGGTGACTAAAAAGGAAGATTTCCATTCGAGATAATATGAGGGCTCATTAAAGATTAACTGCATTAGGGAGTTACTCTTTTCCTGTTACAAGATCTTGGAATCCGATCATAGATAATGACTGTTGCAGTGATGTCCTATTTTTTTGTGGCTCACTGGACTGTGATAAGATTTCGGGTTACAAAGGCAACTACCACACCACATGCACACCATATTACATTCTGCGATCCTGCACTATTATTATAGTTTGGAAATAAGGGTGTAATACTGGTCAGACTCATTACTGTAAAACAAAGTTTTTGTTCTGTTCTTTACCCTCACTGATTTCTTGACAGCAACCTACACTCCCAAACAAAAATACCCTACTTAGTCTGTCACAGTCTGGATGCAGCAAGACAGGCACTGAGTAGGTGGTGTTCATTATGCTCCTATAAAGACAGTAAGACAGCAACTGTCTTACTGTCCCCTCTCAAACCCCACTCCCATTTTACATGGTGATTAATTTGAATTATGGTTGGTAATGAAGGTATTAAGGAATTAATTGAGTGGCTGTTGTCATATGCTCCATTATAAATCTTCATGCTGCAAACCCAGAAGATTCCATGGGGATCATTTAAATATTTAACTGGAAACCAACCAACTTCTCTTCCCTGGATGACTTCCTTGTAGACTTTTTGTTCTCCCCACTGTGGCCATAGCTCTGGAGCACATCATTAAAGAACAAGAACATAATTTATCAGATGTGCTGGTACAATTCAAAAGAATAAAAGTTCCTTGAAAAGTATGTCACTATACTGTTCTCTCTTTTGTCAAACGGTGCAGCAAGACTGGCAATGTAAGGACAGAACGTTTGTTTTATTAGTCGTTTAAATACAATTTGATCTTTGGCTGAAGTCCCTGTTACAATTTCAGTTTGCTTATTCTAAGTTTAAGGCAGGTATAATTTACAAGTCGAACTATATATTGAATTATACCCACTTCTTTATTGAGACTTGCTGAATTTCTCATGGTACATGACCAGACATCTTGAGTTTTGACTACCATGACTCCGTATAAACTGTTCAACAGGTTTTTTAAATTAAACTTAAGTTTACTACACTTATTTCATTCACTGTGTTCTGTATGCATGACAACTATATAGAACAGTTAAGGCTACAAGAAATAACAGTTTACAAATGACGAAAAATAAGCCCCTATATTCTGCTAGCCATATAAGCCCATAAGCAGTCCCCAACTAAATTCATCAGGATTGTTCAAAAGCTCTGAGTTAAGCATGTGTTTAAAATGCTTTGCCAAACAGTACTGAGAACTTTCATACATACAAGGCTTCTAAGCCTGCACATTAATGAGTCCTGTTTTTCTTTCTTTTTTTTTTTTAAAGATAGGCAAATCCCAGAGGTCAGAGAAGCAGCTAGCTCCAGTAACTTTGCCTGTGTGGAGTAAACACAGGACAAGGGAAAAACCTTGAAGGAAATAATTTGCAGAAAACTACATTACACAAAAAGCTAGACAGAAGTCTCAGACTGGCCTACAGAACTTGTTCTAAAAAGCAAGACATTGAATCATAATGATCACGCATACACCATGAAGCTGAGTTAATGATGAAGCTAACCTTTTGTGATTTGAGTGTGCAACCTTACTGGTTGAATTACAGGAGATTTTCGACATGGTACATGAGAATATATAAATATAATAACTGCTTTATATGTTGTTTACTTGTCTGCCAAAGTTTCCAGAAAATAACCACATTTTTTGCTTTTATGAGAAATAATTTTTATAGTCGCATATCTCATAATTGATATAATCTGGATTGACCTGAATAGAGGAGAACAATTTTAAAAAGCTCAGAATTTAACAAAAGGACTAGCCTTTCTATTTAAGATTAGGAACTTAAAATGTTCACATAGGGAAACAATGACTTTACTTAAAGAGGTTAACCAGTTCAGGTCCAAATTCAAATGACAAATTGCACTCTTTTAAATAAAGCATTCAAGCGACCCAGTCCCTCCAATCCACACTAGATACCTACTATCAAAATGATATTTTTCCCTGCAATATGACTTTTGACCAATTTAAGTTCAAAGCACAGGCTATATAATAAAGTAGTAAGTGGGTGCCAACTCATCTTGCCTTTGTCGTTTTTTTTTTTTTTTGTATTCCTTGCAGTAGCCCTATTATGAACTGCAAGAATTGTATTAAGGAAGCCAGGAAACACCTGCTTTACAAGGCAGGCATTCAAATGTGACCATCTGCTTCAGGACAGACTCTCATAGGAGACAGCTGATTTTTGTCCTAATTAAGAAGTCCGTGTATTAATTCCATGAACTCAAAAACATAGATTTTTCTTTGAAAAGCAAATTCTCTACTAACCCTGCTAGACTTTCTATTCTGGGATGATCCGTACATGTCTTCATCATAACCATTGGTCTGTTATGAGAAAAAAGGAAAGAAAAACTGAAACAAAAACTAGAGGTTTAACTGAAAGTTGACATTTATGAAAAACCAAAGCATAAAGGGTGCTTTTCATAAGAACAATACACCAGGGACAGCAGCTGTACATAATGAAGATCCATCAAGGGTGCAAATGATTTTTAAAAACAACTCATGGTAAGACCTCAAGAACACTTGAGTTTTGTCTCCCAGCAAGACTTGTAAACCAGCCAAAGATGTCAAGGATGTCCCTGCTTTCAACACAATTTTTTTTTGGTAATGTGGTATAGTAGCAGAGTATTGAAAGCTCCTCAAACTCTGAGGAAGAAAAATCTAATGATAAGGAAAAAAACCACCAAAACCTAGTACAAACATTTCCTTTTTTTCCTGGCAGCTAAATTTTAAATGAAATGCCATACCATAATGAAACACTTTGCTCAACATTGTTAGCCAGGATTAAATCCACTACATTTCACTTTTTAAAAATTATACTGCATACGACCTCTTACACTGGACTTCCCTCATTCTTTATTTACATCATCTTCAAGTGTAGACAACTAACATTTGCCCTATACAGAAAAAGGAGGTTAGGAGGGAGGGAGAGAAGGCGCAAAAACTTATACCGTTCTCTCACATTTCTTGATTTCATTTACCTTCCTCTGTTCTTAAGGATTACCTCTCTGTAATCTTCCTGACTGACGTGGGCATTATTCTCTTCACAAAAAATTAATACATTTTAAGAATCAGTTATTCACGAGCAGTGTAAGGTGCTCCAGCCCCTGCTATGATACGGAAATCAGAAGCCAAATACTAGTCTAATATATAGGAATGGCTCTGTTTTTAGTACAAAAATGCTCCAAACTTATACCAAAAGATCTGCTACTCGTGGTCCTCTGTCCTGATGGCCACCAAAATCTTAAATCAGCTTGACAGTTAATTTCATAGCAGCCATATTACATTATGAAGTCTTTTGTAAAAGCCAGTTAATTAAAATTATAAATTTATTTTAATTAAAAACTAAAACTTACATTTTAGTTATTTCTGAAATGAAAACCAGTTAAACCAGTTTGAATTTGTTATTAAACAAAATTCAATTGCATAATGAACAATGGTTTATGTGAAAACAGCCTAAACTCAATTAAAAACAAAACAGTAGAATTTGCAATATAACCCGATCAATGCTTTGCTGTGCTCACACCAGAACACTTCATTGCAACAATTTGCAGAAGTATACGGCTTAAAGAGACATCAAGAGGTCTGCTAGCCCATCTACTGCTCTGGAGGCACTGTAAGTATATTAAGACCATCCTTAAGAGACTTATATCTAATCTGTTCTTAACCTTCCATGGAACTTTCCTCACTGATTAAGTTGCTGTTCCAATGCTTAGCTATCCAACTATTAAGAACTGCTCTTTTAATATTAGAACTAAGTTTCAGCAAAGAAAATTCAATCTGCTGTCTCCCTACTCTTCTCCTGCTAGATTAAAACCATTAATCACCCTGCTCCTATAAGAAACCTTTACATATTGGAAGATTTACTTCTCCTTCTTAGCTTTCTCTTTTCTAGACTTAGTTCCTTCAACTATTCTCCGTGTTTGTTGGAGCACAATGCCCCAAAACTGGGCACAGTATTTCAGCTGAGGTCCCAACAGAGCTGAGCAGAACATCCTAATTACCTCCCATATCTCACACACAAGATTTATTTTATCTTATAATTAAAATTTGCCTATTTTGCAGCAGTATTTCATTGAGTCATGTCATGATCCAAAGTAGAAGTCTTGTTGGCTAGAAATGTGCAACTACTGCTGGCTAGCTACTTATTCTTCATTTTGGATTTGTACATTTGATTTCCTCTTCTTAAACGTAATACTTAACATTTGATGTTGTTGATCAATTTATTTCATGTAATTTATCCAATTTATCAAGAGTATTTGAATTCTAATTCTGTCCTCGAAGGTATTTGCAACTCCCGTTCCCACTTGGTATCTTCTGCAGAATATCTAAAAATACCCTCAGGTCCGTCAGCCCAGTCATTAACTAAAATACTGACTAAAACCACAGTGAGAAAAAGTTCCTTGAAGGACCCCACTTAAAACTATCTCCCAGTCTGACAGCAAAATCTAAATACTGAGTGCATTTTCCCCCAATCATTTGTAAGCTTACCTTATAGCAATTTCATCTAGACCAGTGGTTCTCAAACTTTTATTTTCGCGGACCACTTGAAAATTGCTGAGGGTCTCGGCGGACCACTTAAACTTTTTTTTGTTCTACAAATCAAATCATAAAACTCATATTTTAACATCAGTAGTCTTACATTACAAGTACAGATATTCTCAATTGTTCTGCAACCTTTCCGCGGACCACCTGAATTGAGCTCGCAGACCAGTGGTGATCTGCGGACCAGTTTGAGAACCTCTGATCTAGACTGTATTTCCTTAGTTTACTCGTGAGAATATCATGTGGGATAATGACATATGCCTTAAGTTAAGATATATCACAAATCCACTGCTTCTTCCTTAGCTACTAGGCTCATTCTCCTAATCAAAGAAAGAAATTAGATTGGTTTGACATGATTTGCTCTTGACAAAACCCTATTGGCTGTTTACTTCATTAACTTTTAGATGCATATAAAGTGATTCTTTAATCTTTTTTAATACAGTGTGGGTATCAAAATTACACTGACTGGTCTACAATTAATTAGGCCCTTCTTTTTCACCATTTAAGGAGAGGTATTATATTGGCCCTGCTTCAGCTCTTTCACAACTCAATCATTCCTTCATGAGTTCTTAAAGGTAAAAGTTACTAAATACAAATATTTCTTGACTAATTATTTAAGCCAAACACATTCTAGGGTAAATGTCATCTGACCTTTCAAATTTGACTAACTTATTTAAAAATGTTGTCACCTGTTCTTTCAAAGTCTGGCTTTCACTACTAGTTAATTTAGTTATCTGGTCACAATTAAATTTCTTTGAAAGACTGAAGCAAAAAAAAGTATTGGGTAATTCTACTTTTCTGTCATTTGCTTTCCAACACAGTATGTAACAGACCTGCATTTTCCCCTGCCTTCGTATTACTAATGAATTTATAAAAGTTTTCTTTGCTGCTTTATTTCCCTTGACAATTTTAACTCATTATGTACTTTAGCCCTTTTCATTTTCTCTCCGTGTTTGTGCTATTCTTTCCATGCCCATCCTTAATCATGTGTCTGCTTCAAAAAAAAAGTGCAATTTCATTTTTTTTTTTTTTTACTGTCAGAGCTGGTGCCTGAAAATGCTTCCAATGTTTCCTTCATTTTGGGACAGTTTAGCATTGTGTCTTTACTAACGGCTTTTTCAGTAACTACCATATATCCTGCACTTCATCTCTTAAACTCCCAAGAGAACCCAATGAACAATTATGAGTCTTTTCAAGTCTGTTTCTCCCTTACTTCCCCCACTTGTATTTTTGGCAGTTCACTTTTTTATTCTACTGTCCTCATAACCTTCCTTCTCTTTAGAATCAGGTACTCTCAGATTATGATCATTGTTACCCAAATTATCTACCACCTTTAGACTATCAAACAGTTCCTTCCTATTAAAGCAAAATCAAATGCAAAATGGCCACTCCCCTGATAACTTACTCCAAGGGAGTTTCTAATTACAGCGGACATTTCAAATCATGTCAGACAACCTTTACTTTGAGTATTCACTTTATTAAGCATTAGTGAAAACTAAAAATGTTTAAGTAACAACAGAACTCATGGTAGGGGACAGAGAGACAAAGTCAGAATTTCATTTTTAATCTATTCTCTCAGTCATACAGATCCATGAAGTAATATATAAACGCTGCTGAAAAGTGTGTGAACTGGCATGCCACAGAGGATTAATATTATTGTAGCTACTAGTAAGACTTATTTTTGGTCACCGATTTGATGGAAGATGTGACCATTTGCTATGAACACTCACTGAAAAGCATTCCAGCTTTCTGATAGTTTTTCTTCTTACTATTATTATTACCCATGTACTGCCAAAAGATTGATTGACATGAATGTGATTCAGACCTTGATACTGTATACACTCATGCAACGTGCTTAACTTCAAAATTCTTAATAAAAGTTACTATACATGAATCTGACAGACCGAAGTAAACATCTGACAACTTTTTAGGTCCACTGCAAAAGTGCAATACTAATTAAGTATATGGTTTGCACTAAATGCAACACTCCCACTGGTACTAAAAAAAAAACCCTCTACTTGTTATTTTCCTGTAAAAGCCCCATCACATGTTCAAGGAAATGCTGGTTTTGCTGATCTGGAAAAACAGGCAACAACTCTGGCATAAAAGCAATGCAACAGGAAGAAGAACTCAGGTTGTGGAAGTAATTTAACTCTGATAACATGCCATTCAATGCTTTGGATAACCAACTCTGTACTCTTACTTGTGAGCAACCTGAAAATCTATTTTTCTAAAGTAAAACATTCCATAGGTGTTTGTTTGTTAAAACAGGTCATTATTGGATTCCTGGTAGCATTTTTTTCTTTTTTCTAAAACAGAAAACTATTTTTAAGTACTTGGAAACTAAATTGCTAGAAGTTTCACTAAATGCTTTAAAAATCATTCAGTCACTACATATTTTAAGTATGCCAGCCCTTTTACTACCTGAAACCGCCCCCTGCAATTCTCCCCCTCACCCCCCCCAGAAAAACACAGCCGTAGCCACCTCTCACATACTGTTACATTAGTGCCATCTTTTTCTACATACTGTCACACATTCACCTAATATCTGAAGTTATTTATGATGTTCACACTGCTCTATATGAGCAGCACTGCTGCGTAACCATTTCAACTGATAGAACAAATGGAAGTCTGATGCTCACACAATCACAAGGTGTGCCAGGATATGCTTGATGATAGGCTGATTACAAGGATAAACAACAAACTATCTGGCCCAGTGTGGCTAAACTCTATACCAGGTACTTAGGTAATTTCTTTTCAGCCCCATCAAAGCATTGTGTGAAAGTTCTCAGAGGAAGGACAGTCTAAATACATACAGCTTTGGAGTTGTTCTTCTTTTTGGTCCACTCATTTTCTAATCCAGCCTGCAGTGAGATTAAGAATGCAGGATGAAAAGATCAATTCATTCCTTCTCCCACCTTCTCCCCACCCCCTACCATCTTCCTCTTATCCAGCCATGCAGACCTACATGCAAAAACAAAAACACCAAACTTTTTATAATGATTTCTAATTTAGAGGAATACCAGTGTGTACACACAATGTAAGTAGAGAAAACAGAACCATTCCAGAATCAAAGTGAAGTTGTATTAAAGATGATTAAAGAGACTTAGGTAGTACTGTTTAAGTTAGTAGCTAGACTTCAAATTATTTATGCTTACTAGGTTAAATCAATTAATAAAGCCACCTCCTATATATACACTTACTACAGCAATACATCCATGCACAAATCCAACACAAATGTTAGCATTATAACTGCATATAGGCTAATGATCTTTAAAAAACCAACAAACACCCAAGATAACAAAGTATGATGGAAAAAGATACATCTCTAGTTATATGTCAGTTTATTGTCCTTGTTCATTCAGGCTAAGTATAGATGGTCAATATGCCCAAGGCTGAATCGATTAAATCTTCTCAGGTTAGTTTAAACTGCACAAATCAAACTGATAAGCAAGTTAACAGACATTCACTCTTGACTCTGGAAATGCAACCACATGCCTGCAGTGGCTCAGGCCAGAGCATGCCTCCCCGCTCAGCTGGAGCAGACAGCTTGAATCTGAAGGGGATCTGGGACAGAAGTTCAATAAACCGATTTAACTTAACCAATTTAAATCTGATACTACCTCCATCCAGGTTTATCTGAAACCAGTTTCAGCCATTTTGAAAGTGGTTTATGGGCACTGAACTTCTGTTGCGTTACAGATTTGAACTGGTTTTCAAACACTTATACCAGTTTATGTTATTTTGTGTCCCTAACCTCAGCGCTTGCCTCCGAAACAAACATTTCACATACTGGTAAGTGAGTCTTTTTCCTTGGTCTTATAGTTTTTCACATGGACCCCTTAAGACTGCCTTAGGATCTTTGCTCTTTGGATCACCACCTCTACCATTGTTCAGATACAGATGTTAGTGTTAGTTTTTCAGTTTTTAAACATACACCATGATTTGTTAAACTATTCTCACCACTGGATAGGCGCTGGCATACTCCAAGTCAGACTGTCAGGATCAGGAGAAGAAACAAAGTTTCAGAACACAAAGAGGAGAAGATGGCAAATCAGAGAAACAGACACTGAGGTATAAAAGTATTTTAAAATGCCATCTGTTTTTTTAAATCAGGACTGCTACCACAGGGCTAGAGATCAGGAATTTCAGCAACTAGCATCAAGCAAAGAGGGGAAAAAAACCCATAGAAATAACTATGAACACACTACATCAGTGTTAGTTAATATTGTGACAACATTGCACCTAGTATGATTTTGGAAGTGAAACTCAGCTCTGTAAAGTTATCAAAATGGGTAACGTTTGCAGGGAAAGAATGAATCTGAATTAGATATCCTAAAAACAAGTAGAATTGTATTCTGTGAGCTTCCCTGTAATAAATATAATTTAAAACGTACACAAGCTTGCAGAGTTTCCAGAGTGGTCCGATCCCGAGGGGATTTTATCTACCCCAGCAACAAGAATGAATTTTTAGGGTATGTATACACTGCAGTAAATGAGGCTCAGTCCAAATGCTCTCAATGGGTATGCACAGAACCCCAAATGTTGACTTTCACAGAAAGCCTATTGTGTTTTTTTTGTTTTGTTTTGGTTTATTTTTAAACTGTAATAAGAGTAGTCAGGTGTGGTATGACTTTAGGCAGATCTATTTTCAAAAAAATAAAACAGAACAAAAAACCTGTGTAATAAGAGAAGCTTGAGAGGAAATAAAGCATAAATCTTCCATTAAACCAGAAGTTTCCCACCAAAGAAGAGCGTTTTCACAAATGTAATCCATAGATATTTACAAGCCAAATCTGCAGCTGGTGCTATTTATATATAGACTGCCATGAAAATATAGTGCTTTGCACCAGCTGAAGATTTGCACTTAAAACTGCAGGAAAGAAACTAGATATTATATATTTTTCTCAAAAGAGCTGTGACCCATGAAAGTGAAATGCAGGTTTTAATTACCAATGGACATCAGAATAGAGTGAACTGATGTCTAATAAGGACTGTAATTTTTTATGACATTTCAGTTATAATCCTCCTTGCAGGCCATGGGACAGTTATATTCAGGTGATATATTCCTTTTGACTGAAAAAGCACTCACAAAAAGCAAAATGAATTGAAACCAAGAGGCCCAGTGATGAAAGAATTTAAGATAGCACCCCCCCGCGTCTTATCAAGTTTAACTGTACTGCAAATCAGACATCACATTTATTTTTTCCTCTCATCACTAAGGAAAAAACTCTTCACTTTCTCTTTAGAGAAATGCAGTCATTAAAATATTTTACTTGTATTGAGTGAAATTAACACTTCATGTCAGGATTGTGAGCTTAATAGTCAAATCAGTGTCATGTCATGACCAATATATGAATCACATACAAAAATAAGCACAACCTTTCTGTACAAGGTAGAAACTAGGATTAATATGAATCCTACCTTGAATTATAAAAATAACTTCACTTTGTGACTAACAAGTTATTCAGTTCATCCAGGTAACCAACACAAAGCAAAATTTGGAGTCATTTTATACGTAACCAGGAAGTTTTCACAGACATAAAAGCAAAAACACCTATTCTCAGATTGGAAAGTTTCTTAAAAAATTTGGCTCAGACATCCACAAAATGGATTTGCCTCGGTGCCCAACCCCATCTCAGAGACGGACGCCAAGCTCTAAATATCTCAAATTGAGCAGCTCAGAGAAAGTAGCCATCTGTATTCCCAGAGTACTTAATACAGGTTCACATGAAAAGTATAAACACGGGTTCATAGTAACATTCAACTGCTGTGCTTTCCCAAATGTCGTTAGTTTAAGCTCCTGAACACTGACCTCAAAGTGAATGCTTCATTTTTCCCCAGTGTTGATTACAATATGGAAACGCTAGGAAGTATCTGTAAATGAAAGCCTGTAGACCAACATTTTGACTAAATACCTTCTTCAGGGATTAGCTATGAGAATATTTAGCACAGAAAATATCTAAAGAATGTTATGCTTTTTTTCTATTCATACTTACAATTTAATGTATATGAAATGCCTATATAGTTCTTATTTGAGAGAACAGATAGCCTTGAGGTAGGTCTGCAAAGTATAAGCCTACAATAAGGCAAAATTGGAAGATTTGAGAGAGAAGAGATTATCAGAGTTCTAGAAGGGATGACAAGTAACCTATTCCAAGATGAGGAAGAACAACAACTTCAATAAAAATTCACACACACTTAATTGTACAATTTACTAACCCTCAAGCTTCCACGGCTACCCACTGACATGCGCTCATCTTCATCCGAAGCCTATTAAAAGAAAATACAAAAAAAAAACCCTCAAGAAGAAAAGAATGAAAAGATTACAGATAATGAGTAATGAAGCAAATGCAGATAGTATCAGAGAAACAGAAAGCTGAATTGGAAAGTGGTGGGGCAGAAATTGAGCTAAGCACCTTAAAACAATGCTCAGTATATCTTACTTACTTTAATCAAACAGAAGAGCATCTAAAACACACATTGAAGCATTCCACTGGAGTTTGAATGAGGTAAGAAGTTACACAGCCGATTCCTAAGCTATGTTTGGCTCATAGTCCATACTGTTTATTGTTCATTTTTATCTCCCTCTGGTCTGGAAAACTCATACAAGCTCTCCAGAATCATTTGCAAGAGGTGACATAATGTAAATACATTTTAAAGACAGATTACCATCATGCAAAGTATAAAGAATAAACAAAAGAACATACTAACCGAAGCATTTCTTCTGGATTTACGGGAATAACGCTCACTGTCTTCCTACCAAGGCAGCAGAGAAATCAAGAATGAGATGTTGAAAGAAAAAGAAATACCAAAACAGTGATTGCAGAAAGAAACAATGAAAAGTCAGCAGTGTTTAGAAGGAAACTGGACTGAGCAAGGTTAAATCAGATGACAACAAATGACACTGGAAACTGAGGGAAAAAATGATATACCTATTTCCTTTACTTGTCTGTCATTATTTCTTCCTTATCCCCTCCACTTTACTTATGTTCCTACAATATCAATGGCAAACTATATACTTTGGTTACTTCATTTGTACCTTGAAGATAATAGGACAAACACTGATCAAGACAGTCAAATTTATTATCTTAGTATGTCTAGGAGCCCAAGTAACAACAGTTCTTTTCATAGCTAAGATTTCTAGTCTACAGCAGCTTCAGAAAAAGTCTATTTCATATAAACTGTAGAAAATTCTACCCAGGAAAGATGAGAAGACAATATGAAATATGAATGTAAGACTTATAACATGCTAAAATAATGTACGTTCCATTTACAATCACTAGAATGCACTACATCTTGCCTTACGGGGGACTTAAAGATTCCGTTAACAACATCAGTGTTGCAGGATGTATTAAACTTTAATAAAATGGTTTAAAATGATATTTAGTAAAAGAAATATATAAAAGTAAAAAATAAAAATTGGTAAATATTGCATATCTGCATTTGTCGTATTCAAGTTGTTTAAAACATGCTCATTTTTCAAGCCAACTTAAATAAGTGTTCTGTAGTTCAAAAGCACAACTCCACAAAAGGGCTAAAATTCTGATCTAGGAAGTACTACAGAAGGTGAGCTCTCTGTCTGAAAAAGCACAAGATCCAAAGTGACATAACGAATTATTTGAGTTCTTCAGGGCACACCAGGCACTTTACTTTGTTCAGGATGGTAAGTCATCAGGATGATGGTTCTGAATTAGGAATTAACTAAGAAAATGTCCATGCATGGGGCAAACCACTGAACTTCTAAAAATTAACTTCCATATTGTGATTGTCAGGTGTACCAAAAAGATAAGATGAGAAGGGAGATGTCCCTTCAACATAATATCTGAAGAGCAACACTATAGCTCGCATGGTAAAACCACGAAGCCTGGAAACTACAGCCTTCTCTAGTTTCCAGCTAGTGGCTGACTCTTTAAATTGAATGTCAAGGAATAATTTCTATGAAAATTTAAAAATATTAATAATAATAAAATAAAAAACCAAATCTGGCCTTTTAAGCAACTCTTTCAGACTTGTGACATCTATTAGACAGATATTCTTAATAATTTAGTCCATGTATGCTGTCTAGCTTAATGGTTTATGGATTAATAAAACCCAAACATTTGGATTTCAGGCTCTCTCTAAGCAATGCATTACTTTTGCAATGTGAAGGGGGTTCACCACACTGTTTGTCCTTAATACCACAAGATTTAAGGTATAGTCGAAAACTGCAGGTTCAATTTTAAAAATAACTGTGGATCTATGATTACAACTTACCAAGATTTGTGCTTTTGCTTAAACTAAGGAAGAGCTACTGAGAGAGCTTCCACTGTCACCAAAAAAAACATCACGAATGCACAATAAAGTAATATATGTTGCTAATGTTAAAGATGGTTTTAATGTGTGGCTATGTGAGTTCAGACTGCAAGAGCCTTATTACAAGGCCTAGGCATCAATTCTTCAAATACAGCAATATACCTACTCTACAAACTCTTAAACTGTAAAGTGTTCTTCAATGTTTAAAATTGTTTAATTCTGTTGGTCAAGCCTACCATCCATTGCTCGATGTCACCCCACTTAGTATCCAGACCATAATATTTCTACAGACAGAAAAGGGAAAAACAGAATTTAGATGAGAAAGATAAGCAGTGAACTTTTATACATGCAGTTGCCAGGGCTTAGCTGAGCTGTAGTCTCGCACGCACGCACACACAGATTAGATAAACATGCCAGGGAAAAGCTGCAAACTGTAGCGCTGGAATCTCTTCTGAAAGCATTGTTTAGAGCAACGCATGCCCAAACAATGTTCCTTGTGCACAAGAAGCTGTTTTCTATGTATAATCACAGGTCAGAGCCATGGAGAAAGGCACAAAGAAGGGAGAGTAATAAGCTGTGGTTCCTGACCCATTTCAGTAAAGGATTTTAAAAGCACACTTTCAAGGTAAAACGTGCTGTCAAATCATGTTGTACTGTATAGTTTTGCCTACTTGGGAGGAAGAGAAGCTTATTTAAATGGTCCAATCGATGATCTCCATCTGTTTTTATGGAAGTAGTGAACAGCTCTTAAATGGTCCTTTACAGAAGTGAATAGACTTCTGTCTAGCAGCAGCACCAGGGTCAGAATTGGGGTCACAGCTGCAACAGCAGCTGCCTGCCCTTACCCCACAACACACACACTTGTACATGAGTCCCAGATTAGGGGCTTCCCCTTCTCCCTGCCCCCCCCACGTTAACTGAGGGGGAAAATCGTGTTCGATTTGAATACATATGATCTTTAGATCTCATACATGAAAAATTATAAATCAATTATAATGTAGTGCAGAACCATCTTAATTTCATGATTATTGAACCTAATTATTGGAGGGTCATCTTAATTGCATGGCCTGTACTGCTGTGTCAGGGAAAGCAGTGGTCTAACCCTTCCCCCCTCTTAAGCCACTTCCCTACCTGCCGCCCAGTGCCTGTGTAGCCTGATACCATCCTGACACTCCCCTGCCCCCGCCACCACTCACCCTATGGGGCAGTTCTAGTTTCAGCCAGGAAGCAGCAGCAGCTTCAGCCCAAGCCCTGGACAAGAGCTAGAGCTGCTCCACCATCTCCCCTGAGCTCCTCCCAGGCTACACACTACACAGGCCTCCTACTCTCTCCCCTACTTCATGAGCCACATAAAGGCTGGCCAAGGGCAGGTGTCAGCTGTGACTCCTGTCTTGGGCCAGTACTGAAATCAAAGACAAGGCTTTTTGGACCACTGAATGGGGGAAGGCGGGGGTAGGGTGGGTGGAATGTGTAAAACAGACTTCATCTTGGATTCGAGTAACTATATGGAGCATTAATAGAACATCAATCATGTTTCTAGATCACAAAGAAAAAGACCACGATTCAGCGAAGTACTTAACCATGTGCTTGCCTTTAAACAGGCAAAAGGCAGGTCAGGGTGGTGCCTCAGAGACCAAATAATTCAGAAATGCATAAGTCTAAGGTACCACCCTGCCCTGTCCTCTGCCTGACTGCAGACTTACAGGGCTAACTACCCCTCTTCAAATATGCAAATCCTAACCTTTTCCAAAAACTTTTAAGCATGGGTGTGAACACATCTTTTTGACTTGGCTAGGCCTAGTGCAAGTGTAGTATAACTTCCTCCTTCAGCTTTAAGTGTTCAGATAACTTAAAAGGTACTTGAAAATAGAGGTCAATACATTTCTGTTGTTTCTTCAACAACTGACAATAGTTACAAGCTCTAACACTTTCATCAAAGCAGCTGAGGCCAGTATTAAAACACGCAGAAATGTAATAAACTATGAAAGTTTTCAAAAATTAAATATGTATGGTTCTATCCCTAACCATATGCCACTGGTTTAAGACCTCATGCCTACCTACATAGTCTTGCTAAAGCAGGGCATGTTGACCAGTTAAAATCCTGAAAAAAAGACATCTCGCCCCCTCCAAAAAAATGTATTTGGAATTCCCCAATAGCTAGATGGATTTAAAATATAAACTTAAGGATAAAACTCCATAAGAATAAGAAAGTAGGTCTTTGTTTACACAGTTTCCATACAAAGATATGCTGAAAATGTTAAAAATCATGCTTTATACAAAACTGCCCATCATTTATAACGTGGGTTTTTTAATTCAGCCGAGTGAAAAGAGGATGGGAACAAGTCTTTATTCAATTTATAAAATGCTGTAATAAACAGGATCGCCTCCTATTGAACTGCAAATGGTTGGCAGCCTTTTAAAGTGTTACTGATACCTGCCAAATCAACCACTGCCTCTCACATTTCATGTATTCAAAGCTGGATAATCTTTCTTCTGACTTCTATGAGTCAATACTCCATTAATTTTAGGAAGTAAAATGTTCACCCATTCAGCTAAACTATGCAGCCTGCACACCATAGCTAGCTTAAAGTGCTATTCCACTCTGAAAAACTATGACATTAAGAGGTTCTGTGTTTAAACCTGGCAATAATTCTGGGTTAAATTATCTTAGTTTATAAGCTAATAAATGCCAATCTTGCAACCTGTGGGATCAGAAAGTTTAGCTAGGGGTTTTCTTGCTTGCACGCCAAATTCAGTAGTAAAGATTCTTAAGGCCAAATGTTGCTTTATTGTACCTTTGTGATCTGAATGCCTCCACTTGAACAGCAGATGTCCATTTTAGCTGAGGGTTTAAATTTGACCATAAAATTGACCTTTTAACTTTTAATAATGAATCTTTTGGTGACACGCAGAAAGGTACTGAATTTAGTGATACTCCAATAAACAGAATTTACTCTGCAGAGATGAACAGAAGTAAAATGCAAATTTGTTGCTCAAGTCATCAGGCTAGAACTCTGAATATAGAGCATGTCTTTTCAACAAGTATCTCTTAATCTAGTGACTTTTCAGAGTATAATGGCACTTTCAGAAAGTGTACTCACTACTGTGGTCAGTTAGTGAAACATGCAACAAAGGATACAGGAGTGGCAAAACAGAGCTCTATTTTTCAAAACAGACTAGTAATTCAGCAAGAAGTAATAAACACAGCAACAGCATTTACTGAATAAGATGGCCAGCAGCAGGTTTATAGTGTCTTGGGTTTCTATTTTTCTCACCCAAGATAGTATGATGCCTGTGATTTTTTTTAAGTTGTACTTCTTCCCTTCGGGTACTCTACAGTCCATACACCATAAGTACAATGTGACCTGAAAATGTTAATACTGAATAGTAGAAGTTTATTCCTAAATTACAAAAATAATGAATTGTGAGGTTCATTTTGGGATGAGCATCTTTAAATCAACTCAGACAGATGGATAATTTGTATATAAAAGACATATCATAGTTATTTCATGTACCTTTCTAATTTACCCAAAAGCAGGGATGAATCCAGAGCACGTACAGGTGGCATGGTCACACACCTTTTCTGACCACGCTGTAGGAGCAGCACCCAGGGACTTTAATTCCCCAAAGAAATTAAAAATCCCCTCTGTCCCCTCCCTTGCCTGACACTGCTACTGTCCCAGGAGTGAGGGGAGCTCCTGTCCTACTCCAGCTGGGCTGCGTAGGGGCTGGGCTCAGCTTGGGACAGCAGCAGAGGTGGCAGACAAGTTCCCCCTCTTCACCTGGTGTTCCATCAGCCTGGGAACAGGCGTGAGGCAGCAGATCCTGCTTACCCTCCACCACTGTCCTGAGCTGAGCCCAGCCCCCCATGTAGCCCCACTGGAGTTACTTTGGAGTTCCCCTCACTGCCAGGACAGCAGGGAAAATGGCAGTGGCAGGTGAGGAGTAGGGGAGGGGGACAGGCCTCTGAGCTGGGAGTGGAAAAAGAGGGGAGGGAGAAATTCTTACCTACTTTGGGAAGTTCGTCTACCTGCCCCAGTATGGTGGACAGGAGGGGGTGGCTGACAACAAATGGGGGGAGGAGGGGAAGAGGAAGGTGTTAGCCACTCCTGCAGTACCAGTTGCTGGTCCCAAACCCCCTCCTTTTCAAAATCCTGGATCCACTGCCCAAAAGGTATTATAAACCATTAATATACCAATATGGTTTTTTGACTTGAGATAATCTGAATGCATCTGCTGTCACTTTCAGAATGTTACTGTAGCTTCACAGTAAATACTATTATTTGTACATTTAAAACTTGTGCCTTTGGTATTCATTCCACACATTACTCCATGCAGAGTTTGATACAAAGAGTCTGCATAACGTCTCTTATTAGGGAAAGTTCATCAAATTATTATTGACTACAATAGAGAGTTAAAAGTAGAGATTAAGTGTAAAGAATGGGAATTGAGCTAATTTGAGATGTATGACATGGGAAAGGGGCTGTTTAAATGTCTGACTAGGAAAGTTATACAATTTTTTTCTCCCCTACACTTCTAGCTAACCTTGAAGATTGTGGGAAGGAAAGAAGCAGAGTATAAGTAAGTCACATGGAGAAAATAAAACCTGCTGCATGCCTTACATTTCTGAGGGGTTTATTTCTGAAATGCTGCGAGACCTATGAGAGAAATGCATGCAAGCCATAATGCAAGAAGCCAAACCATACCTTTTGAACCTGATAGATCTACAGGAAAAAGGGGAACGGGAAGGAAAAGAAGGAAAGAAACAAAGCTAGCATGAGTATGTTAATGAATAGCACTAATTTTAAACATCTACTGAAACGGAAAAAAGTGAGGGTTTTTTCCGCAGTATGCCCAGAAAAATGTGAACAGAGAAATAAGGTGTACTTGATATTTATTCACCGTTTGTAAAAAGAGAACTCCCCTCAGCCCCCGCATTACCCAATTCATTGCAACTGTCTTGTAATATTCAGACCCATTTGATAGCATATTACACAAACAGAGATGTAGTTACATGCTGTGTAAATCTTTTTCTTAAACTTTACATTGAGCATGTGGTAAAATTACCCATTCCAAGATCTGCTAATTGTATTTGCACCACTCTTACCTATGGCAACATCCCCCTCAAAAACAATGAATACCCAAAACATTCATCCAAAAAGAGAAACATGCATCCACTATAGCAGTAAAATCAAACTCGTTTAATAACATTTGGTACAGAATCTTCCTCCACACTGTTGTTTTCTGATAAATTAAGGACAAATAACAACCATTCAATAGCTGGTAAAAAGCTGCATTATCAAGTAAAATTAACTCTCAGTTGTTGGTGCAAACTGAGAATACTGTTTAAGAAGTCTGTTCATCTCTCTCTTTCACGCATACACAACAGTTTCACACTGGAGGGAATAGTTTAACAGATTTGCAAGGATCAATGTATGTAATTAATGACTGTACTGCTGCTACTACAAACAAAGCTACTGCCTAATTTCTTCTACCAGTTTGAATAGTGCACTGAAAAAAATTAAACCCTTTTAATTACTTTGACAGATACTAGAATTGACTTTCATTTTTACATTATCCAAGTCTGTGTATACATGAAATAAAAAAATTTAGAGAATAGAACGTTTTCTTTTGAATTGGTACAATTAATTAGATAGTCCTAAGCAACAAGCAACTTTTGTGCAACAGCCAGTTCAGAGGAACACTAATTCATGACAGAACAGACAGCCATCTGCTGTACATGCCAAATGTGTTCAATCAAGGCCAATTTTCTAGTTTACCAGAACTGAAACATCATTAATTTACTGTCTATTTTGAGATGCACAGAACCTGAATAAAAGCTTATCACTTCTACACTAGGGTGTTCATATACGGGAAAAGTTTAGCAGGGAAAAAGAAATTGGTTTCAATTCTGAATTTCCTTTTATTCAGCTGGAAGGAAAGAGAAACAAGTTTAGTCCACTTTTGGATTCCTCAGTCTCCTAAATAAAGATCTTGAGATACTCTATGACGCAGTGCCTTTACAGCATTTCCCTAGGCATCTCCCTCCTACACAAACCAACATGTTGCAAAAGCTATGTTTCCCAGGCCAGCCATTCCATTTATGCTGGTGTAAGTTATACTTTGGCAATTATAAATTACATTTGAAAAGTTTAATTTAATGCCCCCAACATATCAACTCCTCAAATGTCAACAGATTGGAACCAAAAGATCTAAAATTGCTTCTGCACCCAATTAGTCAACTTGTCTATCATCTCAAGATGCTATCTTTCTAAATTGCTATCAACCTCTTGCTTTAGAGCAAAATGGCACCATTGTTTCAGCATTATAATTTCAGAATTAAGTAAGATGAGAAGGGAAGCTACAAGTTGGAAGTATGCTGAAATAATAAGTTAGTAATTAGCACAACTGAAAACACCAGAAACCTAATTAGCTTCTATTTCAATAGTTCCCAGCATGAAATCCTAATCGATTCCCTTCTAATTATACATATGCAATGCACAATACAGATAACTCCTAGTTACTGTTCTGATAGGAATAGACAAAAACTTAAACACTGGATCTCAGTATTGTCTAGAAAGTCCAGATATTTATAGAGAACATTAATACAATCTCTATTTTGGGAATCCCATTTTTGAGGTTATAACATCTGAGCTAAGTGGCAAGTCTACTCAATACTGTTCTCACAACAGTGCTTCACGAAGACTAATATCTGGAATTAAAAAACCTGGCAAAACTGGCTTTGAAAGCCATCCTTCTATACACCATATTTTAATCAATAACTCCTTCAAAAGGCTCCTTTCCCATTCTCCAAGACATTTCCATTCTAACCATGCTCTTTCATGCTTTACAGTGACAATTAGAGCTATCTCTTGCCTTTAGTGGTGGTTTACAGTCAACCAATACATTACAATAATGTTTTAAGTGTCAAATAGGAAAATGATAAGAAGGAAAAGGTTTTAAAGAAATATATATACATAGATGAAAAGTAGCATAAGCAGTAAATACCCATTACTTCTAAACAAATTCAGATGTCTTATTGTAGGTATGTCCTTCTACAAAGCTTTTTCTTTCTTTAGTCAATAGATTTATAAGTACTCACAATTCTTCTAGATCATACTTCTCAGTACCATTTTATTGCTTCAAGTGCTAAAAGAATACAGGACTTCCTTGATTCCTACAACACCCAGCATTTACCACTTAATTTGTTTGCTTCTGTTGAGTAAGTTGTGTACCATCTATCCCATGAACAAGAGTTGCAAATTTTTCTGGCACACTTTTATTATGAAATATATTGCAAAGAGGACAGATCTATTGATAATATAACATTAACTTCCCTATACCCTTTTCATTTTTCCCCGTCAATCCTGCCACAAAGTACAGTACCTGTTTTTAGCTGCTATGTAATCTCTTTAAAAAGGATATAGACTGACCCTCATAAAGGAACAGTCCTACATTTTCTCCCATAAATAAGTGGAAAAACAAGTTCTAACCAATAATGCTCTTCGTTTCTGTCCAAGCCAGCAGTAATTTTGTAGGTCTCTGTGCTTGTTGTCTAACCAGACTTAGGTGACCGTCCTGTATACTCAGTGTGTCAGATCTGGGTCAGCAGATCATGTGATCTCTAGAGACTAAATCCAGAAGGAAGTGCCCTTTCAATCCCTGGGTAACTGACAGTAAGTAAATGATTCGTTTTAAGATCTTTTGCAGTCATTAACTTAAAATGTAGTTACATTTCCACAAGCATCTTGAGGAAATAATTACAAAGGGACACTAGAAAATATCTGAATCACTGTTTTGCTTCAGTTAACAAATATTTTCCTCCTCTTGATTTGCCTATGCAAGTGTTTAGAAAGATAGCAATTTGAGTTTCCACTGTGCTATTACACCCTCAATCTCATAACATTTAGGCAAAAGAAAGCAAGCATTTCTGCAAGCTCTCTGTTGTGTTAGTTGAAGTGTAGGGATTTTCTTCCGTGGATTAAAGATTGGAACAAGATTATTCTTTATTTACACTTCAGTTAACAGTATTAATTTAAACAAAAGGTCTAAGCTTTGTGTCCTAGGAAGGAAGACTTAAGGAAGGTCTCAATGAAAAAAGAAAAAAAAAGAATGTACCCCTTTTTAAGGGGTGAACTTCAGCTTTCTATATCAAGTACCAATAATATTGCAACTTACGAAATTTACAAATTAGTTTTCATCCTTGCTCTAAAACATAGGATTTTTTTTAAAAGCCTTAAGAATTCAACTTCTACTAAATCTTCTATAAAAAATTCCAATCTTCACAAATAAAAAACCCAACTCCGATCTCGCCTATAACCCTGACGATCCCAGTTATTCAGGTAATTGCACAATGAAAATTAACTATATGTTTGGAAAGTCCACTTTACAGATAAGAGTCCAATTGACCAAAAAAAGGGACTGAACTTATGCAGCCACTTTCCCCAGAAAGAAACACAAGAACACACAGTGCCTGGGAAATGGACTGAAAATTAGCACTACAATGGAGAGCACAGTTTGTGTGAACTGTACCTAATAATGCAAAGCAGACACAAGTCCTGCCACCACTTCAACTCTCACTAGCTGGATAAAAGCACAGTTTAGTTAGGCAGTAGAAAGAGGAGAAAAAAGTACTGCCTGCTATGATTGCCCTTATAAGCTAATACAACAAATCACACTGGAATCTGCCTTAAATGACATCATTCCTTTATCCATCTGCCATATGGCTAAGGATAACAGAAGAACTAAACTTAGTCCACAGACTAAGAAGTGATGATTGTTTATCTCCCCTCTGGACTAGCCTTCAGTCAAACAGATATGAAAGGGGAGGGGGGAAGAAAAAGAAATTACAGAAAGAAAAAAAAGATTAAATATTATTCTCTCTTAAGAATCATTAATTCCACTCACTAATCACTCTTGCTGTAAGAGCTCCATGTACCCCAGGCTGTTAAAAGCCAGAAACAACTTTCTCTATCTGTGGTGCAATGATTTTCCAGCAGCCAGAAAGTCTTTCAGAAACAAACTCAGTACTTAACTAACATTTAAAATTACTTATTGTGAACCAGGCATCAAAACTGAAGATATGAAAACTGATGCAACTGAGTCTAGCTTCAGTGATTTCTCTTATAAATCCAGCTTTACAATTTAACCCTCTCCAGATGACTCCTCTGAAACATAAACCCTACTGCAGAGAAATAAAGTGCCAAAAAACCAAACCAAACCAAAAGATTTTATTGGGTGGTTATATATAGTTATAAACCATAAAACATCTGCTAGTTTGGGACTTACTGGGTTCATGCTGCACTTTGGATCTGAAAGAATCCCAACAGCAATGTGTTTCTTCTCATGTTAAATAGGATTTGGCAGACTTGCAAGTATAACTGTTAGAACCATATGGGTTTTTTGCCTCATCATGGTTCATGAACTGTCAATGTATCCTTACCACAGCTAGCAAATGCGATGCTTCAATCAACCACCCTAAAGTAAATATTACTTTCATCAACATTAATCCATGAAGTACATTGTTTAGGGCCACCCTTATGAGTGGGCAGTGTGGGTGACTGTCCAGGGCACCATGATAAGGTGCCCCCACCACACACACACACGCACACTTGCAAGCAGCCCATACCCTCAGCAGCGTTCTCCCCTTGCTCCACCCCAGTCAATCCCCACCCCAGGCAAGACTAGCAGTCCCCAGCCCAGCCCACCACTACCTCCGGCCACTGCTGAAGAGGAGGCAGGCCAGGCCCATGAAGACAGGGGCAGGGAGCACTTGCTTCAGTCCACTTGCCTGCCTTGCTCCCCTGCACAGAAGCAGTGGTGCTTTCCCATGGGGAAGCAAGTCTCATGATCCAGCCCAGCAGCTACCCCCAGGGCTTTATTTCTGAAACTTTTACTAATACTACTACATTTAAAGAAAAGGCACCAAAATACAAAGTCTGCCCAGGGCGCCATTTTCCCTGAGCATGAGGATCCTTCAGTCATAAGCATTTGCCTTCTTTGCATCTGCTTAAAATGTCACCCACAAGTTTGCCACTTGCCAAAGTTCAAACAATTTCCAATTCATATCATCCCCCCAATAATTCTCAATGATCTGCATTCCTCTATGTTAGGATGCAGAAGCATTCATGAAGGTACACGCAAGACCCATCTCAAGTTGTTTTCAGTAGGAAATTTCTTAGCAGAAACATTCAATCCTATGCACAGGTTCAGTGATAGGGTATAACAGGATCTGAATTCCTCTCCAGAAATGTGTAGACCTATAATATATTTCACAGAAACAGACTACATCAAATTTGGTTCAATCCTAACCTTTTGAAATTAAAAATGATATATTTAATGCATCAGGTAATTTTGATATGGGTAATTTTGGGTGGTTGCTTACATGGTAGTCAGCTAGCTAGGTTTTCTAGCTTAGTACTTTGGGTTGATTATAGCCAGACAGTGCTCTCAATTCAGAAGGGTACTGTCCATATTTTTTTTTTTTTTTTAACTCACATAGGACACACTTTCATCTAAGTGTGTTTTCCAAAAGTACATCTAAAACATATCTAAACTGCTCTTGGCCCTATATTTAAAGAACAATTCATAAATTATGTTCTGGAAGGCACACTGGATGAGTGGTATATCCAGCTGTTCAGATACTAACCAGACTAGTTGTGCAATCTGTCAGCTTTTAGTTCAGATTGGTCTGTGTTGTGCTAGCATCTCTTTCAGTCATGGTTCCAGTCAACATGTTTCTTCCAGTCAACATGTTCTGGCCTCTCAACAATTTGTAAATTTATTTCAGCACATTCTACAAATTATTTTCCTTCTCTATTCCCCTAATCAATCCTCAGGCATGGATCTAGTTAGGGGCACCAGATATATTTGACATATGCTTTTAGTGACATCTCCACTCTCTGTTGCTGCAAATAATTTACTCAGGTACTTCTGGCCATTTGACACGGCACTTTATTCTACTGCTCATTGCTAAGGGATCTCCCTGATTACAAGTTACTTCTTTAAAGGTTTCTTAAAGCATCCTGTCAGTATGTATTCTTCCTCATTAAACACTGCATTTGGATAAAGTGAGTGAGTTTTCTTATTTCCCTTTTCAGTACTGTTAGATTGATGTTGTAGCCATGATGGCTCAGGAATTATCCAAGGAGGCAAGGACTTTTTAGGGCAATACCTTTTATTGGACCGACTGCATAGTTGGGATAGAGCTTTCAAAACGTCTTGTATTCAGAAGCTTATCTAACCTTATCCTAATGGTTCAGTTGGTATCACCCAAAGAAATCCTTTCTTCCCTTTTAATACATTGTGGGATTCCATATATCCCTGATACTTAGTGTCCATCATAATTTGTTTTGTCTCGCATCCTAACAGATCAGTAAATCTCATGGACCATGGTCCTTATCTCTACCCTGCCTTGAACTTGAATCAGTTACACACCTTATTTACTCAAATACAAGACTAGGTGGCCACCTGCCCCCAATCCAGCATTGGGAAAACAGCCTCTTGTCTAATAATCGCATATAAGGAAGCTTCACTAAATACACTGTCTATCATTAAACTGCTGCCAAAAGCAGCACATGCTCAACAATAGAAACCAAATATGAAGCTGATTAAGTGCAGCCAACACTGAACAGAACTATAAAACAATGTTTGCCATATGGACCACATTAGGCAAACATTATTACGAGAACTGTGTGTGCGCGCGCATGTGTGTGTGTGCGCGCGTGCGTGCGTGTCCATCTACCTGTCTGTCCCGAGGCTGCTCTGACCGTTGGGGCACCTTTGAGGTAGCATAACTTTCCCCCATTTTTCCTGGTCTTTTGCAGTCCAGTCTTTGATGTTAGGGGTCCAGCTCATCCTAGGTCTCCCTCCTCTTCATCTATACATAGCACCTTGCCTTAAAAAAAAAAAAGCAGGCAGGTATTCCCTCCTTAGAGAACTGGCACGGGGCCTGGAGGTACAGCAATACCAGGCCAGCATCAGGAGGGCGAGCCGTGACACCTTCCTCTTGGTGGCACAAATGCTATATTTGATCATAGCCAAAAGGCCAAGATGCTGATAGGGACCTACCACAAGAATAGGTTAGTGCAACCCATCTGAATAAGACATACAGTAGTACCCATTAAGCACAGTCCTCTTCAGCACCAACTGTTTTTCAAGTCATGGTGAGACATTACATTGCATACATTTTGACTTCCTCTTCACCCCCACTGCTAAGCTGCACATTTCCATTGACACTTCTTTGCCAGCCTTAAATGTCTGGCAAAAATCACCAAATGGGGCCCCAAACAGTTCACCCAGAATCCCTTTGTCACCCCTCCTTTCTCAGCCTGGCACATATGATTAGTGAATGAAGTGAAGGCAGACCAGGTTGCCCTGCACCTCATCTGCATATATATTTTTGAAAGATCCTAGGATCTGTGACAAGAGCATCCAATTCCAGTCATGAGTATGGGGATAATTAGCACATGGCTCCTTTGTGGGGGTATCTGAAGTATACGCATATACTGAGCAGTGCTAGGCTGTGGTTACCATACTGACTTTGCTGGGGCCCAGCCTAGTGAACTCTATGGTAAATCATGAGCCTGTTGGCTTTGGACTAAATATCATGAATAGTTTGTACTGTGTACAAGTAGGTGCCAAAATGCTGCTCAAACAAGTGTTTATAGAGTACTTGTGGTAAAACTTGCAGCAGTTTCAAAAGAGAGAACATTCATCAATTCTAGATGAACTAAGTCTATGAGTACTATATGCAAATAGATACAGCCATGTTTAATTTCAAAGTTATATAAATTTACTCTTCACTTGCATGTGGTTAGGGAGAGCAGGATCTTACAGTAAGGAGAGGGGGGAGGGCCTGCCAGGGGAAAAAGTTGGGGGGTGGGATTATAAAAACATTTATACATTTTCCATATACAGAATCTAATTATTGGAGGGTCATCTTATATTCAGGTTCCTCTTCTATTTGAGCAAATACAGATTAAGTCCCTGGCTTAATAACATACCAACCATGCTCCTTGCTTCTAACCCGCAAAATATCCCCCACCATGTTCACTGACTACCTCCCCAACCCATTCAAACCCTTTCTACCATTTGTCTTCCAAATCCCCTGGTCATGCATTAGTGGAGGTGCCAGAGCAGATTCCCTTCACTTTTGAGAGACAATTTACTTAAGTCTTTAATAGTAATTTTACTCGGCAGACGAACTGAATCAGTGTACTACTGCATTCCCATAGTGTCCAAAATAGGTCCTACACAGTCACCTTGTATTTTACTTTTACTTGACAACTGATTCATTAGTGTTGGTTATAAATGTTGGAAACGTCAAAGAAAAAATTACAAAAGAGACACCATTGGATTGGCAAAGCAAATGAGTACTAACCCTCTGCACAAAACAAGTGTTATCATAATTGCATTAAATAAGGTTTCCTGACAGAGGTCCTAAATGTCCTTTAAATAGGGCAATTTAAATAAGGAAGCTGGATGGAAGGTGTCATACTTATAACCTCAAGGGTAAGAGCAGAAATTTACAACTATGTCTGCCCTCAAATAAATCTAACAGGCTCCCCCAAAAAGAACTTCTGCCAAAATGAAGATCAGAATTTGGCCCTATATTACATATTTTTTTTCTAATGTACTCATTAGCTTTACTAGATAGCTGGAACAAGCCTTTAGCTCTAGGCTCTGTGTATGGGGATTTAACAAATTTGTTCTACAGTATTTTACTAGTCAGCTTTTCTAAGAAAAATATAAATACACAGCTCATTTTTCAGCCAATAAACTTCACAAGTGAAGAATTAAGATAGGTATGTATACTAAATGCTTGTCATAGTAGAGAAATTACCAAATAAGAGTTAAACACCTCAACTTTATTCCCATGAGACAAGCACTCTTATTTTACAAAAGGAAAAAATAAAGCAGAGGTGAACTGATGTTACATAGCAAATAACTGTGCTTGGAATAGAAATTGGAGTGCCCAATTTTTGTCTACCTTTCTCCCCAACCTTTCTCCAAACTACTAAAAGCACACCGTCTCTCAGCCAGTTAAAGTGATGCTATTCAACTGCATTTCTCTTTTTCTAAAGCTATGTCTGATAATGTCTCTTTGCTCCACAGTTTAAAGCATCTTTACATGATTTTCTTTACGCATAGTGTTAAACACAAGCCATTGCTTTACCTGCTTCTTTTCCACGCCTGAAGAAGGGCTCTTCATGCCTAAAAGCTTATCTAACATCTCCCTCAACTACGCAGTTGGACCAGTAAGAAATATTACCAAAGAAACTTTGCTTTTTTGCACATTCCTTAGACCATCTCAGATGTAACACTGCTACTCCACTGCCACCATGTATGTAAGGCTAAATAAATTAGCTTGGAATGACATTATTTAAAAAATTTAAAAACCTTAAGGACTTTAACAACATATACAGTTTCAAGCGATCCCTGCTCATAAGCAGATCTGTCAGAGCACGTGTACTGCTTTAAACACAAGATAAATGCACACACACTCAATATGTGTGTTGCATTTATAACTGTAGTAAATCCATCTAAAAAAACAACTTCTTGATATAACAAGCATTTTGAACCTTAGATATTCAAGAAGACAATTGCATGGACAATACCATTTTTTTGTTCTCAAGAAGGAAGAGATTTTTTTCCCCACCGCTTTTCTTAAAGAGGTCAAGGGCCTGTGTGCCTCTGATATTACAATGTCTATTCATCCAAGGCAATTTTAGATGCCAAGAAGCCACTGAAGCTGCTGGTTATCTTAATATGTCCCACCATCATCCTTTAAACGCGTCTGACATCTTAAAGGTACTCTTGGCAACAACAACAACAAAAATGCATCCGCAGCCATCCACTTCAGCTCTATCCCTCCCTGAAAGTGGGAATTATTTGAAAAAGTTTTTGTGAATGCTGACCAAGAAAAATAAAATGAACATGTAGAGCCTACACTATGCATTTTATTTGACTGAATTATAAGATTCTTAGGTAGTATACATTTGATTTAGTCAGGGGTGTCAACTTCATCTCCTACCCTGGACCAGAACCAGACCACAGGGCTCCTTGGGGGCTGGATCTAGAGCAGGGAATGGGTGGCTTTGGCAGTGATGGCTCCAGCTCCCACCATGTAATGCATGCCCCATGCCTGAGCCAGAGCTGCTGCCATCAGCCCATTTCAAGCTGGGGCGATGGCTCTGGCACAGAGCACACAGCAGAGATGGCTCCAGGTCCAGCACAGGGCATGCATCAGCAGGGCTGGTGCCCAAGGAGCCGAGGTGGCCACTGTGGCATTGGGCAAGGTGGCTGAAAGGCAATTGGGGCTGTTAGCCCTTACTCATCCTTCTGTCCTGACTGCCTTGTCTACTGTAGTCCATGGACCCCAGATTCTGTGGTAGGCCACATCTCCCAGCCATAACCCCTTACTTCCAGTGACCTGCCAGTAGCCCAGAGAGCCAGAAACAGTGGCTCCATGGGCCAGATCTGACCCACAGGCTGTATGTTTGACAAGTCTGATTTAGTTCACGCCAAATGCTACTTAAAATACCTTTATGGCATCTTTAAAACTGAATAGTTAGCCAAAAAAAGTTTTCATAGAATTGGGGTTTTTTGTGGTTATTATCTACAATTAAGTAGCGCAGTCTCAAGAGACAGCATATGCTTTGTTACAGTCTGAACTAGACAGTTAAGTTACAATTTACCAGTTAGCTGCTTGTAGCATTAATTTTCAATCTCCCAAAGAAGGGAAGATGTCATCAATTGCTTTGCAATTACCATGAAATTAGAGACTATCATCATTATGAGCTGCCACAGTGAAAATATTTGTTTACTATGGATTTGTCCCAGGTTGTTTCGGAAATCCTATTACTCAGGACTTAGGCACAGCAGGAGGTTCTATAATATAAATCTACAGTCACAGCCAAAAGGTTTGCATGGCTGGCAGAAGTGACAAAGGAACTTTCCATGCAAAACATGAGAAGCAACTGGAGTAGCAAAAGGCCTCTTCCTGCAATCAATATCGTGCTTCTCTAGTAACGTTTCTTCAGCAGCTGTTTCTCAGCCGCAGCGCAGACATACCTCAGCTAGCTTTAAACTAGCTAGCTCATGCCTCAGCAACAATCCAGCCACCACGGCACAGAAGGTAGTGTGGGTTAACTGCTCAGTACTTATCCTGCTTTACAGGCAGGTTTTGCAGCTGCACAAGGCATTGTACTGCCATGGCTAAACTAATGCCAGGTCCCATGGCACTGAACTGAACGCCAGTTTAGCTATTTCCAGACTAAACTGAATCACAGCCGCACAGCCATACTTTCCTTTCTCCCATTTTATCCTGAACGTGCCCCAATATCCTCTTGTTTTTGAGAAAACTCAATTATTTTAACAGCATCTACAATAACAGCAGCAACCCAGTTCATTAGATGCATCTCAATAAATGTGAAGTTTCAGCTGTTTTGGACAGCACTATCTTCTTCGTTATACAAAATTGATCCATTTTCTTCTATCAGCCTTATCCTAGAAGTAATGCTCTAATATTATTCTACCACCTCTTATTCACCAAGCACACAAATATTGAACTCAGTTACTCAATACAGGATAAGTCTGATATTCTGTAGTACAGCTCTTAACCTGCCAGATACAACAGAAGAAGTCTTTTCCAGATCCATAAAATCATTCAAATCTACAATCCACATTGGCCTAACACATGAAGGCACAACTCTGTCTGGCAGCACAGGAAAGACCAGTCTTGTAAAGTGTTAGCTTCTATATCAGAGAAAAAACAAATATTTTCAAAAAGAAGGTGATATCGTGAGTTCAGTCTGCTACAACCTTTTGTGCAAATGGTATTTTTACTCTAAGAACACTGATTCATTAAATGGATGAGACCCAGAAAGAGTCAACGCTGCCATTATGTAGCTTGCTTTAATTTACTATAAAGATGAAGGCTCAATGTCTTCCATAGTTATCAGATTTGTAGAAGTCTGATACGGGGGGAAAAAAACCCAAAAGCTCCCTAAAAGTTGATACAAACTCAGAAATATTTGTCAACAAGTATAAACCAGGCACACACACTCCAACTGTAAGCAAATATATTGGGTTTTCTAGCAAAAAGCATTCCCATCACATTTTCTGCATTTTCAGACTCATTTTTAACCACAGTTTAATGACTGCTACCAGTTGATCAAAAGAGTTGCCAGTGAAGACAGCTGACATTTCAGCATAGTAGAAAATTAACCAGTGAGCTAAGGAATTTAGATCCTATTCAGGATGGCAGAGAAGGTCACCCACTGAAAACTTGGTATATACCTCTTTTTGCTGCCTCTCAAGTTCTTTCATCCGAATTTCCCGCGCTTCAGCACGTGCTGCTCGTTTTGCTGCAAGCCTTGCTTCAGCCTGTGAAGAGAAAATAAACATAATTTAATAAATGCTGGGCAGTTTAAGGTGAAGCACACTTGCAAACCAGGGCATGAAGTAAGGAGATGGGATTCAGTTAGACTTTAAATGATAGGTAGGATTTCATTCACAAGTAATGATCCTGCCTTCCATAACTTGTTATGCTTCGTAGGCAGATAACATCCTTACACAGGCTACATATAGACTTTCAGTTTCTACTGGGAGAATTGCTGCCCTCCCAGTAGATGCCATAAGTATAAAAACAGTCAGCAATTCTCACAGAGCAAAAATGGCCACTCCAAGAAAAAACACACCTGGGAACAACCTGAGTTAAATGGGTCCCAAGAAGAAATTCTCCTGGGAAAGGAAACTTGTACATGTACTTTCTGAGGAAAGCAGCAGCATCCTAGTGTGTTTTGCTCTCCTCTCTCCCCAACCCCTGTTCAAAAGAGATGGCATGTCACTCTAGCTGGATTTTAGTGCTCCAACTGAGCAGGAAGCACCTTCACACTGTGATGCAGGAAAACACAGCCTGGAAGGTAGTCTAGGTCAGCACATCAGGGCTATTGCCATCTATCACCAAGCAGACTGGGGAGCCTGCAAAGCAAGCATAGGGGCAGCAGCCCAGCATCTGAACATCTGTTCAAGTAAATTTTTCCAGAAAAATATGATCTGGGAGAATTTTCCAAGGGGATTTAAACATGTGTATGGAACCACAATCATCTAGCTCTACTCATCAGATGCATTAAGGACATGAAGGAAAAACTTCTAAAAGGAAGCACTCTCTCATTTACATGTGCAGAGGAAACATTTGTATTAAGAGAGAGTTACAGGTCAATTTTAAAAACAGGAGTAACAAATTAAGAAAACTTGGAAGTAATAAAGATGTATATTATATACACAATTCATATATTTGCTTTTTCCAAGTCTGATACTGCACATGCCCATAAACAAAGCTAGGCATGATTTTGTGTGTAAATCCTGCAGACTGAAATTATTCAAGGGATTGGTAGAATCTAAGAAAATCCACTTAACATTTGTTAAAGTATCCAAATGTTCTGAATCCTATCCAAACCCCTCTGGTCTGCAAATCTGCCAAGAGCAGGCCTCTCATGAGATTTTTAGTACTTCCCCATTTCAGCAGTTGGAAATGCCAAAGAATATTCTAGGATGACATTTTAATATTCTGTTTATGATTCCAGACAGAAGTAGGAAGGCAAAAGTCACATTAAGAAAATAGATCTAAAATTAGCTTGACATTTTCAAAACCTCAGAGGTTCAGGTGTGGTTCTGTTCTGATATTTTCAGTGGCTTGCCCAGTCGCAATCAAAAGTAGCCCACAGTAGAGCAAGGCTGAATGATACACTAAACTTCATCACCAGGGATCTGCGTTTTCCATTTCCCCTGGAAAACAGAGAAAAACATCAATTTCTCCTTTTGCCAGAGGAAAATGCAGATTTTTTATTTTAGCAGAGAACCCATTGATTTTTCACTTTTGCAAAGAGCTCACTGCAGGCTGGCAGACTTCCAGCCTGCATGGGGCTGGGAGAGGAGGGTAGTCAGGCAGCGGGTGCCACGTGAATACACCCCCCCCCCCCCC
>NW_017729031.1:86365618-86386106 GCF_001723915.1 Gavialis gangeticus
AGGGAGGGAGTTGGGCAGGGCTGGGGCTAGGGCTGCTGCCAAGCCACGGGGTGCGTGGAGCTTGAGACCCGGATGCTGCATTATGTGGCCGCAGGACCCCAGCAGGGAGTGGGATGGGGCTGCATGCGGCTTGTCCAGGGGATAGGGCCAGCCCCCCACTGCTGCGCACATTCTTGGGGAGCAGGGGGTACCTGTGTCCCCCCGATCTGTGCATGGGGTGAGGGGCAACATGGGTTGCCTGCTGTAGGCTCGGGCTCCTGCTCTGCTGCCCTCCCCCAGGGCCTCCACAGGCCAGTGGATGCAACCTGGCACTGCAGAGCAGAGCAGGGCCGTACAGGAAAGCTGCTTGCTGCTGCGAGCCCCATGCTGCCCTGGAGATTCATCCCCTGCAACTGCAGCCGTGCAGGGCTGTGGCTGTTAGTGCTGCTGCCTGCACAAGGGAAATGTTGCCACGGCAGCGAGCAGCTTGCAACAGCAAGCAACTTTCCTCTGCGGCCCCACTCTGCCCTGCAGTGCTGGGCCAAACCCACTGTGCTGCAGAGGCCCTAGGGGAGGGCAGCAGGGCAGGAGCCCAAGCCCAAAGTGGGCAGCCCACCCCCACCCTTGCCCCGCACACAGATTTGGGAAGCATGAGTTCCCCCTGCCCCCATCCCTCAGGAGTGCATGCAGCAGCCATGAGTCAGCCCCACCTCCCCGCCTGAGCTCACAGGGCTAACAGGGTGTTGCGGGGAGTGAAGGGCACCAGCAGGGCCAGGGAGGTTGGGGAGGGAAGGAAAAGGCATGAGGGGCACCAGCAGGGCCAGAGGGCGTGGTGGTGAGTGGCCTTTCATTTTAATCATAGAATTGTTTTTTATCAGAGAATTTGTGATTTTTTTTATTTATCAGGGAAAACCATGGATCCCTGCTCATCACTATATAATTTCATAAAATAAGATGACAAATTTTTACTGCAGTAGAATGTAGAGCTTAGCACTGATGCTGAATAGCTTTTTCCTCATCGTGGCATCTATTTGCCATTTTGAAAAGCACAACACTTAAAAATCATTTAAGTAGCACTTATAAAACGTTACTTCTGTAGTAAACTGCAAACCAACAAAATGTTAGCAGCTTATCTGACAAAAAAACAAGGGGACTGCAGCTAGGTTATGGTAAAGCATAAAGTAGGAACACTGGCTTCCACCAATCATCCTATACCATAAGGAACTGGAGAACATAAAGCATCAGTCTTCTGTTCTGTAAAGTAGGGGTGTGGCACACCTTTCCGAGGTGTGGCTCAGAACAACCCACAGGTCAGAAAGCAGGTGCTATGACTCAATCACTTCCGGTTTGCATAGTGGCACAGGAAGAGCATCTGTAGCCAAAGGCCATGGCTGCCAAATGCCAAAGATTCAATGGCTCTGTGGGCCTTCAACTGCTGATTTTTATTGCAGAGTATATTCACCATTCAAAACTAAAGGGAAAGGAACTCCCCTCCCTCTCCACAACAGGAGAATAAGGGGAAAAGTTACCTACCACTTAGTTAATAGAGATATTGGTGCTCAGGTAATAACTGTTTTTTGGCAAAACTAGATACCTAAACTGTTATGTGCCAACTTATAAACTAAAGACAATTCTTGTAGATCACCATAAAATTCTACTCTAGACTGCACCAGTCAATATGCAAAAACACATATGAGACCTTATATCTAACTGAAGATTCTTTGTATTTCTAGCAAACTTTCCCCCCCAACTTTTTAAAGAAGTAGTGTCATCATTTTATTCTATTCCCTCTAAAACATCCTCATATGCAGATATCTGCTTTGATTACTGCATATTGGAAAGTGAAATCAGATTACAATACATTTAACTGCATCCTGACTTTCATGTCAAGATGGCAATACTTGTAAGAAAAATTACTAATTCTACAAAAAGTTAAACACTTCCCTTTTGGCAGGAAAATGCAAATTGGATTTATTTCTTTTTAAATAGAAGATGTCATCCTTCAGTTCAACATTCGAGTTCTAAAGTATCTAGCTGGTTCATTCAACAGTAAAAACTGTAAAACATATTTGATGAGATATCTTAAGATACAGCAATTCATTAGCAGCACATCCAAAAATAAGTCTCAGAGCATTTAGGTTATTTATAAAGCAATGATAGTACTTTCACATACCCAGTGAAAGTATATTATTAATTGGTTTTAGTGAGAACTAACAATGGGATCAAAAATATCATTTGCCTCTGCCCAGAAAGGTTGCCAACAACTTGGTCCTGGCATTATACAAACATGAGCCTCGATCCTATAAAGATCTATAAACTACAAAGTTTGATATCTCTTAAAGCATGTACTTTATATAAACTTTAAGGGTTTGAGTACCCTAGCATCCAATATGGATAGTTTATATAATCATTGGAGAGGACTATTTGACCCTATGCAATTAAAAATTAAAATGTAATAAAATGCTTAGTTCCCCTAATTAAACTTTGGTTTTATTCACGTAACCTTAAATATTTAAGCTATTACAGGTCAAGTGTGTTATCTGGGGCTTTACAAGACTGAGATGATAACACAACACTACTACAAAAACTGGGATCATTCTGAAATATTCTGTACAAGTGGCAGTCAAGAAATTTAGAGAGTACCAGGCCTGGACACAGTCACCTTCTCCTTCAGTAGCTGCCTAACTAAGATAGTTTGTCAAATAAGTAAGGTTTCATTGTATGCACCTTAGGAAGAATGATAATCTCATCCCTAAAACTCCAACTTTCCAGATCATCATATTTGAAGATTGGGTATGCCTTTCTTTTAATACGCTTAACATTAGTAATGCTTCTGGTCTGGTATCTGTCAACAAAAGCATGAATTCAGAGATAAGCCTTCTTATTAGGAATTGAGTCTACACTTGAAGAAACAAATTCTAGTTTCATGATTCTAGTGCAGTTGTCAAATACTACCTGCCTCCTACCTGTCTTGCACCCATTAACTCCCATTCCCTCTGATCTTCCCTGGCATGCACTTGCATTTTCACAGACCTGAATTTTGCATATTGGCTTTAGCTTCAATTCCACCCACAAGAGTACACAAACACCAGCAGACTCTCCCTACACCTGAAGAAGGGTGTTTGTGCCCAAAAGCTTGTAAAGAACAATTTTTCAAACTAGTTAGTTGGCTAATAAGAATCTTGCCTGTCAAATACAGATGACACTAACTTCGGTGAAGTTAAGATCTTGTAAAATTTCTCACAGCTTAGCTGATCATGGCTGCCTACAAGGAAACTGACAGGAGCCAAAAAATACACACAAGTTTATAACAATCTTTTCTCAGGGGAACATTACATTAACCTAACACTACAATTTAAAAAAAAAAAAAAAAAAAAAAAAATACTGAAAAAGCCAAAGCTCCCAGACAGGAAGATCTGCTAAATGAGTCTTTTGTTACATAACCTATCCTTTTCTTGCCACATGAGGAACATCCAGGACTCTGGGATCTACTGGTGTCACTCAACCAAGCCTGGGGATATAAGCAATATGAAAGGGTGTGTATTTACTGTACCCAAAAAAGAAAAGGTGAGAGAAAGACCATTTATTTGGACAGTACAATCTTTTAAGTATAATCTACCTGTCGACATTACCATATTTACTCAAATCCAAAATAAGTTTGATTTTTCCCTCCCCTTCTGTCAGCATGGAGGGATGGGGAGGGAAGGGGGCCTCATTTTGGATTTCCATACTAGTCTGGAACAGGCAGTAGCCCAGCTGGGGCTTTGACCCCAGGTTTGGGGTCACCAACTGATCCAGGCTGGGATGGCTCATTTGACAGGGAGGGATAGACTAGGAGGGGGGAGGGGGAAACAAATGGGAAACAGGGAGCTAGCGTGTGCAGCTCAGGGGGAGCACGGGAAGACAACATAGTCCGCTCCCACCCCATGCACAGCTGCTTCCTCCCTCCCTTGCTTTCTGCTCCTGCCTTCAGTCCCTCCAGCTCTTATCCAGCTGGGCCAGGAGCTGCTAACATTTCTTCCTGGCTATGCTGGGCTGGGGTCGCTACTGTTGACTGCTCCAGAACTGGAACAGAGAAGCAGCAGACAGTGAGAAGCATATGGGATGGGGATGGCAGGCATAGGAGAGAAGCATCAGGGATCAGACACAGGTATGAGATGTGGAGGGAGAACAATGGATGGAGGGCAGGTGCAGGCATGTAGGGGGTCAAGGGAGTAGGGGGCAGGGGTTTGGCTGCTCACCCCCACTGCTACTTTCCCAGCCACAGCAGGGGGACAAGGAATTTAAAACAACCTCTTACTAATTAGATTCTATAAATGGAAAACTATAACATCTATAATTTTCCATTTACAGAGTCTAATAATTGGGGGTGGGGTGGGGGTCATCTTAAATTCGAAGTAGTCTTGGAGTTGGGTAGATATGGCAAGATGTTACTCTTGAAACACATGCATGTATTCCACTCCTCCATTTTCAATTAAGGGCCAAAAAGTTTATACATTACATATCAAATGTCACAAATATCCACTCTGGCAGTAACTAAATTTTGTCATGTACTGATACTAATACCTTGAAATTCTCAATATCACCCTTGAGAGGCAGCAGTTCCTTCAGATGCAAATACCAGCTTCAGCTTTTAGTAAAAGATAATCAGTTTAATTTCACCTTTGTCTTGGTGTAAATTTTGTTTTCCAGTTTTAATGTCAAATATTTAGAGATCAACACAATTCCTAGGCTTCTATTAATTTATTATACTCCAGTTTTGCAATCAATGCATTCTGTACGTGCTTGGCACACAGTCAATAAATTACCACTCCACCCAATACATGCAAATTCAAACTATAGATACAGAATTCGACTGAAGAGAACAAGTTTTCATTTAGTAGCCCCAACCAGACATAATGATGAGCTGTTTCTGAGGCAAATATATTTTACTTACAAGCATGTTTTGCTTACAACCACATCCTAATTAAATACCTCTAAACCACACACACTGGTGTCCCCCATTCCCATCTAATGGTATAGCTTAACCATTACTTATTACTCTTGGCCAATACCTTTTGGAGTCTTTTAAATTAATATTTATATTTTTAAATAATATACAACTTCCACAAATGCCAGAAATCATGTGCTTCCTAGAGTCATTATGGGAGGGAGGGGGCAAAAAACACTGCAACATTCTTCTAACCAATGCACTGACATTTATTTTAGGATGGCTCATCTTAACCACATCATGCAAGAATAAACTGGTTTGAACACTGAGATTTGTTTTAACTATTGTTTTTAAGCATGCTTTCATCACAGACTATCTAGATCCTTATAAGCCTCCATCTTGAACAGTTACCTATTAATAAATTATTTACATTGCAATAGCAACTAAAGGACCCAGCCTTATGGTGGTAGTAAATAAAACAGCTTGTAAGAAAGACCTCTCTCTGCAAAAACCTTACAATCTAAAGTGTAAGTAGAGCCAAAAAGTGACTAGGACAAAACGTGAGCAACACCAGGGCATGACGAGAAGATTCTGGTCAGCACGATAAGCATTAATATGATTACCAAGGTACTTAAGGGGAAAAAAAGGTATATTTCCAAGATAAAACTTTTTTAAAATTTAATTTTAGTTTATTATGGTTTATAAAGAAAACCCTGCAGTCAGCAGCATGTGTCAACCACCCTGTTTTGACTGCTTTCCATTCTCTGTAGTATTAGGTCCCTTCCTCCAGCAACAAATGTACTACACTATGTACATTTCACAAGTACTTTTGTTGTGGTTGAGATGGAAGGTTAACCAAATGCCCCCAAAAGTTCAGTGCTGTTCAGGAAAGTAGCTAATTGGGAAAATAAAATCATAACCTCATTAAGATGATCATCCTATTTATAATACTCCTAGCTGTTATGTGAGAGCCAGAAGCACACTATAGTGCCATGAGGCTGGTCATTAACTATAATTCCATGAAAGCTGCAGTCTTTGCAGTTTTATTCTTAAGAAGCTTTATTTAAATTGCAGTGAATTCTGACTCGCAGGCTGTTCTGGTTCACTCTGCAGATAGTCAAAAATCTAACCTTGAAGCTACAGGAAGCAAATATTTTAAAGTAACGACCTAAGAGAGAGAGAGAGAGATCATGGAAAGTGCTTCGAAAGAAATTTGGTAAAAACTGTTCTAATTAATTTATGAGGTTTCTAGTATTGTTTGCAGGGGTTCCCAGGCCGCACTAAAAACCAAAACAAGTTCTCTTTAAGTGAAGATTCATTGAAGATTTCACACAATTAAATGTTAAGCAAATCTTAGCATTAAACTGTAGAGCCTCCAACTATCCACAGAACTTTGCAGCAAGGCTTGGACTGTTACACTGTGAAGACAGACATGTTGCTTTCATAAGCAATGAGATTTTACAGCACAAGCTTCATTTATAACCTGTTGATACATGAACGGCTTATATAACAACTTATGGGCTAGAGACAGGCATTCAAAAAGCCAGAGCCTAAACTGATTTAATCTTTGCAGGTTAGTCTAATCCAGGTGCAGCTCATGAACGCTCAGATGGTGGGGCGGATGGAGTGTCCCATGGGAGCGTGGGGGGTTCCCCCACGCACTCAGCAGCAGACCTGGACGTGGACCAGAAATACTTCTGGTCCACTTCTGAGTCCGCTGCCGAGCATGCAGGCCCCCCCCCCCCGCTTGGCAACTGGTGCTCCGGGGTCTGGGTGGACACCTGGCATCCCCCCGCAGCCAATCACCAAGCCGAGGGGGCCCAGGGTCCCCCACACACTTGGTGGCGGACCTGGAAGTGGACCAGAAGTCTGGTCTAACCTACCTAGATTGAACCGGGTTCTAACAGCACAAACATTCCCTCTGGCCTGAGGAAATGCAGGCACATGCCTGAAGTTGCTCAGGCCAGGAGCCGGGAGGCTTTAGAGTGCACCCACAGCTGCAGGGAAGCTGTGCTGGGCAGGATGGCCAGTCCAGGGTGAACTGGCCAGAGATTTAATTTCCCCCTCCCTGTCCCACTGGCACGGACCCGAGCCAGGTCTGCTGGGTGCTCACCCCTTGCTGCTGCAGTGGCGGGTTGCCACAGCCCCTGAGGCAGAGAGGACAGGGAGGGGGTTCTTCTCCCCACTACCTCCACTGCCCCCAGGGGACTGCAGCTGGGTCTGCACGCCCTGACCACCACCAGTCACTCCCTGCTTGGGACAAGCAGTGGAGTAAGACCCCTTCTGCCCCCTCTGCCCTTTTTTTTGGGGGGGGGGGGAGAAATAAACGCCGTTCCCCACCCCCCTGCAAAGGGCCCTGCCAGCTGTCGTCTGGCCAAACCCTCACCCCACCGCTGCAGCAGGAGGGGACAGCAGCCCCTGTCATAGTGTCAGGGAGCGTGAGCCCCTTCCCAGACGGGGGCCCCACTTCAGGGTGGGCAGAGCTGCAGAAGACTGTGCATGGCAACACTGGGGCTCGGAGGGGGCCAGAGCCCTCCAAGCCCCCCCACAGCACCGCTGCTGCCACACTCCACAGCAGCTTTCCTCACCACGCAGCACAGCCCCCACACTGGGAAGAAGCTCATGCTCGGGGAAATCATCAGAGGGGCTGTTGCCCCCATCATGGTCCCTCCCCACTCGCTGCTCCAGCAGCAAGGCAGGAGCGGGGCTAGACACTGGCTACCAGGGTCCCTTGGGGGTAGAGGCAGGGAGCAGGGTTATTCCCCCCTCTGCTTCCAGAGGACTGCAGCAGGGTCTGCCTACCTTGGCCACTGCCACTTGCTCTGTGCTTGGAGCAAGTGTCAGAATAAGCCCCCTCCCTCTGGTATCCGGTGAAGAGGGCTTATTCAACTACTTGCCATAAGCAGGGAACAAGTGGTGGCAGCAGTCAGGCCATGCAGACCCAGCTGCGGTCCCCCAGGGGTAGAGGGGGGATTAACCCCCCTCCCTGCCCCCTCTGCCTCAGGGCCTGCAGTGAGGAGGGTGGGGTGCTCAGCAGACCAGGTTCGGACCCCTGCCAGTGGGACAGGGAAGGGGGAACCAAAGTTTCTGGTTTTATTTATGGATGTTAACAGTTCTCTGCTCTAAATATCTTGATTTCCTCTGCTGTATGCAAATAGCCATTTTAATTTCCCACTGCTTGCTGACTAAGCCAGAACAGACATTGCCTGCATGAATTTGGCCCTCCTCCAGACCAAGCAGATAAGCATGCCAAATATTAACTAGGGTCTAACTTGAGAGTGATGGTAGGAGACAGACCTGCTTACATCCAATAGGAGATGACAGCTGAACTGCACATCAGTGAAATCTCTATAACAAGAGGAGTTAAGAGAAAATTTGTCAAATGTATAAATGAAAATTAAGGCAAGACTCTCCTGGTTGTCAAACTTGATATGAAAGAATTCTTTCATGTTATTCAAGATTAAAAATAATTAAGTTAGATATTTTATAGATCACTTCATCCTTCAGAAACTGCCAAAAACCTAATGAGGAATGCAGGCCTCTAATAGACTTAAGTAGAAAAGGACAGGCAAGCACTCAAAAATCACTGGAGAGATAGATGAGTAATTAAAAAGTGTAGCCTTATTACAGTTGTTAAAAGCTTTGAATCCTCCCTTTTATACTGTATTGACTGATCTGACAAGTAAAAGGTTCAAATCACCAATTCTCTTATGCCAAGAAATACGCAAGAGTTACAAACAGTGCCCTAGACAAAACAGAAAAGAGGAGACAGTCACTTGTGGAGAGGACCATGGAAGTCAGCGTCATTTAGAAGAACAACACTGCTCTACAGAAACTGCCAAAACGCTGCCATATCAATACATACTGCTGCATTTTGAGAATTACAGTTGAACACTAAAACATTTAAAGCTACTGCAGGCCCTAATACAGGTATATTACTATACTTGAAAAAGCGCAGTATTTCCTTCTTGGCTGACCAGCTGGTGTAATACCCCAGCTAGATTTCTCTGTTCTTTAAAGCCACAAACTGATCTTTTTAAAGAACGAAAAATACTAATTAATACCAGATGCTCATCCTGCTTGAAGAGTTTGATATCTGGCATATCATAGGTACAAGAACCCTACAGACTATAAATCTAATTTCTACAGCTTAATTCACCCAATGTCTCTGAAAATATCAGGCTGGTTTTTTTTACTTCACTTCTGGACAAGAATCTTTATTCACTACTGCTCCCCAGAAGATGGAGTGCAGCCAGCAAGAGTAAGTTACATCCAATTACCTTCCCCATACTTTCTCAAATATTAGTGCCAACCTAAAAATGAATCAGACAGGAGTTAAAACTGATCAAAACCTGTTTGCACCCATATCTAACCCTGCCTGGGCTCAGCCAGTATAAAACAGAACAATAGCTAAGGAAGTTCTGGCTTCCTAGTTAAAGAATACATTTCCCCCCTTCCAAGCACAGGGAAGTAACACATATAAATCTTACTTTGAACAAGGTGATATACATTAGAGATTTAATTAGGTACAGGTTTCTACGAGACACATCCCAAAGGTGCAAATGTGAAAGGAAATGCCCTGAAAAACGTATAGGCTTCATTGTTAAATTGGAGCTCCAAAGAAACAGACAACAAAGGCAGGAAACTACAGTAGTGTTAAATGGAACAAACCTGGCATTAATTCTGTTACTGCCTGTAGATGAACCTTGAAAGACTGTATTACATTAAAGGGAAACTTCATTCTGTTAAGGGTCTAGTATTCAAAACTAGTAGCAGGTGCTTATGGGCTAGAGATAAGAAAGAGAGGGGACACCGCCACAGTTTGCTGATAGAAACCAGTTCTGCCTGAAGAAGTGATTACTTTAAGTTACTTCTTCTGCTGATCATTTAATTTAAGTTCAATATTGCTGGAAGAGTTGAACAATTTAGTCAAGCAACAGCATACGTACAGCTATTCACTGTATTTTTTAACTGGAGGATACTTTATTTTGAGTGTATAAAGTTAACATCTAACAAATTTTAATGTTTGGAAGTACAAGCCTGCTCCAGAGTGACATGCTGAAAGATGCGTTTTGTGCTGCCATTTCTTCCACCTGTTTTGAGATGCAGAGTCAATAGATAAACATGATCAATATAATATGACAGCATTTGTCTTACTGAAATAGTACGTAAATTCTTTAGCCAAGTGGTACATTGACAACCTATTTTTCAATCTCTCTCTCCTTACACTCTGCTTTCTGCATGTCTTTTCACAGCATCTGATGAGGTGAACTCGGGTTCGCAAAAGCTTGTACTCATATTCATGTACTATATGAAGGCACACCTTAGTGAGTCTATCAAGGTGCACATCTATCCTGCCTTCTGACTGACTTTTGACTAACATGACTAACTTCTCTCAACACTAATCTTCAGCTGCAATACGTACCAGCAACAAAACAAAAAGAGCTTTTCTTCCCTGTCCCTCCTCCTCTTCTTTTAAAGAGATGCAGATATCTTTAATTGGTTACTGCATTATTGACATGAAGTGGTCATCATCCTCTCTCCCTTATCAATGAAGCAAATCAAAATATTGAGACAGACACCAAACTCCAACATACAAGTTGGAATTGGTAATGTTTTATGTACTTGATTGGCAGTGCACAGGCAAGATTGAGATGAGCAGGTAATAAGTAGTTTCACCTCAACTACAGACAGTATTTTAAGAACTAAAGTTTCCAAAAGGTATTTTTCAATTTTTATGATAAAAATCCTGAAATTAAAATCTAAATGATAACATTGTCCCACTATCCTTTAATACAGCCAAGTACTCTACCCCAGAATTCGTTTGGCTTTTTGGAGGTATTGAAACTGTTCATCTAAAAACAAACTGTTTGGTGGAATATATTTTTAAATTCTTTCTTAGGCATTTTGAAACAATAATAATAAATGTATCCAAGTGGCCAAACTAATGATCATGAGCTAAAATAGTAAGGGAAAAATCTCTCTCTGCTCATATGGCTCGATAAGTATCAGTCCCTTTACACAACTATAAAAATGGTACTTGGCACAGCTTGTTCATGCTATCTCTGACTTGCGGATCAGCTGGGGATTGAGGAATCTAGAGCCTGTTTAGCTGATCACCTTTTAACCTGCATCTATCTCGCCGCTGGAACAGAACACCAACAGGTTTCCCCTCTGCAACTGTACTGTGTATAAATGCACACTCCACTCTCACTTGCAATTGATGTGCCAGAAATACACTTTCAAGTCTGCACTTTAGACAAACCTATGAACAGACAAGTCAGCATTTCCACTGTCAATCTTGCACATTACACTGACACCACAGGGACTGTTATGGAGTTTCTTTAAAATATGTCAGCCAAGTTTTAATTTAACATGTCTGCTCATATGTCATATCAAGCACTATGTAGTTTAGGCTTTTTCAAATAGGCCTAATAAGATACAACTTTTCTTACATTAGGTCTGAGAAAAATATCTTTTTATTAAAAATACTTGAAACTTGAGATTTTTTATGTAAAATCATTATTGCATTTAAAATCACTAACTGTCTTCTGTAAGCTAGCACTGAGAAAACTAATAAAAGGGACTTTGCTAACACTGTCAGGTAGCATTAAGGAGTTTCTATAAATCTACATCAGAAACTTTGAAACAGCAAGGAAGAGAATGTGAATTAGCACAAAGTTTTTAGAAGGTTGTATTCACCTTTTTAGCATAGAGCTGAGAGGCACAAGAGATTCACAATTAGGGAGATACAACACTGAGTGCCTTGAGATCCTTTTAAGGGTACCTCAATGTGCCAAGCACACTGTTAGGTGTGCAAACATGTTTCAGAAAACAAACCCAGAGATTTAAAATATGAACTCAGTGCTAAAAACAGTGATCTGTTGTTATCTGAGCTCTCTGTTACAGAAGAATTACTATTATTTTTCTGTTGTCTAAAAACAAGTGAAAACTAAAAGCTAGCACTTTCTAAGGGGCACCTTGAGTCTAAAAAGGTTGAACACCATTGAATTAGAGGTCTTCAAGAAACATCTGCAATATTCACTTTTCCACATAATCAGTGTATAGTCAATTACATATTATATACAGAGGAAGCCGCTATTTAAAATAAATAATTAACTTTTGAAATGCAGCCATTAGGAGTTTGCCATCTGGGCAGATTTTTAAGATCATTAATGAAAACATATCACTGAGCACAAGCTCTGGCTTTAGATGGGATTGTTCTTTGTATATGAAATATGCGTGGAACAGAATTTAGGTGGAAGGAGAAGGCTTATATTTAGTATATGTGTATTCTCTTCAACTATACAGAAGCCATAGCTCCTTAAATGTAATCTGAGACCAACATGCCTAAGGTAGTAGAGCTGGTGGAGCACTAAACAAACATATCTGTCAAGCACTGGTTTCCTTCTAGCTCTAAAATACAGTACAAACAACAGGAGAACTAAAGCAATATATTGATTTTCTCCCCTTACCAGTTTCTGAGCTTCTGGACTCAAACAGTCTGCTTCCGATTGCATGGCTGCAGTTTGTTATTCAAGTTCAGAGTCTCTAAAGTTCACTCACAAAAAAGGAAATAATATATCCTCACTGCTACTTGCTAGTTTTCTGCTTTTATTTGCTTAATCTCCAAAGAAAGCATTTGCTCCAACTTTTTTCCAAAAAAAAAAAAAAAAAAAAAAAAAGTAATGACCCCGTCCTTCTCAAAAATCCTCAGGCTTTTGTCGTCAGTGAAAACAGATCTTATTCTGCAGTGTCACCCAAGTCTACAGAGGGGAGTGGTTAAAATGGAGGGCGAGTCCCACAGGTGATTTAGTGAGCAACTGATAGAAGACAGCATGCTAAAAATAAAATAGTGTTTCTATATCCTCTGCAGAAAAATGAAAATATGCACATTTCCTCTAACAAAAAACTTTCAGTTCCTGAAGTTTATTTGCATGGAAGTTTCCACCTCCTCTATCCAGCAGGAGAAGTGCTGGGAGAGGCAGAATAGTAAAGTTTGACTTCCAGTTAGTCAGTGATTGCAGTTCTGAGTCAGCAAATAAGCATATGGTTAAAAAGGTGAGGAAAGTTCCTGCGTTCACAGTCTCAACTACATGCAGGATGGTGGATCTGAAGCTCTATCAACTACAAAATTGCTGACAAATCTCCCAATTTCTATTGGCATAGTCATAGCCAATAGAAAGACACCAGAGAAAAAATGCACAAAAAGCAGGATGTGCTTCTTACTTTAATGCTGTATGTCACTTTTAGAAGGCTGTCACTGCTTCCACGTATTAACAGTACAAATACCAAGGACTCTTGTGCTGCTTTTATGAAGCAGCTGTCCTTGCAACTACTAATACTGCTAGTGTAATGACAATACTCCTTTAAGGGGTTTATACTGAGAAAATCCTGAGTTCCACTTGAAGGCTGAATGGTTATTTGCACGTTACCCAACTTTTCACAATGCAAGGGGAAAATAAACCTAAAACAATGGAGGTTAAGTCTAAGAATAGAAGTTGCACATAAATCAGTTTAAGTCATCAGAAATTGATTTAAACCTGTAATAGAACAGAAGTTTACACAAGTGTACACAAACCAGTTCCAAAATGGCTGAGACTGGTTTCAGATAAACAGACTTAACTGTTTTGGGTCAAACCGGTTTATGAAACTTCTGTCCCAGACCACTTCCTGGTTCAAGTTAAATCACAGTCCCCCAATATCCTAGCATGCTTTCTAGCCCTGGGCTGGGCTATGCTGTCTGCTCCAGCAGAGAAGGGTCAGGGGGGAGGGGAAGAGGGAGAGGGAGATGGGGACTGCCCCCCCCCAGGCAAACCCCAGCTGAGGTCTGGGGCTAGGGAGTAGGGGAGGTTAAACCTCCCCTTCCCCAAGTACAGAGCTGCTCTGCCTTGCTAAATGTATTGGAACTTAGTGCTGGCTGAGACTGTGGACCACAAATCCCAGAGGCACCTGGAAGCAGGAAGAGGAAGTGGTGAGCAACCCTGCAGAGTCCTGCTGCTTTGATTCTGGACTGTAAATCACAGAGACCTTGGGGCCAGCAGGAGGAGGAAGCAAGCACACAGCCCAGCTGTCTATGTGCCAGACAGCCATGCTCTAATGCCCTACAGCTTCTGGCCTGAGCCACTACAAGCATGTGTCTGCATTTCCTGAATCAAATGTCCAGTTGTTTCTCGGTTTAATCTCTGCAGCTTAGACTAACCTGCAAAGATTGAATCAATTCAGCTTTGGGCTTTTTGACTTAGGCAAATTGAATACCCTAACTAAATACCTATCAGCAATGGAGGTTACCAGGTGGCTACTCTACGTGCACTGAAAGCTTATACTGAAGCTTACTTTAGAGGCTTCTTACATGCATACATTTATGCATGTAAACTAGACAGACAGATGCCTACTATACATCTTTGATAGTCCAAGATAAACAGGGTGCTACTTTGGTACAATTACCAATATTGTGCTTGATTTCTGCAGATTCAAGGAAAAAAAAACAGGTAATCAAGTCTGAGAACAACAGCTGTGTTGTTGCTCTACAATGGTTAAATAACAGCTTTATCCACAATGCCTATAAATGGAAACACAAGGCAAGAAGCAAGGGCACAGAGTGTCTAACTTAAGTTGCATCAAAATGTGGGCAATGCAGATTAGAGATGAGGATACTGCCACTGTCAGAGCCCCTTAGCCACAAGCAATTTTCATGGCATTCTAAAAATCACCGAGTACTAAACCAAAAAAACAACAAAAAGTTAGATTTTGTTCACTGGATTAAATTAATTTCTTCAACGTATAAAGCAGGAATAAAACAGTGTAGTCCTTTTTCTCTCAAATCCATTTGAAATTTCTATGGTGTGCCAATTCTGGTTTAGAGATTTTACTAATTATTATTTTCATCAGCACTCTTAATTGACAGGACTGAACATATTTTGAAAAGACTGTGTAAAGTCCCCCAGCAAACCAACAATATTTTGAGATCTATAATAAAATAGCAGTGATTTATACACAACAGATAAAATCTTAACTTCAATCTACAGCAGAAATCCCACTGACTTCAGTAAGGCCTGGATTTCATGACTTAAGCGCATGCATGCTGACAAAAAAAAAAAATAATAATAGTAGTCAGTGGGATTACCAAAGCTACCAGACCTATTTTAGGTGCTCAAGTTTTGTAGGTTTGTGTTAATAGAGCCTTTGTTTCTTGGCACCATTTCTTATGCTGTGCAGACAAGCAAAATAGATTGTTACTTAGTAACCAAACCATTATGTTCCTGCCAGGTCAGCCAGAAAAGGTTAGGGAACCTAGTGCAAGCCGCACCTAACAATTGAATTCAATTTTTCCATAAACGCTGAGACTATTACCAGGCCCCACAGGAGGAAGCCATATTGTCATATTGGCAGAGCATGCTGTTCCCATAGCTTTGTCTGTGTAACTGGCAGAATGCTTTAACTCATTTTGAAACACATGGCACAGCATTACATTCACAGGCTAGTACTTCGATTTTGTTCATTGATAGTCGCTGGATGCCAGCCATGCTGTATTGCTCCAACCAGGCCACACACATTTTAACAAGCTTTCTTGTACAAATAGGCTTTGGGGATGCATGTTCTCTGAAATTCTTTTTATAAGAAAACGTTTTCTCAAAAGTGGAGCTTTGTTTTTACATAAAAGACCAGGCACAGTTCTCGAAAAAACTGTTTTCTTCAACTTGAGAAACTGCACAAATTAATTTTAGCATTCCATCACTGTCTTGCCTAGCTTATATGATCCTATTCTTCTTCCTACCCTTGGTCTACAAGAAACTTGAATCTTACACACGGATCCCTGCATTTGCCGTCCTTGATTTTACATTCCAGATTTGAAAGAGATTTTAAACCTCGATACACTAGTGTAAAACTCACCATCTAACTATGTTGCAAGCTGTTCAGTAAACTTAAACAAGTAAAATCAAACACTGAAATTTTTTTCTCCAACTTGCATTTGTCTTCATTAAGGGCCCAGTGGAACTCAGAATTTTATCTTGCAGATAGCACTGAGCTAAAAAGATTGAAACACTGACAAAAGTGCACACCAAAACAGCATAGAAAAACCAACTGCTGTGCCTGCAAATGGTTTAGAAAACTACAGCTACCAAGCATTTTTGGTAATGGTGTTCTTCAGCTACTATATTCTCAGAATTTTTCTGTGTTCCTATGAAGGAGACAAGATAATGTCTCCTTTCTCTTTCCCATTTTGCTGCTCTAGTAGCTATCTGACATCTGTGACCTTGTTATTTAAGTGTAAACATTCAACATGAGTGTTCTTTATGCTTCTTTACAGAATCTGAAAGGTCTATTTCTTAATTCATCTAGTACTAAAGGAGGAAAATTCTAGGGTTTTGTTATCAGGATGTGGACACTTAGCTTGGGGGGTGGGGAATTTAGCTTGTGGCACACCTGACAAAAAGGTTGGCAACCACTGATTTAAGTCATGCTTTACTTGAATGGAGACTGGAATACATTATAATGTATGAATATGATATTAACAAAGTTCATAAAGCTTACATTTGCTGGATTGTAAGTGAAAGATTTAAACAATCTCGCATTTAAAACTGCTTTATTAAACAAACAGAAGTATTTCAGTTCTGAAATTCTTCTGTTTGTTTAATAAAGCAGTTTTAAATGTGAGGTATATTTAAACCTTTCTTATTCTTAGATTGGGAAAATAAAATAAAACTTACTTGCTTTTTCAACTCCCAAGTAAGTTTCTCAACTTCGAAGCCTTCTGCTAATCAATTTGAATTAGGTGCATAAAACTGAAGAAAATATTCTCTGCACCTCCAAATTAGCATGCTGTCAAAAAGAGACTAGCATTTCAACAAACTCAGGTTCCAGCTGCCTCATGAGTAACTTCTACCAGGTTAGTTGGTTGATTTTCTTTATAATTTCAGCAGCAAATATGAAAGATAGTGTTCAAATAAAACACTCCACTAAACAAGTTTTCTCACCCACCTGAAAAAAATGTTGTGGCAAGAACAGAACAGCAGAGGAACTGGTAGGTATACAAGTTGAACCACTATCTAAATACCCAGTTAGCACTTTGTTTAGATGTGAGCCAATGCTGCAGTACCAGGATGCTGGTTGTGGCTGGGAAGGTAGTCAGCAGGAGAGGAACTGTCAGCTATCTTTCATAGCGACACCATTGGCGAGGACATCTTCAGGAATGATACAAGGTGTCAGTTTCTCCAAAAATAATTCTGCTTCTGTATTAAGAATGCTCTTACAACTGTAAAGGTGGCCACCTAGAGCAGGAGATGACAACCTATGACCCCTGGAGCCATCTGATCTGGCTCTCAGATGTGCGGTTTTCGCATGCTGCCACTGGGAGAAGCAGCAGCAAGCGATCTCCCCATGTCACCACAGGGAAAAATGGCAGCAGCATCTGGGTCCTAGCACCAATCCACTGTTACCCAAACTGGGTCACTCTGGCCTGCAGCCTAAAGAGATTGCTGACCACTGATCTAGAATAACTGCTGAAGTGCACAGTTTTTCAGAGCACTGGTTTCACCATACCTGTAAGAACCCAGCCCAGTTTTCAACATAGCTAACTGATCTTCAGATACCTACAAGAGTAGCTTGGCCCCTATGCATGGCTTCAGAGCCAGCACTCACATGCTGGATTAGGCCCTACAACAGTCCAAGCACAGGTATGCTGGACTGGGCCTGGCCACTGATACTGGGACTGCATAGCAAGTCTGGGACCATACACTGACTCTGAAGCCACATGCATGGGCTTAGCATGTCAGGTCCCAGCCCAAAAGACAAGGTGTCGTCCTGGACTTTGTGCACCCAGACCTGACATGCGGCTCTGGAGCCACTGCAACATCCTGGAGTCACCATGTGCCATTCATGTCAGCATGCTGACATTAGGACAGCCTGACTGGGCCCAATCAGGCACTGAAGCCACATGGTGAGTCCAGGACACTGCACTGGCTCTGGGGCCACGTGCCAGGACTGGTTCCAGGAATACACACTGGTTCTAGAGCCACGCAGTGAGTAAGACCCAGCATGTGGCTCCAGAACCAGCTCAGGGCCCTGGATTCACCATATGGCCCCACTGCTGGTGTACAGGATTGGGACCCAGAGCCACTTCAACACAGGTGCACAGGGTGGTCTTCAACCTCCATGCATGCCCCCTAGCCCTGGACACCCCAGACCTTAGTTACTTACCTGTATTCTATGATAAGGTTTTTTCCTTTCTTCTTTGCGGTTTTAAAAAAAAAAGGGTGTGTATTATATCCAGGGACATATGCAAAAACCCCCCCCACAAAAGAGTAGTCTTGCTTTCAAAGTCAATGGGAAAGAAAAATCTAAATAAAATAACAGGAAAGTATTTTGGAAATCTCTATTGGTTTTGTTCCTTTAATGTAGGTTCAAGTTGTGGTTTTTTGGTTGTTTTTTTTTTAAAATAACAGTGAAGCACATGCAGGTCAAACTTTGTGCATGGTTTTCCGAGTACTACTTAACTGTGAAATAATCTGCACAAATAGGTTTAAACAGAGGTTTAATTCTGATTCTGTTATGAGGGAACACAAGATCTCAGAACTTCAATACCCATAATAAGAAAATTACATTTGCTACCAAACAAAGAGAACTACAATTTGTAGTTTTGATGCTCTTTAGAATGCAAGTCATTTCGATTGAGAAGATGTTTGGAAAACATTTCATAGATAAGAGTTTAAGTCATCTTTTTTTAAAGTTTTTAACATATTCAATCATGCATGTCACTTCATCATTCCTGTCTGGAATGGGCAATCTGGCATCTTTACAGTTTAGCTAGCAAGGATAACAAAAACTCCTTATAAATTGTAACCAAGGAAATGAACTCCAGTATATACAACTAAATGCTTCTTAGGAAAACATCATCTAGTTTTCATTACCGAAATGTACTGCTAGTCTCAGAGTACTTGCTATGAGGAGAGGGAGAGTAGAGAAGGAAGGGGTGTTAGTATTAGCAAAAAGGAGAAAGCAATATCTTCATGAACTGCTTGATATGTAGCAAAACCTCCAGTTTTTTTTAAATTTTGAAATACATTCCCTCCCCTTCCCCTAACCATTTCTGACTTTCTCTCTGCCCTTTTTATCCCTTATAAGTGATTACAAATAGGACTAGGTAAGCTAAGCTAAGTTCTTATATGCTATTATTGTAATAAGTCCCTTTTTATATTGTAACTAGTGTTCTGTTATGTTTGTATTGGTTTTTACTGTTTTATATTGCATTATATTGTATTCCTATCATTTGTGCATTGATTTGTATTGTTTCATATTAACACTGTATGATTTAGGCCTGCAGTGTGGGTTGGCATGAGTGTTGTCAAGTATCCATTGTGTGTGTCAGGTTCCCATCTTGTCCCCATGCCCTGTTGTAACCTACGACTCATACCTACCCCTCCTATGTAACTTGGTTCCTGAATGAATGGGGGTGCTTGAGAGACAATGGCAGTAGGTCTAAAAATAGCTGGCTCTGAATGACTGAACCATCAACTCAAGAACCCAACCATCACCCTGCATTGACCCTCCCTGGCTCAAGATCTGGAAGACAAAGACTGCTGCAGAAATCAGCCAACCAACCATCACAGACACCTGAAACTGCATGGCCTTACCTAGGAATGCACATGCTCAGTACACCAGGGCCTGACCCTTGCTTGGGCACGCCCCTGCCACCAGGGTCATAGGTAGTCTGCCCCATAAAAAGGGGTAGTGAAGACAGACCCAGTGGGATGCCCTCTCCATCTGGACCAACACCACACCACACCACCTATCCCCCCAGAGGCCCTGCTGGTGACTCCCTCTGGACAACACCTGCTGGAAAAAGACCCCCTTCCAGCCTGGATAGGTAGCTAGCAAGGACTTGGACTCTGTCTCTCTTCCCTACCTGGACTCCAACCCTTCCACTGAGCCTCTTTCTCCTGCTACCATTGTGTAGTGTGTGTAGGAACCAAGCTGTAGTGTTTGTTTAATAAAACTGTTATTTGGAACCCTGAGTTGGGTTTTGCTTTACTACGGTTCCGGCCCTGCTCCAATCTCTGCTCCTCGCCCCTCTAACTTGCCTCATTTCTCCCTCTCCTGCTTCTGGCTCACCACCACCTCCAACATCTGTCCCATGCTCCTGTGGCTCCAGACATCCTGAGCTCCTCTCTGCCTGCAAACCCCTGCTTCTTTGCTACTGCCTTATCACTGCTATTGTCTCATCCCCACTGCCCTTTCCCCTGATCTCTGCCACTGCTATCATCTCATCCCCACTACCTTTTCCCTTGATCTCTGCCCACTGTTATTGTCTCATCCCCACTGCCTTTTTCCCATATCTCTGCCACTTCTATTGCCTTGTCTCCACTGCCTTTTCTCCTGATCTCTGCCACTGTTATTGCCTTGTCTCCACTGCCTTTTCCCCTGATCTCCCAGCTTTCTGCCTCTGTCTCCTGGCTGTTTCCTCCTTGCCACCAGGCTTTTTCCCCCCTTGCTTCCACCCTGGCACCAGGTGAACCCGAATAACTCCGGGGCCACTTGACCTTAAGTAACCCCAAGCCTCAGTTCCTCAACCAGCTTCTC
>NW_017729031.1:86391106-86391328 GCF_001723915.1 Gavialis gangeticus
TTACGCTGTCTCTCTCACCTTAACCTTCCCCCAGGTATCCCAAGTACCCCAAACACATGCATATGTACCATACCTTCCAAGTTAGGAACTCACCTGTGTGTATATGTAGGTGGGTGGTTTGTGTGTGAACTGATGAATACACACACACGTCATCATGTGTGTGATATACAAATTAGCGATCCGTGTATGTGTACTGAGTATGTGGGTATTAAGAATTGATTT
>NW_017729031.1:86396328-86398440 GCF_001723915.1 Gavialis gangeticus
GTGTGTGAACTGATGAATACACACACACGTCATCATGTGTGTGATATACAAATTAGCGATCCGTGTATGTGTACTGAGTATGTGGGTATTAAGAATTGATTTTTGTCTAACTTTTGGTGTGTATAGGTGCTTGAATTGGTGATGGGTATGCCTAGGCTGGTAATTTGGGATGTGTATGTGCCTGAGTTGGTAATGCATACATGTGCGCCTGGTGGGGATGTATGCACCTAGAGTGTGTGCATATGTGTATGCGTGCGTGCATGTGTGCACAATTGTATACCACACCCTCCTATCTAACAAGGGCAATGAAAAGTTAAACAAAATGTAATGAAAATAAAGATCAGCTCTCAGGCTCGTGTGACTTTATGAGGCTTTTAGTCACTTACTCATGTGACCTATACCCAAGCATAAAGATTTGAAATACAAATAAATATGATTTTCTTGCACAAAAACCATTAACCATTTTAGATCATGGAAGTAAAGAGCTTGGAACCAACTTCTATGGTTTACTTCAACTTCCTTGGACTCAGATAGCCTGTTTATGCAATGACCTCCACCCTCGCCTTCACTAGGGGCTGAACAACAGCTAACTACATTATCCTGGATCCATGGGGAGTGCTAGGAATATGCACTGCACTTGAAATAACTTTCTGCTGTAGAGAACACCAGAACAAGAGGCAACTAGAACATGGCCAGCAGGTCAGAAAGACTAAATAAAATGACACTACCAAAAGGGTACATTTTGTTACACTGGAGAAAAATGCCAAATTTCATAGGTAGTAGAAACAGAAGACTGAATACAGGACAAGTCACTGACTTCAACCACAAAGAAATCATGAACTGCTGGGATTGCCTTTCCTTGATTAATTTATGGTCAAGTCAGCATGGATTATGGGTATTCTTTCATATGACTGATATTTAGGAATAAAATATATCGCTGTGTATCTACAACTCAAATAGATCTCTGCTTGTTTACTGCTGTGCAATCCCAGCACAATTCACAAGCAACTGTGAAGAAACAAGCTTCCATATATAGTTGAATGTTAAGCCCTGCCTAGTCTTCTACAGCTATTTTGAATATTGGAATTAGGTAGAGCGAGCTAATGGTAGTATCATCCAGGGTTGCAGGACAGCAGGCACCACAAGATGGCATGAACACAGAATAGCATCTAGTAAAGATTGTAAATTATTAGACAGGGAATCCCTGGTCCAGGATGTGCACAGAAGTCTCAAACATAAAAAATAAGTTTCTAATTGCAGGAAAAGCTATAGGGATATTTCTTTAATTAATATTTTATGGATGTTGAATATTAATGACTTAGCCAAAAAACTAAACAACATTCACAATGTATTGCAAAGTTTTGCATATATGCATAATGTGCAATCAGCACAAATGAACACTTGCTATATACAGGACATGCACCAATTTTTGTTTTGCTAAAATTATTATGATTACTATATATAAAAAGCACAAGATAAAGTTAGCATTTTAATGAGGCTGCATTCTCACTCTTTTGTACTGACCCATTAAATGACTTGAACATAGAAAAAAAAAAGCTAAACTATATTCCTGATTCCTGATGTAACATTTGCAGAAGTTGTTGGCACGCCATATCCACAGTTATGAATTTGTGCCAGTGGTTCTACTGAATGCATGTTTCTTACTTTAGGTTAAATACAAATATTCAGAGAGGTTAGGGGGAGGTTAGATCACATTAAAAATGGCTACGCAATTTAACTTAGTTCGCCTACCTGTGTCCCTGGCCCTAGGCTATTTGTAGTGCCCCCCTGGCCCCTTGATCCCCACCAAACCCTCATCCAAAAAGCTTCTTCTGGTGCCAGTTTCATCAGTGCTTGCAGACAGTGGGTGTTTAGGAAGTAAATACCAATTGGGGGAGGGATGACAAAGTAGTTTTGCAGGGGCAGGCTGGGGGGGTGCTAAAAACAGCCCTTTGTTCACCCCCAACCCCCCGCAGACCCCACAAGTCCCCTGATTCCATCGCGGATCCCACCAACCCCCCATGGACTCCCACGTGCCCCCAATCTCGTTGCAGACACTGCCTGTACCCCTGAGCCAGTCAGCACCCACCCATCACATACTGTAGCCTTGAC
>NW_017729031.1:86398451-86398693 GCF_001723915.1 Gavialis gangeticus
CTTCCCTTGAGCCTGCTTACCCCTGAGATCCCAAGCCTCTTCTGCTAGTCCCCCCCCATCCCAATTTACCTTGGAGTTAAAAAGTTACCCAAACTTATGCCCTCCTAGCTACCCTGAATATCTGTACTTAGCCTTCCTCTTGAACAATTTATGTTTCTATATTCTGAATATAACCAAAGACTTGTAACAAAGACTGCAAGAGGAATAATGGTATCAATTATTTGCTAGGTCTGAAGCCAAAT
>NW_017729031.1:86398961-86401113 GCF_001723915.1 Gavialis gangeticus
CTGGGAAATTGCAACTTGCTGATTATTTCCTATCCCATGCTCACCCCTCAGGCATACAGCTTTTCTCAACTACCAGCAGAACCCCTTCAGCAGAGCAGCATGCATACAAAATAAAGCCAGCTATCGGTACATATTATTAGAGATCAAAAACCATTTATCATGACTGAGCTCTGGGTGAAGTAAGCACAATGTCCAAATTCGGGTCTTTTGTTTTTTTTAATAAACAGTGGTGCTTCGACTGTCTCCTCCACAATATAAACACAGGTTGAGACAGGCTTATGCATATTCCAGTGCTGGGTAAATGCCAGAATCTTTGAACATGGACATAAAGAAGTCCCATTTGTTTCTCTTCCTGAACTGCAAAAATGGTTTAATAAAAAAACAACTATTCAAAGAAACATTCCATCCAAGCAGTTTAATGGCAGTTCCCTCATTTACCAACACAGCCCAAAGACAGAGAGGGTCTGAAAATTAGATTCAATTTCCAAACAACTCAAGCATGACATGAGCTTTACAGAAGACCCCATTTTATTAACCCAACCACTTAAAGGCAGTAGCTTCACCCCCCATAGGTGGGATGGGGTCTCTTCTGAAATGAAGCTGATTTTATTCCTTCACATATTTGGCTACCATCTCCCTTGTGAAATTCCCAGTAAATTACATGATTACTGAAACCATTTTTTCTACTCTACCCTGCAGAATATGACAATGCATTTAAAGTAGTGTTAATTTGGTTAATTTTACCATAAATATGAAGCACTACCTTGCAGTTTTTAAGGACCAAATATTTGGTACATAAAGGAACTCATCAACAAGGTCTTATCATTTTTAAACGTCTTGAGAAATTCAGGTTTACTTACAGTGCAAGGAAGTGGTTAGCTGTATTTGTCTGAAGTCAAGTAGAAAACAGGGCAGAGTGGCACCTTAGACATGAACTCATTCAGGGAGGCATAAACTTCCATATGAAACAACCTAGTTAGTCAGATGCTATGACATAGCATCATCTTAGCATCTGATGAATGAAGTAGGTGGCTTTCTACGGAAGCTCATACCTCTGTGACCTAGTTTCTCTCTGAAGTGCCACCCTGTCCTACCTTGCCTTATACTGCAATAACTGGATGACTAAAAGGGACATTTGGAAAAGCAAATTCCTACCATACTTCCTTCTGCCTTCCCTTAAGATTTTTGGTACCCACCACTGATAAACAGAGTGTCAGCCACTGAAACAAAACGGTTAATTAACTATACTATAGAAGGCATCCGATGTTCAAAATGTAGTCAGAAAAAGATGTTCAAGACAGCAAGAACCCAAGCTCTAAAGCAGGGAATCATGCATTAGAACTCAGTTATGAGAGTGTACGTTTGAGTATTAATCCATCTTTTCATCCTATATATAAATCTACCATTTCATTCCTTTTTAAATATAGTCCTCATTTCATTATACCCCATAGTCTAATTACCCAAGTAACTGCCTAAAATTAGGGTTCTAAAGTATGTCACAGCTGTAACATATTTTAGACTCATTGCTTATACTATGGTCAAAGTTATACTGGTACCAACCTCTGGTGTGTAACTGGCTCAATTAAACTTCATTGCTTTCTATGCCATAACCAAAACAAATGAAAATCAAACTACCAGTAAATCCTCCTAACCATTTCCAGGATATCCACTTGCAACAATATAATACTGTCAGGCAAAAAAAATTCTGTTTCTACATAACAGGATATAAAAAAGTCCCTTAATGAACCATGTGCCTAATCTCCTACACACTTGTTCCTTAGACTATTTCATTCAGCAAGAAGGTCATTCATCTAACAGACCATAACCTAACAACCATTGCATTAATGCCAAACAATAAGCCGCAACAAAGATAAGTAGGTATCATGTTGAATTATATTACTGATCTTAAGAAATTTCCAGTAATTGCAATTGCCAAGGAAAGAGAAAAGATTACAACTCTCCCTGTGACCATCCTCTTACGTGGCTTGTCCTTGGAGATAGAGTTACATTAAGATAAATGTGTTTTAGATAGATCATTACACAGAACAAGAACTGGAATTATCCTGGAAAAGAGTCAATTTTCAGTTTAGCAATCTTTATTTTCTTTCTTTAAAAATCAAGGGCCTTTTTTTTTTTTTTTTTTTTTTTTTTT
>NW_017729031.1:86401193-86409155 GCF_001723915.1 Gavialis gangeticus
TTTTTTTTTTTTTTTTTTTTTTTTTTTTTAAATGTGCAGCACAAGTATTAAGAGAACAAAATTAAAAACTGAGGTATGTGTAACCCATATTGTATTGCTCACAAAAAATGTCAAGCAATTGTTCAGTCAATTATACAATTTCGGACCTGTTTGAGCAATCAAGGAAAATACAGGTGTTTATAGGCATGGTCCAGGAGGCAGGGTGCACTTTAAATTAGCACAGCTCCAAGAACCGTGCTAATTAAAAGAGCCTGGAGCTCCATGTGTATCAGTGTCTCCACGCTGAAAAATGGCAGCAGGGCGCTTTGAACTAAAACTCATCAAATTAACTTTAAAGTGCCCCGCCACCATTTTTCAGGGCAGGGATGCTGATACACATGACACTGGAGTCCGCTGGAGTGCAGTAACTACCACACTCCAGCAAACTCTATTAACAGAGATGCCTATGACATGCTATAATTACAGCATGCCAGAACATGTATAGGAGCCCTATGTTACTCTGCTGTTCTGCACTACATTTTCTATGCCAAAAAGAAACCCAACAGAGTACTCCATGTTCTGGACATGAAACAAGGAATATGTACAATATCTAAACAAAGCAACCCTTCTTCCCAAATCCTACATAATCATGGGCATTTTTTCAATGTTAGTTTTGGCCAAAAATACCACAAAAATAAAGCAAACCAAATAAAAACATTAAACTAAATACAGTTTTCACTGTTACACAAGATGGGTAGATAAATTAAAAAACAAGCCTATTTAACATGTAAAGCTATGACAAGCTTATATTAAAACCTAAGCAAAGTAAGCCTTAAATAGAGTCAAATAATTTTCATGAAATAAATAATCAATAGAAGTTTACTGCCAAAGTTTTAAACAAAGTCAAAGCACTACATTGGTGGAAGTCGCTATCTTAAGTATTTGGTGACAGTTTGTTAAAATGCTAAACCAGCTTTTAACAACAGCTGCTTCTTTTATAAGCACAGAGAGAGTATTCTATTTATTTTCATTTATTAAATTAATTCAGCTAAGTAACTAGCTCGCTCAAACTGAGAAAGCCAGGAGTTGAAAAGCAGAAAAGTAGTTTCTTCTTTCAATCTACAAATAAAATGAGGTATGAGGATGAGATCTACTAGTTCTAAAATCTTTAAAGACATGCTATCCAGAATCAGTTCAATTCTAATTCAATAGTGATGACTCTTCCTTTATCTAATAATTCCATTACAAAGTCAAACATTTAAAATTGCTTTTGAATTTATGTATATGTGAGGTAGTTTTATTTAGGTCTAAAACAATCATTTACTGTTTTGTATATTTTAACTGAATTCCACTTTCCATCTAAATAAATTTGAGACAAGCTAAATTATATTAAGCTATACAATTACTTCAATAAATGTGCAAAAATTGTGTACTCTCCAGGTTATCAAAAAATACCAAATTTAGTCTGAAGACCATTTTTCTCAATATGTTTTATTGGTTAACTTACTAATGAGAATCGAGCTTTAAGGAAAAGTTATAAATACTGTACACAGTGATTAAAATTAGTGATATAAAGTCCAAGTTTCCCGCTTACTCATTTCAATCATGATTAAAAATTACTCCACCCTGTCCACATGACATCACAATAGAACAGATATATGGAAATGCAAACCTGATGCACCAGAAACACCAGCTCTGGAATGCTGTAGGCAATTGAACGAAGCTGGAAGTATGCCATAGAAACAGCTGCAGAACAAGATTTCATACTAATTCTTTTATACTTTGAGCATCTGATTTTCCTTTCAATTAGCTTTTAGTCAGGAAATCAGATACACCTGTGGTGCTCTCCCCTAGCTTGGGGGTCTTCTAGAGAAGGCTGGATAGGCATCTGGCTGGGATCATCTGACCTCAGTACTCTTTCCTGCCTAGGCAGGGGGTTGGACTCGATCTGTTGAGGTCCCTTCTGACCCTAGCATCTATGAATCTATTATGATTTTATAACATTTATATTTGAGAAAATACCAAACCACAGTTGCATATTTTCTTTATAAACTAATTAAGAAATAAGTACCCTTCCTTCTTTCTGTTCTGAAATATGTGCAGTCTTGAAAGAGTCCCACCCATTGCTCCATAAATATACTGGCAGTTATAGGCAGACTGATTTTAAAGATCTGGGCTATAATAGGCACAGTTTTACTTCCTATCATAACCCTCTCGTAAATGCCAGTGTACTGTTTTCTCCTTTTAAAATATTAAGAAGCATAATGAGGATGCACTACTGAAACCACACAGGATTGGAGCCAGGTTGCTCTAGCCTGCAGCCTGAAAAAGATTGCCATTTTACTTATTCATAACATCGATGTCACTATATCAGTCATATAAGGCCTTGCTTTCCTTTAGCTGTTACCATTATCAAAAAGGTAACAGCACAAAGGACAACGCTCCCCCCTCCAAATACTGTAAAATGGCTCCCTATGCGTCTGCTAAAAATGAATCAAAATACTTAAAGTAAACCTAAGAAACTACTGAAACTTAAGTCGCAGCTTCCAGGCCCTTTTCCAAAGTTTGTCTCTACAATAATAGGCTTATATTAAAATTAATATTTACTCCTCATGTATCCTTCCTGGATACAGTGGGTACTCCCTTCAAGCTCTCCTAGGATAAAGGTGCAGCTGTTTTTATAACAGACTTCACAGAATAAAATACTGTAAGGAAGGGAATGAAGTTGTCCATTGCTGTAAGTAGTTTTTTTCCTGCAACTAAGTGGCAGGGAAAAAAAAAAAAAAAAAAATCAACACAAGTCCACCAGCCCCCTTTACAGAAACCTATGTTAAAAGTTTATTTTTCAGCATAGCTTCTCATAAAGAGGGTATAAAAATATCAGAAAAATATTTAAAGTTGAGTACCATGACTCAAACAGCTTGAAGTAAGAACAGATTTATTCTCCTACACAGACAAGAACTCAGAATGACCTTTGACGTGGTTTCAGTCCACTGAAAATAAAAATGACAATGCAGCATGTCTTTTCTTACAGAGTAATTGGCCATATACACATCAAGAATACTTCCTTCAGTATTCAGGAAGGGCAGAGGTGCATTTAATTCAAAGGTGTCAGTGCTGTTAAAAACAACAAGAAAACACACCTTCTAACCAGTACAGCGCACATACTATATTAGCTCTATCAGCCAGTAAAAAGGGGGCTTATTAACCTAAAGTTATAGTAATAATCTAAATTGCACCATTATTTCAACATAATGTGATGAAACTGACATTTCACCATGCATATTACAGTTAGCTGCAAATTACATTTATTCATGACCCTCAAACTTTGTCAGAGGTCAGGACAATTCGCTCCTGATTTTGTAAGTCACTGTTTAAGGGGAAGTATTTCTAGTGGCTGAAGTTGAAAACCATAAATTGAGTTTCTACCCTAAGCTCTAAATACTGACAATGTACAATTATGAACAATTCAAAACCATGCTGTACTTGTTTCCCAATCTGCAGAATTAAAGTAAAGACTTCTGCATCTCAAAAAGAAATTTAAAAACCATAACATGCTTTGAGATCTTTTGTGCTGGATAGGTTTGAAATAGGTGTTACTTTTACAAGAGCTAAAATTGTAGTGTAACACCTCAAAAGGGACTGAGTTTGGCAGCAGAGTTAATCCATTAAACACTCATACCTGTGGTAACTATAGCAACTTCTTTATAGAGAAGGAAGTGACAAAGAAAATACTACTACTCTATTTTTAGACGTTTTAACAGAATTTACTTTCTGGTAATAATTATCCGCACATGGCAAACCAGCTCTCGGCAGAGCAAAGGTGCACCATGAGTCAAAAAGAGTGTCTACAGACTGAAGACAGGCAAAAAATACAACACAGTTTAATAAGGTCAGTGTAGGGTGGGCCTGTCAAGTCTTTAATGACATCAGACTTTTTTCTTTTTTTTTTAAGTGGCAGAAGTGAAGCAATGCTTTAAATCAGGACACAGCAGAAAACAGGTCATTAAAAATAACCTTGGATTTGATTGAAGTTAAATGACAGGATAAATAAAAGTGGATCTGTAACTAAAGTTCCCTGGTCAAGAAAAGCAGGGTTTCTTTGAGTAGATGTGATATTTTTATTAGACCAACTGCGTAGTTGGGGAAAAAGTTCTGAGCAAGCTTTTGGGCGCAGTCGCCCTTTGTCAGGCATAGGGAGTCTGCTCATCTGAGACTCCAAGGAATGAGAGATGCTAAAAGTGTGGGGGGATGTCAGTGAAAATGTAAATAAGAAGAGATAAGCAAGACAAAAGGAAAAGCAGGAAGAGAAGGGGGAAAAGAGCAGAGAAAGGAGAGAGTAGAAGGGAGACAACAGAGAAAAAATACAAGGTGAAAAAGCGGCAGTCGGTGAAAATGGGAATAGTTGGAGATCAGGAAAGCAGGAATGGGAGAAACGAAAAGTGTTACAGGATGTTAGTGAAAATATAAGAGGGTAGAAGTAGGAAAACAAAAAGATAATGGAGGGGGAAGAGAAAAGGGCCAAAGGAAATACACTAAAGATATCACATCTACCCAAAGAACCTTGCCTGCCTATGTCCTTAGACCAACACAGCTACAACCAAAACCCCTGGTCAAGAAAGCAAATTTTAACAAACAGCTAGTGCAGTCAATTAGACTGAAGAGTCAAGAGGCTTGAATGCAGGAGGCCTGGGTTTTTTTCAGGCCGAGGACAGTACCAGGACTGTAACCCCAGTAAGAGAAGAAAAACATTGTAGGAAGCAGCTCCAGACCCAAAATGAATCAACAGTAACCTAAAGAAGGATATTAGGAATAAGCAGAGGATTTAAAAGGAATGGCAGGAAGGGCCGATAAACAAAGAACTGTGTTCAAGATGACCAGAAATTGAATGCATCTCTGAGGAGTCCTCTAAGACCCATGGAAAAATGGTCATCCTCTCAAATACTAAAATCATGTGGAAAGGAGTAGACAGAAGATGCTCCATATACCCTAAAACATATTCAACATCAGAGCAAGGTCCTTTGGCAAGCTGTAAGACTATCTAGGCCGAGGGAACTTCCAAATCCAGGACATTTGCCCAATTACATTTTACTTTATAAGCCGACAGTCTCAGCTTCCCCAAAAGCAAAACAGGAAACAGTCTTAAAGTGAATCCACAATTGAGTATCCTGCCAAAAAATTAAGTTGAAAGTGTTGCAAGTGCTGATGCACATAGAATTGAAAACAAACCTAGTACTGAAACTAAATACAGAAGTAGAAATTAAGCACATTAAATTTTTATGCCTGTTGGAAAGAAAAAAAAGGAGTTAAAAACAATAACTCCTCACAAAAAATGGGATGCTTAAGTGTTGCTCCAAATAACTACATTCGCAGTTTTCACAAGGCACAGATAAAGGGTGCTATCCCAACACCAACCTTAGAAGTGCTAATAACAAGGGATTACGTCACAGGCTAAAGACAAAAGGTATGTTCAGAAGTGTACCTTTTGATACCTTTTAATAAAATAATTATAATTTAGTTTTGCTCAGGGTATCAGAACTAATGGAAGGTCAATCATGCAATGCAAATTTCTATGCAAGGAAACAAAAAACAGAAGACCATATTACATATCAGAAAATAATGTTTTAGATCATTGTTACATACAGTATTGGTCAGGAAACCTTAAAGAGGACACAAATTGCTTTGCAAGCAAATTATTTTGTATCCTTTGTAATTCAGTTTATTCTGGAAAGCTATACAAAACTACAGCCACTTTATTCTTCTATACTTGATCATTCAAGAGAATCAATTTCTATGCCCAATACATAAATTAAGACTTGAGACAAGAAAATGCATTCTCCCACTTGACAAAGGTTATAGCTGTCCCTTCCAGGTTTATGCACTGACTTCCAGTAATGTATTATGACCCTGTTTTTTTAATTGCAAGGAGTTTAAACAAAAACAGCAAGGCTCATTTTAACTACACTGTACTCACTGTTTCACTGACTGTTTCATCATAGTATCTGATATAGGACACAAACACTTGCTAACAAATTACTATATAGGAAAATACAAAGAGGAGTCAATGACATAACCACCCTAGCTTCTACTACCTTTTATCATCCAAACTTGAAACTTAGATGCCCTTTAAACTATAAAATAAAAAATGAAAAAGCTTGTTCATAACCAATGCTGAAAATTCTGCATGCATATTCTGCATTTTTAAAGCCTAATAGCTTTTTTCCTACAAATTACAGGAATAAAACACTGAGATGCATTAAATGTTTTCTTAGCTCTTCAGGGCTTTTGGAAAAAGGTGTTACTCAAAAAAAAAAGGGAAAGATTTTTTCCCCTCCTCTTCACCATCATTTTTTAAAGAAAGTGGCAGGTTACTTGCACAATATATTATGCTTTGCATATATTTAGCCCTGGGAATGGCAGATTACAATCCTACCGCCTGCTGGAGAACTCCAGGAATTACAATACTGTATGCTTCACATACAGCTCTACAGAAACATGGTATTTTGGCACCCAGCCAAGAAGCAAGAGCACAAAAAGGCTGAAGTATATATTTAAACCCTCTGAGCACCTGATCACTAGTCAGTCCATTAAATACAGTATATAAATGCTCATTCCCCCAGCTCATTTGTTATCTCCACCTCTCCCCATGGAGACTTCATGCAATATTACCTACCCTCAATTCTCTCTCAATTTGTAGCCACAAGACTCATTTTAAAAATACATTAAGGAATACAAGAGTTTAACACAGGCTAATTTGAATAAGCCAAATTAATTCTAACATTCAGTTCCCTAACACTCAGCTTGAGCTCTAGCAACACAGAAGACCAATACACAAAATCAGGGATGTGGGGCAGAAAATTTTCCAACTGCTTTATTTTTCTGTGAGAAATTTCCCATTTCTAAAAATTCATTGTTTCATAAAATTAATTAGTAACAATGAATGGAGGCCAATACAATATTAGGCAAGCTTGGCAGTTTCAAAGTTGTAATTAATGTTTTTCAGGTGATTATCCCTAGGAAGTGCGAGAGAGAGTATACATTTTATTGATTTGTAAACAGGAGGGTAAACACACTCACATAATAATCCGACAAAAATCAAGCAATGAATTCACCTAATTGGCTGTGCAGGTTAAATCAAAACCAAAGCACGGCATATCATGCACAGTTCTTTGGGTGTGCTAAAATTATTGTCAACAGTTTTCAGTGCCTTCATTTTTTTCCTTAAATTTAAACAAACAATGTAAGTGAAGTACATGCTAGTGTGTATTGTTTTTACATTTTTACAAGTATTCCAATAAAAATAATTTATTTCCACATAAAGCTTTGAATTTGTTTGAATATAATATTTAAACCACATTAAATGTGCTGTATTTAATTTTTTTCCTAATCAAGTATTTCAGTTCAAATTAAGGGTGCACCAACACGGATTTTGGGGGCCAATACCAATAGCCGATATTTAAGGAAGCATATCAGCCAATACCAGTATCTGATATACAATACAGCTGCCAACAGGTGGTAAGTCCAGTGTGGTGGAAGGGGAGGGGGGAGGAAAGGAGCATGGAGGGGCAGATCAACACCCCCCGTGGTGAGAGAGGCGGCAGGGGCAGCACTGCACAGCCGGGGCTTGGGGAGGGCAGCATGGGATAGAGGCGTGGCCTGTGGGGTGGGGGCAGCTCTGGCTGAATGCCCCACCTCCACCCAAGCGCCAGGAAAAGATGGGCTGTGCCAGGCAGCGGGCAGTGGCATGGGGCTGGGAGCAGAGCTGTGATGAAATCTGGGGTGACTGCAGCTTCCTCCCAACGCCACCAGAGCCCGCTCTGAGCCCAGCCCCGGGCAAGAAAAGCCCGTGCAGCGCACCAGATCCACCCCACCCTGTGCCACGCAGGTCCAGGGGCACACGCCCCCACACTCCCACCCTCCCGGGTTGCAGGTAGTGGCAGGACCTGCCCCCACCCAAGCTGCTCCTCTGTCCCGCCCCCCCCA
>NW_017729031.1:86409185-86410320 GCF_001723915.1 Gavialis gangeticus
CTTCCGACCCTAGAAACTATGAAACCCCTTTCCTCTCCTTCTGATTTACCAACTGGAGGCAGCTCTCTACGCTGCCAGCTCTGCTCTGTGCTGCACTGCAGCTGTGCGCAGCAGAGGCATTTATTGGCCAAATTATCAGCCCTATCAGGCTGATATACGATATAGACCATTTTCTTTATATCAGTACCAATCTGATATTTAACTGATGTATCAGTGAGCCTCTACTTCAAATACTTGTGGTTATGGGACATAAAATTAACATGGGGGTACTTTGTTATTTTTGTTTACTAAATAAGTCAAATAAGCATGCTAAATCAGATCACGCTCTATTTAGGGCATTGGAAAATTTTCCAATTCAAGATTCTCTGGAAAACCCACATCTCTAACACAAAATATATTTTATATGCAGTAATACAGGCACTGATCCCTTCCATCACTCCTCCACTTCTACGGGAACCCTGGTTCTGTGTCCCAGCTTCAGAGGCGGCGGTGGACCCCAGGGCCCAATTCCTGCATGCAAGGGCAGTGCTGGGCCCCATGACCCAATCCCACCAAGCAAGCCAGAAGGAGAAAAAGTGCCAATCCTGGAGGAGTACAAGGCAGGAAGGGGATAGCACCAGACCTCAGGGCACTATCCTGGCAAGCTAGGTTCAATCCAGCCTGATGACTAGCCCCATATCAGCCATCTAGCCCATGGGGCCAAAAGGTTGAGCACCACTGGGCTATGGCATTTCTCATTTGCTGTGTTAAATGGCTGTAGAGAGATACTGAGTGTCACAGGCTGCTCTATTACAAAAATCACAGGACATGTGTGCTGATAAAACCTAAACTTGCCAAACCAAAATCAAAATTAAGTTAAAAAATATATGGATAATTGAAAATATGAATGACAAAGCCATTCAAGCTAATTATAGCACTACTCAAAATACAGCTCGTGTTTACATACCTGCAAAAACAGGAAGTGTTAATGAAAGAAGAACTATAAACTTGCCACTTCACTAAGGTGTATGGAGAAAGTACAAGTAAACTGCTGTGCCTATAAGTCAGATCTTATTTCAAGCTAACATTATAGCAACTTTATATCCAATTCAGTGGATGTCATCTGGCCTTTTTTTTTTTTTTTTTTTTTTTTTTT
>NW_017729031.1:86410639-86431729 GCF_001723915.1 Gavialis gangeticus
TTTTTTTTTTTTTTAAGTGCAGTGATGCAAATATCATGCAACTCAAGACTGAGAGGAAAGACTGGACTTGTGCCTCAGTTTCCCTGAACAATCTCAGTAAGTTCTCCTAGTGTGCAACCAGAGTTCATTTAGTACACATTGCACCAAATTTAATTTTTTCATACTAGGATATTTTATTTTAATGTGCCCTGCCACTATACACAAAGTAATTTGGCCCTGGCTCTGGAGCGAGATGCATGGGTGGAAGTCCATTGTGCCCCCGTGAGCCCCGAGATCCCAGACTCAACCTACAGCACAACTAGTAGGTAAGTGAGGCCCGCAGTGGGTGGGAGTTAGTTCAGCTGCGAGACAGCTGAGAGGAGCCAAGGAGAGTCACACCCCCTCACCTTGGCTCCTACTTTGCCCAGCCCCCCAGGGTGCCTTGCGAACAGAATGTGCAAGCAGGCACCCTCTTGGCCTGGCATGCAAATTCACACAGGAAGGAAAGCAGGAGGAGCATGAGGCTCCAGGCAGTGAGCCTGAAGGGAACAGTTGGCACAGCAGTAGCCCAGACCCACCTGTGCAACAGTGGGTGGGACGCATCCCACCCCGAAGTTCCCCTCTGAGGCGAGAGTCCTCCCGTCTAGTACTTCTGAGGCCTCCACCCAGATGGAACCCATGGTTCCAGCCTCCACTCATACGGAGCCCCTGACTGCAGGCACAATGGGATTGGGGCACTGCTACCTTCCCTTGTGAGGTCTGCACCGTACTGGAGTCTCTGGAATGCCAGATAGTGGAGCTGCAGACCACAGTGCAGAGGCTACGTGCCATCAGGGATGGCAAACAGGAAACTGACTCCTACTGCCAGACCCTTCACCCAAAGAAAAAGGGAAGAGCTAGGTCACCTGCAAAGACAAGGGAGGCCAAGAGGTACTCTCATACTGTCCAGCCAGGGGGTTGGACAAAGGTGGTCTCCAGCCCCAAGGTTCGCTGCATCAGGGTCACCACCCTCCTGGATCTCTGCAACAGTTACAAACCCCTTGCAGCACCAACAGAGGCTGCAGAGCTGCCAGCTTCTGCAAGCAAGGAAGAAACACGACCAGCTACCATCCCTAAGATGAAATGCAGAGTGGTCATTGTGGGAGACTCCCTCCTGAGGGGGACAGAGGGAGCGATCTGCCACCCTGATTCCTTAACCCAGGAGGTCTGCTGCCTCCTAGGAGCCTGTATCCAGGATATGGCTGAGAGGATCCCAAAACTTATCCGGCCCTCCCACCACTACTCCATAGTCCTTATCCGTGTGGGCACAAATGACACAGCTCAGAGCAATCCCAGCCAGGTCAAGAACGACTACAGGGCAGGACTCGGTGGGTTGGGGGCACAGGTTTTTTCCTTTATCCTTCCAGTTATGGGTCTCGGGCTGAGGACGGTGAGACGAATTGAGGTAGTGAACAGAAGAGTGTGCTGCTGGTGCCATTGTGAAGGCTTCAGCTTCTACGACCACAGTCCGCTTTTCAGAGAAAGAGGCAATGATCTGCTGGGAAGAGACAGCCTCCACCTCACTCCACTGGGGAAGAAGTTCTTCTCAGCCAGAATGGCTGACTTGCTTGACCGGGCTTTAAACTAAGCTCGCTGGGGGATGGGCAGACAGCCACCAGAGCAAGTTCACCAAGCATCATTCCCAAAATCAGCATGTTAGGATGCCCAAGGGAACCCACTCCTACCTCAGCCCTGGAACAAAGCTTCTCCATGAGTGCAAGGAAGCCTAGGGCTTCCAACGCATACTTACTTGCTGTACACTAATGCCAGGAGTTTGGGGAATAAACAGGAGGAACTGGTCCTTTGCTAAACAAAAATTAGTACAATTTCATAGGGATAACAGAGACCTGGTGGAACTGCTCCTATAACTGTACTATGGGTATAAATGGCTCTACCCTGTACAGGAGAGATCATGTTGAAAAAAGGGCTGGGGTGTAGCTCTCTGTGAAAGAGCTATATGTCCCTACAAACTGACATTGGCACCCAAGGAAGACGACTGAACACCCTCTGGGTTAGAATACGAGGGGAACACAGTGGTAGGAGTCTACTACAGACCTCCAAATCAGGAACAAGAGCTTTACCATGAATTCACCAGGAAACTGGCAGAGGCTACATGCTCGCTACATGGTTGTCATGGGAGAGTTCAACTACCCGGACATCTCATGGGAAGAGCACTCAGCCAAATCCGATCAGTCTCAAAGCTTCCTCACGTATGTGGATGAGCTCTACCCATCTCAAGAAGTTTATGGGCCAACAAGGGGTAAGGCACTGCTGGACCTGGTACTGGCCAAAGGGGATGATCTAATCAGTGACCTAAGAATTGAAGAGAAGCTGGGTGACAGTAATCACAAGTTGATCACTGTCACTATCCACTGCAAAGCTGGCAAGTCAGCCAGCAACGCAGTAGTCTTTGACTTCAGGAAAGCTGATTTTCTTAAGCTCAGGAGGCTTGTTCTTGAGGCCCTGCGAGGCCATGGAGTGGACAAGGAGGGGAGTTCATGATGAGTGGTTGCTCCTAAAGCAAGCAAGCAAGCCTAGAAGCACAAGGGAAGTCCATCCCAACCCATAGGAAAGGTGGTAAATGGGCTCAGCAACCCCCTTGGCTCAACAGGGAACTTATGGACCTCCTATGTCTAAAAAGAGAGGATTATAATGAAGGATGGAAGACAGGAAACACCACTAAGGAAAACTATTCTTCACTGATCCAGATCTGTAGGGAGTGAACAAGGAAAGCCAAGCCTGCAACCAGACTCAAACTGGCTACACGAATCAAAGACAATAAAAAGTCCTTCTTCAGATTCGCAGGGAGTCGGAAGAAAAAACAAGGGCAACACTGGACCCCTGCTAAACCAATTGGGGCAGCTGACAACCAACACCCAGGAAAAAGCCAATTTGCTCAATGATTACTTTGCACTGGTTTTTCACCAGCCCAAAGGGTCCACCCTGCCTAACAGAATACGGGATGACCAGGGTGAGGGTGAATATATGCCCACCGTTGGCATAGATCATGTGAGGGAGCACCTTGAGAAGCTGGACACTCACAAATCAGCCGGTTCAGATAGACTGCACCCAAGAGTGCCAAAGGAACTGGCAGACATCATAGAACAGCCACTGGCAAGTACATTTGAGAACTCATGGCCCTCAGGCAAAGTACCTGAAGACTGGAAGAGGGCCAATGTGTCTCCTATCTTCAAGAAAAGGAGGAAAGAAGAGCCGGAAAACAACAGGCTAATCAGTTTGACCTCAATCTCATGGAACATCTTGGAAAAAATTATCAAAAAGAAACCATTCTTGACAGACTAACAGAAGGCAACATTCTGAGGGATAGCCAGCATGGGTTTGTTGCAGGTAGGTCTTGCCTAACCAATCTCATTTCCGTCTATGACCAGGTGACATATCACCTGGACAAAGGGGAAGAGGTTGATATCACATATTTGGACTTTAAAAAAGCCTTTGACCTGGTGTCCCACAATGTCCTCATGGAAAAACTGGGCAACTGTGGCCTCAACTACACTACAGGCTAATGACTGGGGAACTGGCTCTGAGGTCTGACCCAGAGAGCGGTAGTTGATGGAATCGAACCAACAGGGCACTCAGTGACCAGTGGTGCCTCCCAAGGCTCTGTTCTCGGACCTGTACTCTTTAATGGCTTTATAAACGATCAGGACTCTGGTGTCAGAAGTGGACTGGCCAAGTTCACTGATGACACCAAGCTTTGAGGAAGAGTATCCACACTTGAGGACAGGCTGGTGATCCAGGCTGACCTCAATGGACTTGCAAGGTGGGCAGATGAAAACCTGATGGCATCAATACAGAGAAATGCAAGGTGCTCCATCTTGCGGGCGGGTGGGTAACCCACATCACATTTATAGGCTGGGCAGTGCTATACTCGCTAGCACCATGACTTTCACAACTGAAAGTTTCCTAGTCCAGTTGCATACGGTCTCTAGTAAAGTCTCTTTGCTGCCTCTGAAATTTTTTTTAAACCATATTACTTACAGGTCTCACAGACTAAAAACCATCTGAGAACGCTGAACAATTCCAGTACAACATTTAAAACGTACTGATCTTGACTTCACTCTCCACTACGCAACAGCTTTTTAACAGCTTTTACCAACAACTATCCTATTGTTCCAGTTTCATTCATAGGTTAAAGTCCTACATCCAGTGTGTAGACCGATCAATCTACCTATCCATGCGCGCACACGCCCAGAGTAATACTTGCCCATAATTGCATATTGGAGTTATGTCCAAAAGAGTGTTTCCATAGTATTACTTCTACCTCAGGCAAGAAATGTATTACTTTAATAAGTGCTGGTAACTCCTACCAGATGTAGCTGTGTAAGGTAAGAAGTTAACAAACACATGAGGCTCTTAAAAACAATACTGTAATGTACAACAGCAAGAGCTAATTGAACACCACAACATTTGTGTAACAAGATATACAAAATTTACCACAACTAATAAAAATTAGTTGAAAATTTACTAACATAAGTCTTGCAGTGGCTCTTAGAATCATAGACTCATAGAATCAATGAGTCAGAAGGGACCTGGACAGATCGTCTAGTCCGACCCCCTGCCATGGGCAGGAAGGAGCACTGGGGGTGGCAGGGATCATAAGACCCCAGCCAGGTGCCTATCCAGTCTCCTCTTGAAGATCTCCAGGGAAGGTGAGAGCACCACTTCTCTGGGAAGCCTATTCCAGGCTCTGGCCACCCTTACAGTGAAGTAGTTCTTCCTAATATCTAACCTAAACCTGTCCTCCCTCAGCTTGTGGCCATTGTTCCTGGTGACTCCAAGGGGGGCCCTGGTGAACAGACTTCCCCCGAGTCCCTGCTGCTGGCCCCCGATAAGGTTGCAGGCAGCCAAAAGATCCCCCCTCAGTCTCCTCTTTCGGAGACTGAAGAGATGCAGGTTCCTCAGCCTCTCCTCATAGGGCTGGCCATGGAGACCCCAACCATACGAGTGGCCCTCCTCTGGACCCTCTCCAGGTTCTCCATGTCCCTCTTGAAGTGCGGCGCCCAGAACTGGACACAGTGCTCCAGCTGCGGCCTGACCAGCGCTGCATAGAGGGGGAGCAAGACCTCTCTGGACCTGTTAGTGATGCCCCTGTTGATGTATGACAGGGTGTGGTTGGTTCTGCCTATTGCTTTGTCGCATTGGCAACTCATACTCATCCTGGAGTCAATCCTGACTCCGAGATCCCTCTCTGCCTCTGTGCTGCTGAAAGGGTCAGCCCCTAACCTATAACCATAATGCTGGTTCCCTCTCCCCAGGTGCAGCACTCTGCGCTTGTCCTTGTTGAACCGCATCCTGTTCAGATCCACCCACTTCTCTAACCTACCAAGTCTGCCTGGATGCGGTCCCTGCCTGCTAGTGTATTCACTTTACCCCACAGCTTGGTGTCATCAGTGAACTTGAACAGGATGCTCTCCACACCCTCGTCCAGGTCACTAATGAAGATGTTGAACAGCACCGGCCCAAGGACCAAGCCCTGGGGGACTCTGCTGCCCGCACCCTCCCAGGTCAACATCAATCCATCCACCACCACCCTCTGGGTGCGTCCCTGAAGCCAGTTTGCCACCCATGTGACCATGCATTCGTCAATGCCACAGTCCCTCAGCTTGCCCACCAGAATTGGGTGGGACACTGTGTCGAAGGCCTTCTGGAAGTCCAAGAAGATGACATCTTAGTAGTGGGAAAGTTAAACCTATTTAGATTTATTTGGAAATTGTGTGGTAGAATCCTATTAAAAGGCTTTGAGCATCACTGAATTCATTTGAGGGAAGAGGGGGAAAAAAAAGTATGTGTAGGAAGGTGACAGCTTTTAGACTCTGCCAAAGTAGCACTAAGTAGTATTAGTGTAGTAAGGGTAGGGTACTGCTTCTATACCAACATAAGTGACTTGTACCTCAAGCAGAATATCCACAGAAATGAGACTTCTCTGAGATCAGACATGAAGTGTTGGATTTGTGTTTCACTGCATCCACCAAGGAACTCGGACACAAAAAATGCTGAACACATGCCACAAACTCCAACACGTAAATAACTCAGTTCTAGATCCTACTGTTTTGCCTCAGTCAAAACAAATGCCACTTTAACTAAGTATTTCCATAATCCTTTACCCCTTTCTACTAGTTTTTCATCACAAAGAAGTTTGAGATAAACAGGTTAAATTCTCAATGACACTTTCCTGCCACTTTGGTGACAGGTCTTATGCCTAGGAAGTAATCTGCATTGCAAAGGACAGCAAATTATCCGTCCCCCGCTTAGGTAGGTATTAGTGCAAGAATAGGTATTAGTGCAGGGGTGGGCAAAATATGGCCCATGAGGCAGATCTGGCCTGCCAGGTGATTTCATCCAGCCTGCAGGAGCCCAGAAATTAATTGTACCTCATCCAGCCTGCATACTTTACTCCGACACTCATCTGCACAAGAGCCCCAGCCCAGCTTACCTGACCTCCAGTGGCTCCTCCTCATGTCCCTGCTGCAGCACTCGCTCCAGGCAGTAGGGAGAGAAGCTGTAGTTGGATGGGAACGTGATGCTGGGGCTGGGAGAAGCGTGCAGCCCAGGGCCCACACCCAGAAGGGCAGCATGAGCACAGAGCTTAGGCAGGCAAGATGTGGATTTGTAGAGCGTGTAGGGATCCCCCCATAGCACACAGCCCCCACTGCAGAAGGTGGCAGGCCCTCAGGGTGCTCATGGCCCACACAGGCACAGTTCCATCCAGTTCCAGGAGCTGTACATGGTGGCAAGAAACAGAGCTAGGCCAGCCTGCCTCTATCACGTGAGGCTCACATGCAGTTCCCAGGACTCGTGCATCACTGGGGGAAAGCCCTACAGAATGGAGCTGGCTGACTTCCCTGCTCCCTGCCGTTATGTGCATCTCCTGGTGTGGGGCTTCCTCCTAGTGGCACACGAGTCCCAGGAGCTACACATGACAGTCCCACATAACAGGTGAGCTGGCCACCATGTGCAGCTCCTGGAACTGGTTGGGGTTGTGTGCTGCCAGGCACCTGAGCCTGAGGGCCATGAGAATCCCAAGGGCCCGCTGCTGCCAGCAGTGGGGGTTGTGCGCCACGTGGGGCTCCCCCACCCCCTCCCACATACAAACATACCCCCTCACAAAACCCACACCCACAGCCCACCATATGCACACCCACACACAATATACAAGAGTAAGACTTTATTTTTTGAGCTATTATGCAGTCACCTCTATGTACACTACACAAACAGACAAGTGAGAACAAAACTATTTTTTGAAATAAAATCAAAATATATGTAATAGTAGATGCTTGACTTTTAGTATATGATTTGGGTTTTTTCTAGTTTCAAGATGGCAACACCCCCCCCCCAAAGGAGTACTTCTGGGGGCAAGGGGAAGGACTTCTGGTGCCAATGGTCAGGACTTTCCAGTCCCCAGATGGTGAACAGGGGGTGGGGCACCTATCAAGGGACAGGGCTATTGTTGCCCCCCTTGACAGGTCACCAAAACTTATTAAGCAGCCCTCCAGCCAAAATAATTGCCCACCCCTGTATTTGTGCAACATGTGATCTCTCTAGAAAGAAAAACCCAGAAATATTTACTGCTGTGAAAGTCTGCATTTAATAGGCTTTTCCATAAGTTATTAACAACTGTTTGTATTCCAGTGGCATCCAGTGAGTGGGACCATCTTCCCTCCAACCACTGTGCTAAGTACATGCCCTCAGCCAGAGTTCCTGAAGAATTTATAATCTAAACAGACAAGATAAATAAAGGAAGACAGAAGAGAAGCACAGTTTTGATGTTTGTGCTGTAATCCCAAATATATTTCCTGACAGACCTCAAACCTCAAACCACTAAGACATTAACAAACTTTACAGAGCACATCAAATGTAGGAGTTACGATTATGTGATGTTTGAAGGAAGGCATCTATTTCTGCCTCATTGTACACTCACAGCACTCGTGCAATTTAAGGTTTTACTTTAAAACAATTTGCAGATCTCCACTAAGTAATACAAGGCTTTCTGGTTTTTTGGTTGAGATTTATCAGTCTCCATCTGCTGCTACCATCATCTATCTGCTCCAGAATTTCATACTAGCACTGGCTTCCAACTTTCAGAGACAGCAATAAAACAACACAGCCCTTTTATGCTGCATACTAACCCTGAGGTACAACCAATACAAAAAAGCCCCAACAGTTGCAGTCAACTTTCAACACAATACAATGAAAACAGAAACCAAATAACTAGTACCACATAGTGCAACCACTGCTATCTCAAGCAAACAGAGTGCCGTAGAAAAAGCACAGTATTTGCAATATTGCTCTTTTGCTTTACATTACTGCACTATATTAAACATCAATTGACCTTTCACACGCTACTGTCATAGGCTAAGTACAGACAGTCAAAAAGGCCAAGGCTGAACTGATTCAATCTTTGCAGGTTAGCCTAAACAAGTGAACAGCCCTTCACTTTTGATTCTGGAAATGCAGTCATGTGGGTGCAGTGGCCCAGGCCAGAAGCTAGGGAGGAAAGGGAGGAGGGGATACTAGAGCACATCTCCCTGCTCAGCTGGAGCAGACAGCTTGGGCTGAGGCTAGCCCACCAGAAAGGTTTGTGGGGTGCTGCAAAGCATCCTACAAGGGACAGAATTCAACTTGAATCTGGAGGGGATCTGAGACAGAACTTCAATAAACTGATTTAACTAAATCAGTCAAGTCTGATACTACATCCATACAAGTTTATTTTACACTGGTTTCAGCCATTTGGAAAGCAGTTTATGCGCACTGAACTTCTGTGGTGTTACAGATTTGAACTGTTTTCCAATCACTTATACTGGATTATGTCTAATTTCCGTCTCTAGTGACAATGCAGAAACTCCAAACAAACAGCCATTTTTGAGGATACCAGGATATAGCAGGATACCAAGTAAGGATTTTGCAATCTCTCTGAATATCAAGCAAGGAGTTTCCTCTCCTCCTTAGGAGTTTTAAAAAGGAAGATTCTGCCACGTCTGTGCCTATATTTTCATTGACAACAGAAAGATCAAGCATACAAGCAATCTAAGACCCCAATTCTGCAATTCAACCCACACAAGGAATCACTAGATGTTTGCCTCAGCACACAGATAAACCTGCAGAGATGTAGCTGCAGGATCAGGGCCTTACTCTTCCCATGGGGAAATGTGCATGTTAACTTCCCTTTCCTACAAGAAGAAAATCATGCCCACCTCCCCCACTACTACAGATATGAAGTTTTAAGCACATGTCCCTACCTATGGGCAGACCCTTCCTGATCACATCTCATTAATATTAAATATGTATTATATTACTACAAATCGCTAGAAAAGCAGACTGCCACTTGCCACTTTTAACATTCTGAGGAACACTAAACAGTTCCATTCTTAACTAGACAGATATGAGTGACAGGAAACAGCTGATGAGGATATGCTTATGAAGTGCCTCTCTTCCCTCAAGAGATCCAAAATGCCTGGAAAAGTTGTTCTCATTAAAAGCATTTGAGCTAGACGGCTTAATATCTCTGTGTTATACCATGGGCACAATATTGGAATTTCCCTATTTCACATAAATTTCCACAGTTTCTCCTTTGAAGTAAGACTGCATGCCATTTTTCCTCGTCCTTTACAGAGAGTCTGACCCCAAGAATTACAAAGGACACTGACCTTTCAAGTGACCAGGCCTCCCCGCAAAATCTTAAATTTACCATTGCTCATCACAGGAATTCTAAAACATTCTTTTGTGACACTGTAAATTGTTTAACAGTGCTACCATGAAACAAGATTCATGGAAAAGGAAGGAAAAAAAAGAAAGGGAAAAGCAATTAGTAGCAATTGACTTCCACTACCAAGTCATACAGTGCTGGCTGGAGATAATGCAATTTGAGAAACATAAGCATTAAGATGATTGCTAATCTACAAAATGATCACCACAACCAGTCCATTTCTCCAGATATCTGGCTTTGAACTACTAACACTTTCAGAGAAGTGAAAGTGTTATCTCTCTGCAAAACATACATGAAATATGCCAGGGCTTGAATAAAACTTAGTTTTGCATTTCCTCACACCATCTGCACCAATTCATCTAGTTATTAAGCACAGCTAAAAATATGAAATAACAGTCTTTGAAGAAGTGCTGCCTATAGTGGTACAACATAAACAGTTATCAATTCTTTTAAGCTCTATTTATAAAGCTTACAAAACGGAAGCTTAGGCAGCAGTTTTGATGCTGGATGATTCAACAACTTTAAAAATGTCTTCCTAGAAAGCTAGACTTTTTTTCCTAAAATGTGGAAACTGCTTTGGTCACCAAGGCAGATACCAACTAGATTTTTTTTCCCCTTTTTTTTTTGTTTCGTTTCAGCTTGCTAGAGTTGGGGTTTATTGCTTGCTGGCGCCACGTTGGGCACAATAAACACTTTGAGCCAGGTTGGAGCATCCCCAGCTAACAGGGGATTCTGGGGGGTCAGCATGCCAGCCTGGGGCTGTTTCCTCCTGGTTCAACATGCTGTGAAGGGGCTAGCTAGGGCATGAGGGTGCTGTAGTGTGGGACTAACCACTGGGCAGCCCCCCGCACTGAAGCACCCTCATGCCCCAGCCAGCCCCAATGTCTACACATGCACTGCAGTGGAATAAAATACTCCACAGCAGGGTAAGTACTTGTATTTACGAGTTCTACTCTGCTGAGGGGTTTATTAGTTTCCTGCAGCCTAATAGAGCCGCACATGTAGATGCCAGATGTTTACTGCAGAACCAATTAGTCTACTCCACAGTAAACATCTTGTGTAGACAGGCCTTATAGATCTTGAAACTAAGATCCATTCTGTGTCTTAGGGAAAATATACCATCTGTATTTAAAAAAAATAACTCCCCCTGCATCCATCTTATCTGTCCTTCATGAAGTGTTTCTTGAAACTGTTATGGTGCCAATTTCTCTTCACATTACGTTCAGCAGAGTTCTGTAAGTTTCATCTCACAGATGCATTCAGAGATCAAAACAGACTGTGGTACAACGCAGTAGATGTCTTCCTCTATTAAGCTTCTGCTTCACAAGCCTCCGAAGGGTCCTGAGTTTATTAATACATCTCTCTTGATAGAATTCATGGCAGTGGCAGGATTTGAAAGATTTCCCAGGAAGTCTACCAGAACAGCCAAGATGTGGGTTTTCAGCCTATTTTACAGGAAACATGAGTTAGCTAGGTAAGGGTCATGATTGCTCCAAGGCAGGAAGTGAGAACTGTAGATCTCTTCACCAGCTAAGGTTGATAAGCTTGGTTAAATAGAAAGTAAGCTGAAAAGCTCATAGCAGCAGATTTTGAGCTATCAACTTCTCCCCTGGAGCTTGGTGACTGGTTTTATCAATGATCAGTTTTTCCAACAGCAAAAAACCAGAAGGATGAGCCATCCCAAAACTGCACAGTCTAGTGGTTACAGCATTCAGAGAGAGCTGAACCAGTCTTTCACATCAACGGAGTACACTAATATTTAAGCTATTGGTAAATCTGGGGATGAACACTCTCTGCCTCATTAGTCCCCAGTGGTCTTTCTGTGAGCTACATCTAGCTTTGGCATGCCCCAAGGACTCCAACAGGATCACACTACACAGGCACAACACCTATTTTGAGCATCCCACTTGATAGCTCCCAGGGCTTCAACCTGAGCTAGGATTCCCAGTAGCTTATTTGCTTTGAAATGGTGTCAGGGTTCCCAGAAGCTAACTGGCTGAAAGATAGTGCCAGACCTTAAGTAACTTCACACATGGCCACTAACAGATATTTTTTCAACACATACTAAATAGGGTGAGAGCTGAAAGATGCTTAAGGATGACACTGGCAAAGATCTTTTATTGACCCAAGGCATGCTTGCATTCAAAAGCTTGTCCAACTTTATCCCAACCATACAGTTGGGCCAACAGCAAAACAAACCACCTGTAAAAATCCTTGCCTCTTGCATAATTCCTGGACCATTACTCAGACACTAGCTAAAAATGACACTTTCTTCTAATAAGTAGACATAGGTACTTAAATACCTTTTAGAATTTGGGCCTCAGACTTAAGCCCCATTTTCAAGAACGGCATAAGATTTCTAAACACCTAGATCACTGGAAACCAAATGAAACTTGCATAACTGGGCAATTAAATCACTTCTGCCATTTTTACCCAAAAATACTGCTGTTGTACAAGGTTACAAAGTTGCACTAACGCAGAAATATTTATAGAAGATTACTCCTTAATGGGCAACCTCTTAATTTAGACTACATTTGCATTTCAAAACAGCCAAAAAACTACCAACATTATATTTGGTAAACACTGTTTTCAGAGCATTTTAGCACTATAACAGAAAAATAAGTTGCTTAACACAAGCCCACAGGCTTCCCCATTCTTACAAAGTGCAAAAGCTTTCATTTCTTCTTTAAGAGCCAGTAGGTCTCTCTCTCTCTCCTCCACCTCGCCACCCCCTTCCAAAATTCTAGTAACATTCACTATTTTATATGTTGAGGCCTTTTCTGCTCCATATTTTATAATTAGACCAAGAAGAGAACGACTGCCTCTACTAATCCACAAGCCTGAAATGCTAGCATACTATACAGTGAATTAACTCTGAGCCCACTCTGATTTCTCCAGAAGGCACTTTATTTAACCCAATTTTTAAAGCCATTCTTCACATCTTAATATTATTTTTCTGCAGCCTGATGCTGACTGGTTTGCTCAAATAAGAATGAAATGTTTAACACTTCAAAATTATTGCAGTTACAAGAAAATGGACAAGCAGCACACATTTCATCAAAGCAGCTAACGTGCTAAATGAAGTCTGTCACCATCACCTACTTGAGCAGCAGATAAAGGTAAGTAACTGACTGGAAGCCACAGTGGAAGAAGCTGTTCTGCACAGCATAATCTGTATAGGCTGAGCTCTTTATACATAATTGATTTCAGCTGAAAGACAGTCCAAGAGCTTCTTTTCTGAGCTTCAGGGCTGGTTCAGGGAAACGTATGCCTTAACAAACATACCTATTTGTGTAGTAATGTATTTACACTTCAGGTATTAAGACAGTACCACCAATTGTGTAAATCAGCCTTACCTTGTACTAAAAACCACAAAAGTTTCTTCCAGACTGCTTACCAGAACAGGGGTGCTTAAACTCTGGCTTGTGGGCCACTTGTGGTCTATGGAGCCATGGCATATAGTCCACAGGTCTCCCTATGGGTCAGAAAATTTGGTGGCAGATCAGTGGCAATTAACACTGACACCTTCCCCTGCTGCCAAATTTCCAAGACTTGCAAGTAAGAACCAGGCCACTTTCTCTTCCAGCCAGATTGGGGCTAGGCCACACCCTCTTACCCTGTGTGGCTGGACTGGAGTTTAGCCTTGCCCCCTCCAACCCCTTACAGAGTCAGGCTAAGTCCCCTTTCCCTGCCTGGATCAGGGTCAGGCTGCTCCCCCCCATTCCTCACCCTCCTCCACACAACCAGATGGGGCCCCACTGAGCCCACTCTGGGTATCAGACTGGGACCACTAGCTGGATCCGGCCTGCAGAGGGACTTGGCACCATCCATCCAGCCCACAAGGCAAAAATTTTGAATACCTGTGTTCCTTAGTGAAGTGAAAGGGGCTCTTGATCCATCAGATCTACCAGACTACCATATTCACAGGCATTTGTTAACCCAAGGAATCCTCCAAAAGTGGCACTTCAAACCCTCACACAAAGTTACAAGGCACAATGCCTGCAGTGTCCACACCACCCTTTAACATGCTACAGGAAAGGGGTGGCCAATCTGTGGCATGCATGCATGCCAGAAATGGCAAGGGCAGCCTCTGTGTGACACGAGGCAGATCAGGGGACAAAAGGCACAGCAGCAACAGGGCAAAAAGCCAAGCAGCAGGTCAGGAAGAGGCTCAAAGGGGCACTCTGAAAGGGAGCCAGCCAGCCTAATTTGCAGCAAACCTGCTGAAAAGGTTGGCCTCCACTGCCATAGGACAAAAGAAGGGGGAAACCAGGGCACTAGCAATGCCCTGCTACTGTAGGGACAGGGAAGTAGTTGATTAATATTTGCTCAAAAGATGCTAAGAAAAGAATCCCTACGTTACAGAAGAAGGCACTCCTCCCCTTCAGAAGTTTATCTAAATTCAATATTAAGCGTACACAACTCAAATGCATTTTTAAATGTTTTTACTTTGGGTTTCTGATGTACATTTCAAGAACATGGCATGCATCAGATTCATATTTAGACCTCTGGCAAAATTCCCATTGATTTCAATGGGAATAGAAATAACGCCATATTAGGCTACAGAGATATTCAGGATTACCCTTTCCTCCCCTTTCTCTCAACATCAATCTCCTTTACCATGAGAGATAGTTAAGATTATAATGTATTCTTCCAAGGAAAGACTGAACAGGAATAAAAACTGATGGAGGTATTCCTCCTTTTAGCTCACAATAGACACAAGAATTAAGCAGATGATCCACCCAGACTATTCTTCCCTCACCCTACTTATGTAGTACATGAACAGATCCATAAAGGCTTCCATCTTGAAATCTAGTGATAGGGCGTCTACCAAACCTTCAAATTAGAGACCACAACAGAAATGAAACATTGAGAATTATGATGCTAACAAGAATGAGCATCTGCAGAAATTTCTAAGACATTTCAGCTGAATAATCTCTTACTGCATCTTTTTAAGGTCTACCTAAAAGCTAAGTATTTATGCATATAGAACTTACTCATTTAAGAGGGCTGAACTCAGTGTCTTAACTTGAACAAATGTTTTTTCCTTTTATAAAATCAGAATAAAAGTTATTTTTTCCATTCACTGAGATATTTATAACACTATTTTGGTTCAGTGTACTGTCTGTATACATAGATTTATTTTTATCCAAGGCAGGATGAAAAGGATAGGGAAGGCATACCACACAGGACAGACTCTCTCTAGGGCAACTGTAACTGCACTGGGTGTGAAGTGGTAGATCTTGTTTCTGCATAATTCACATAAATTAAGCTAAGGATACTGTCTTGCACCTATCCTTCCTTGGGACAGGGATTTAACTAATGTAAGCTATGCAAGTCAAATTTGAACCTAATTATTTTCACTAGCTGAAAGAACGCCAATGAGAACAAGAAAAGTGCTTAGGACTCCTATTGGAAATATCTACAGTGAACAATGCAATCAACGTCCCATTCTTTGATATGCCACCCTACTCTTCTTGCTCATCTTCTCTGGTCAAAAAGATAGATGACGCTAAATGCTGCCACCAGGGCTGTCTTCCTCATATTCAAAACAGTCAGGAATTAAACACTGGAGACACAAGGGAGAAGACTTTACTGTGGAGAAGTCATAGGGAGCGGTTGATTATCCTGCCTGTTAGTGCAAGTTAGAAAGAGAAATCCATCATGCAACAAACTAAATCACAAAAATAAAACATTTACAAAGATCGTAGGTGCAAGTGACAGATGTAGTCTCCTACCGCACAACAATTTTTTTTTCCAACTCCCTTCTTTAAAACCATTTCTTGAAAGTTTTCCTTGGGAAGCCAGAGAGAATTCTACTCCATTTTGATACTGAAGCTTTATCTGTTGTCCAGCATAGGGTCCTTAAGTGTCTGAATTGTATAGCAAGCATTTTTAGGGCAGGGGCCTGTTTTCTATTATGGACTACACTACACTGCAAAGACTGTAGTTATTAAAATAAGCTGTTGGGAAAAAAAAGGCCATTCACAAGACAGCAGAGGACTGCAGCTGTTGAAAAGCTCAGCCATCTCCAAATAACTATCATACCTACAAAATGTATTGCAGGCCTTCCTTACTTGTTCACCTCAGGGGTATGGAGTAACTGCAATGAAATATCTAACCCAGCCCCAACAGAGAATAGAATAGGTCATGCTAAGAGGAGGTGGAAGAACCTCTTTCCCCATCTCAAGAATATAAATTCTGTTCAGGGAGTATAAAGCCCATTAGAACTAGCCTACTATGAAAAAAAAAATCTTTTAGGAAAGGATTTTCTAGTACAGTATAGATTATATGAAGGAGGAGAAAAAAGAAGAAAGGCAGGAGGAGGTTAAATAGCAGGTTGGTTTAATTTTAGAAGTGATAATCTTCACATCTTCCTGTGGGCCACTAGATGCTCTTGAAGAGGAAGAATGTGTGAGATATATACTCTGTTAACTGTCAAATGTGTGAAGGCAGCCCTGGAGACAGGGTCCTAATGTTCATTAAAAGGTAAAGGCCTTGCAGAACTAAGCCTTGTTTTACCTTTTTTTCTGATATGTTGCAGCTTTCCAATCCTAAAGGTAGCTTTCATTCTATAAGATTTTTTACATGCAAGGAGCTATGCTGAGGTGTTAGAAAATTTAAGGGAGAATTTATTAAATATTCCAGTTGCTTTTGTTATTCTTTGCACTACATAAATTGGATTAAAAATATAAATGATCTAAAAAAAATCTACTAACTATAAGAAATAATTTTTCATTATGACAATGTTTCAATAATTTTTTAGTAGGGTAGGTCCATAAGGAACTAAAACCAATTTTCACAGCCAGAAAATACCAGTGAAAGTAAGCTAAGTTTTTACCAGGAAGCTGTCACTTCCTCCTTCAAACCTTTGTAAAAACACCACAGTGTTACTATGGCACAGTATTTAATATGGGTCTTCACTGTTTGCTATCACCATAATTTAAGCTTCACTTCTTTAGCACAAATGGTTGAACTGGGGAGCATAAATTTTCACAGTAAGAAACAGTTCATGTATAAGAGGTGGACAAAGGTCATTCTGCAGATATTGATTATATCTCTTTAAACGTCAATCCATTATGTAAACTGATGATATTTAAGCAGGGCTCTAAAGCCGAAAGATAAAATTAATTATACTGAATTGCTGAAAACATCTAATGCACTGCATTACAGCTCTGCCTCTCAACGAGCTGTTCTACTTATAGCTCCAGAAGAAAGCAACTCCATCCTGCCAACAAACGCATGACCCCCAGGGGCCGCAGCAAATTTTGCCCCCTAACTAGAAACAGGACAATGGAATTTTGGTACGTGAAGTGCTAACAGTCAAAGACTAAACTGCTTTTAAATTTTTTGGTGACTCTCCTTCAGGACTCCTTTGACCCACATTTAGCAGCTTTCTTTGACAGGAAAGGCACTTTCTAATCATTGCAAATAAATTTTCTGATTAAAGTCATGAAATGAAGGCTCACTGCAAATGGGCCACTGACTTCCTTACTAACAGTTGGTTATTTAAACTTGGTATCCTTTTTGTTTCTCTCAAAAGAAACCCCTAATAAAAACATTGTTGACTAGTGCAGCGTTTCCCAACTGGTGTGCCACAGCACACTGGTGTGCCATTGGACATGTCCACATGTGCCACGGAATCTTGGGGGGGGCGTGGCCTCCAGCATGGTGTGGCTACAGGCACCACTGCCACTGCCGCCCCACGCTGCTACCATGCCCCGGCCAGACCCGCACTGATAACCCCCGATCCATGTCCAGCCACTCTCCACCCCCGCCCCACGCTTGGCCACCCCCCACACCTTTGCGCCATGTCTGGCCACTCACCCCCCAACCTCCGCCCATCTCCACATTCAACTGGTGTGCTGTGGGATGGAAAAGGCCATGCAAGTGTGCCATGGGACAGAAAAGGTTGCGAAATGCTGGAGTAGTGAACTAGCCTAATTCCTGGGGAGATTCATATTCAACTTGTGACAGGTAAAAATTACAGTTTTATGATCTCATCCTAACCCTATGGTCTGTCACAAAATGTGCCTAGTTTTGCAAAGCTGTATTATAATACCAGGACATATATTAGAACAATGTTGCATACAAGGGACTGCCTGCAAAAAAGTTTGCGCAAACCTCAACTGAAACAGTGGCCAGAACTATTAGGCCTTGTAACAAAACTGTGAGAATTAGAACAAGTCAGTCAGTATTAGGATTTTTTAAAATCCTCAGCTTTTTTAAAATCCTAACCCTAAGAGTTAGGGTTGTGTGAAACACCCTTTCATTTAGACTTCTGTTTTGCCATTTCAAAGGGACAGTGTTTTGTTTGGTCATTTCACTTCGATTTGAAGCACTGTTCTGTTTCAATGCATTTCAACATTTCGCCCACAGCCTATAATGGGGAATTATGAAAATGTCTATAACTTTGTCATGTCTTGCCTGATTTGGGTAAAAATTGCCAGGATGGTAGCCCCTTCTGAGGGCATGAAACTTGCCAAGTTTCAAGGAGATAGGTGCAGCAGCTTTTGTGAAACTGCACCTCATACAGTTGAAAGCAAAACTTGTTATCACCTACCAGCAGCCTGCTGTCATCCCATGCGCAGATCTGGGGGCCTGCACACCCGGGAGGCCTGCGCTCGATGGCAGTGCTGGGAGGGCAGGTGGGGGGAGCTACAGCAAATTTTGTGGCGGCAGCAGTCCCCCTTCCATTGCTGTGGCCTGCCCTGACAGCCAGGGAAAGCCCAGTGCTGCTGTTGCTGCAGCCCTGGGAGTGGTGGATGCTGCCTGCCTGCAGCCACTGGGCTGCACCATGCCAGGGGGTTTGAGGTACAATGTAGCCAAGCAGCTGCATGCAGGCAGCATCCACCACGCCCGAGGCTGCAGCAAGGGTGGCACCAGGCTCCTCCCAGTGCTCGATGGTAGTGCTGGAAGGGCAGGTTGAGCTCCATGGGGCTGGCAGAGCCACTCAGAGTGCAGCCCTGGCTCTCCCTGCCTCCCACCGCAAACCTCAACTGAAACAGCAGCCAGAACTATTAGGCCTTGACTTGTAACAAAACTGTGAGAATTAGAACAAGTCAGTCAGTATTAGGTTTTCTTTTTAAATCCTCAGCTTCTGAAATAGCCTTAAGAGTTAAAACGGTGCGAAACAGCACCATTTAATTTTGACTTGTTTTGTCATTTCGAAGGGACAGTGTTTTCGTTTCATCATTTTGTTTAGTTTCACTCCTCCACTGACTCTCCCGCTGCCCGGCTGAGCTCTGTGGGGCTAGCAGAGCCACTGAGAACACAGCCCTGGCTCTCCCCTGCCTCCCACCACCGGGCTGCACTCTGAACAGCTCCGTCAGCCCCATGGAGCTAAGCCTGGCGGCGGGAGGCAGGGGAGAGCCACTAGCCAGAGCTGAGCTTGGAGCCAGAGCTGCGCTCCGTGCAGCTCCGACACCAACTCTCCCGCCACCAGGCTGAAGCTCTGTAAGGAAGACCCTGGCACAGGCCCCCAGCCTGCAGCCCTCCCACTGCAGCTGGTGCTGGTGGCCCCCCAGGGAAGAGCTGCTAGAAAGATCAGGGAGCTGGGGAATCCAACCAAGAAATGGGGGAAATGTTTAGGGACCTGAACATTCCCCCAGCTCTCACTGGGACCCAGATGCGCATACTGGGTTTCAGCAGGCTGCCACTGCAGTTTCAGCAGCAGCCTGCTGAAACCCCACATGCAGATTGGGGGCCCACACCCCGCAGGAAGACCCGGGGAAATAAACAGAGAGCTGGGGAATCGAACAGGGAGCTAGATGTCAATATCAGAGAGCAGTCCTTCCCCCCTCTGTCTCCTTAGCTTCTATTTAGCTGCTGCAAGCCTGCTTTGAAACATTTCTAGTGCCCTCGTTTGGTTTCAAAGCTGTTTCAGAACCTTTTGTTTCATTCTGATTTTGCTGTTGAGCACAAAACACATCAAAACAAAACACCCATTGAAATTTTGCACAGCATAATTGTGACTAACTTCAGCTAACAGTATGATAGTTTCTTTTCGCATTAAGAGAATTTAATGATAGATGAACCATTCATCTTCCTTATAGTGTGACCATTCATCCCAGTTCGGCTGGAACAGTCCTGGATTTCAGAGGCCAGTCCTGGCCAGCTGGTGAAAACTAAAACAAGTATCCCAGGCTCAGGGCACAGAGGCAGGGCAGCAGGAGCTGTGAAATAAGAAGTCCTAGCAGACAACAAAATTGTCCTAAAGTAAGTTAGCTCATTAGTGGAATGACCATTAACACTAATTGGTATTTAACAGGTGATTGTTAATACCTCTTAAGTACAAAAAATGAGTCATTAACAGGCCATTGATTCCCTGCAGTTTGGGGGGCAGTGTCCCCAATTTCACATCATCCCATATAGCAGGGGTGTCCAACCTTTTTGAATGTCGGACCAGTTCATGAACTTTTCATCACCCTGCGGGCTGGTGAGCCATATTCAGAGACCTCACAGGAAGTGGTATCACATCAGGAAGTGATGTCATGTGACCTTTGACACCAATGAAGCTGCAGGAAGTGACAATGAAATGGGTCTAATCAGTTCAAAACTCTCCCTCTATAGCATCCACCTCTGCCACTGTTCAGGACAGGGTACTGAGCTAGATGGACCATTGGGCTGACCAAACATGGAACTTTTTATGCTCTCATGTTCTTTGGCTGAGCTTCCAAACTATGGCTGAGATTTGCAAAAAGGGGTAGATAGGCATGTTACAAGTTGTCATAAAAGATTTGGAGCCCTCTAAATCTCATTCATTTTAATGGAAGTTGGCCTTTTGACTCAGCTTTGAAAATCTCAGCCCAAGGTGCCAGCCAAATAAGTCAAAATAGATGCAATGCACAGAAATGCAAAATATACGTGGGGCTCTCCAAGCATTTTACAAACATTAAATGAACCTCAGGATACCCCTGCTTTTCAGAAGAAATGTGGTGGTGAGGACATTCTGGGAACATCTCTCACTCTCTGTGTGCGATCTGCTTCTACTGTCCTTGGACTACCCCTTGCTGCCTCATTTCCAGTTCAGAGCAGGTAAAGTGCAAGTGGGTAGGAAGGGCTTATTTTTTGGCAGCAGGTTTGAGTGGCTTAAAGCTACTGAAAATGTACCCACAATTAGTCAAGGACCAGAGTGGGAACACAGTTGTCCTCACTTATTAACATGGCTTTAAGGCCCTCCACTGTCTCTGCCTACATGTTGCTCTCATGTCCTCTTGCTTTCCTAAATCTCATGAGAGTAGAGGATTCCCATCATGCCTACTGGACTGCCGTCACTGGATACCTGTCCTGGTTCTAAGGTTGTGCTTCTGACTCTTTCATGGCCTCTTTTAGGGTGCACACTTAGA
>NW_017729031.1:86436729-86451428 GCF_001723915.1 Gavialis gangeticus
CACCACGCCCGAGGCTGCAGCAAGGGTGGCACCAGGCTCCTCCCAGTGCTCGATGGTAGTGCTGGAAGGGCAGGTTGAGCTCCATGGGGCTGGCAGAGCCACTCAGAGTGCAGCCCTGGCTCTCCCTGCCTCCCACCGCAAACCTCAACTGAAACAGCAGCCAGAACTATTAGGCCTTGACTTGTAACAAAACTGTGAGAATTAGAACAAGTCAGTCAGTATTAGGTTTTCTTTTTAAATCCTCAGCTTCTGAAATAGCCTTAAGAGTTAAAACGGTGCGAAACAGCACCATTTAATTTTGACTTGTTTTGTCATTTCGAAGGGACAGTGTTTTCGTTTCATCATTTTGTTTAGTTTCACTCCTCCACTGACTCTCCCGCTGCCCGGCTGAGCTCTGTGGGGCTAGCAGAGCCACTGAGAACACAGCCCTGGCTCTCCCCTGCCTCCCACCACCGGGCTGCACTCTGAACAGCTCCGTCAGCCCCATGGAGCTAAGCCTGGCGGCGGGAGGCAGGGGAGAGCCACTAGCCAGAGCTGAGCTTGGAGCCAGAGCTGCGCTCCGTGCAGCTCCGACACCAACTCTCCCGCCACCAGGCTGAAGCTCTGTAAGGAAGACCCTGGCACAGGCCCCCAGCCTGCAGCCCTCCCACTGCAGCTGGTGCTGGTGGCCCCCCAGGGAAGAGCTGCTAGAAAGATCAGGGAGCTGGGGAATCCAACCAAGAAATGGGGGAAATGTTTAGGGACCTGAACATTCCCCCAGCTCTCACTGGGACCCAGATGCGCATACTGGGTTTCAGCAGGCTGCCACTGCAGTTTCAGCAGCAGCCTGCTGAAACCCCACATGCAGATTGGGGGCCCACACCCCGCAGGAAGACCCGGGGAAATAAACAGAGAGCTGGGGAATCGAACAGGGAGCTAGATGTCAATATCAGAGAGCAGTCCTTCCCCCCTCTGTCTCCTTAGCTTCTATTTAGCTGCTGCAAGCCTGCTTTGAAACATTTCTAGTGCCCTCGTTTGGTTTCAAAGCTGTTTCAGAACCTTTTGTTTCATTCTGATTTTGCTGTTGAGCACAAAACACATCAAAACAAAACACCCATTGAAATTTTGCACAGCATAATTGTGACTAACTTCAGCTAACAGTATGATAGTTTCTTTTCGCATTAAGAGAATTTAATGATAGATGAACCATTCATCTTCCTTATAGTGTGACCATTCATCCCAGTTCGGCTGGAACAGTCCTGGATTTCAGAGGCCAGTCCTGGCCAGCTGGTGAAAACTAAAACAAGTATCCCAGGCTCAGGGCACAGAGGCAGGGCAGCAGGAGCTGTGAAATAAGAAGTCCTAGCAGACAACAAAATTGTCCTAAAGTAAGTTAGCTCATTAGTGGAATGACCATTAACACTAATTGGTATTTAACAGGTGATTGTTAATACCTCTTAAGTACAAAAAATGAGTCATTAACAGGCCATTGATTCCCTGCAGTTTGGGGGGCAGTGTCCCCAATTTCACATCATCCCATATAGCAGGGGTGTCCAACCTTTTTGAATGTCGGACCAGTTCATGAACTTTTCATCACCCTGCGGGCCAGTGAGCCATATTCAGAGACCTCACAGGAAGTGGTATCACATCAGGAAGTGATGTCATGTGACCTTTGACACCAATGAAGCTGCAGGAAGTGACAATGAAATGGGTCTAATCAGTTCAAAACTCTCCCTCTATAGCATCCACCTCTGCCACTGTTCAGGACAGGGTACTGAGCTAGATGGACCATTGGGCTGACCAAACATGGAACTTTTTATGCTCTCATGTTCTTTGGCTGAGCTTCCAAACTATGGCTGAGATTTGCAAAAAGGGGTAGATAGGCATGTTACAAGTTGTCATAAAAGATTTGGAGCCCTCTAAATCTCATTCATTTTAATGGAAGTTGGCCTTTTGACTCAGCTTTGAAAATCTCAGCCCAAGGTGCCAGCCAAATAAGTCAAAATAGATGCAATGCACAGAAATGCAAAATATACGTGGGGCTCTCCAAGCATTTTACAAACATTAAATGAACCTCAGGATACCCCTGCTTTTCAGAAGAAATGTGGTGGTGAGGACATTCTGGGAACATCTCTCACTCTCTGTGTGCGATCTGCTTCTACTGTCCTTGGACTACCCCTTGCTGCCTCATTTCCAGTTCAGAGCAGGTAAAGTGCAAGTGGGTAGGAAGGGCTTATTTTTTGGCAGCAGGTTTGAGTGGCTTAAAGCTACTGAAAATGTACCCACAATTAGTCAAGGACCAGAGTGGGAACACAGTTGTCCTCACTTATTAACATGGCTTTAAGGCCCTCCACTGTCTCTGCCTACATGTTGCTCTCATGTCCTCTTGCTTTCCTAAATCTCATGAGAGTAGAGGATTCCCATCATGCCTACTGGACTGCCGTCACTGGATACCTGTCCTGGTTCTAAGGTTGTGCTTCTGACTCTTTCATGGCCTCTTTTCGGGTGCACACTTAGAACTCCGGCTTTTCCTTACTGCCCATTTTGCTGAATTGTGATTATTCCCACGGGACATGAATTGAGTTCAGTGGCTATGATCCTGCTTTCTCATACAGAGGCAATGACTCTCACAAAGTACGGCATATTTTAATAGGATAAAAACATTTTGAAGGCCACACAGTAAGCAATAAGCAGTCTTTACTCACAAGAGCTTACCAGGTATCAACCACCTGCTACTTGGGTTCCTGGCAGGTACAGACACAAGTTTATTAGCACGTTGTTCCAGAGTGAGTGAGTCTCTGTGCCATAGGCTACATCAGGTCTCAAATCTAGGGAGCCTGACCCCTCCCCAGCCATAGGCTTGTCACGTTACACCAATCTGCTGGCCAATGCAGACCCAGCCGGGCTCCTCCCATCCCCAGCAGCATGTGGGAAGTCAGCTTCAGCTCCATGCCACTTTTCCAGGCTGGTGCTGACCCAGCTGGGTCCATCCCATCTGGGGAAGCATGCAGCTGAAGCCGGCTTCCCACCAGCTGCTGGGGACAGGAGGAGCCGGGTCGGGCCTTCACTGGCCAGCAGAAGTGGCGGTGGAGCCATGTGTCGCTTGGGATGGGACAAGCCCAGCTGGAGCGGCAGGGGCTGAACTGCATTTTCCCCTTACCTGCGCCGGTCAGTCCCAAGTGGCACACGGTCGCCACTTCTGGTGGCCGGTGCTGATCCGGCCAGGCTCCTCCTGTCCCCAGCAGCACATGGGAATCTGGCTTCAGCTGCATGCTGCTCCCACCCAGGTCGGCACCAGCCAGCAGAAGCGGCAGTGGAGCCATGTGCCGCTCAGAACTGACCAGTGCAGGTAGGGGGAAAATGCAGCTGAGCCCCTACTGCTCTGGCTGGGCTCTTCCCATCCCAAGTGGTACATGGCTACTCCTCTTGCCACATACACTGCATCGGCAATGTTAAGCTGATGCGGTGTGTGTGGGAACCTTGTCCCTTCCCTAGCCCTTCAGCAGCCATTAGGAATCTGCTGAGGAGCTGGGGGAGGGACAACGGGTGGGAAAGAAAGTAAACAGTGTTTACTTTAGTTTCCAGTCGCAGCACCTCAGGCCTCAGAAAGTGACTTGGCGGGCTACATAGCGGCCCGTGGGCCGTATGTTGGACAAGCCTGCCATATAGTCACCCTTATTCTTACAGGGTGTGATGAACTCTTTATTAGTGGGTTGTGTTTTTCAACTTTTTTAGACTGCCGCTCCTGCTCCCTGGGCACGGTGAATTAATGTACATGCCCAGGAGTGGTCAGGCATGCAGGTTAATCTGTGTCTGTCTGCTCCCCCAGAACAGATAGTGCAGGCAGCCAAATAAATGCTGGGGGGGAGGTAGGGGGAATGCAAAAAACTCTTATCTTTCAGTCCTCCAGGCCGGGCTGAAGCATGACAACTCTAAAATCAAGCTAGCACTAACACCAATCAACATTTGTGCAGCTCACAGTGTAAGGTGCAGCAAGGCCCTAAAAGAGCAATTCTTCCATTGCAAAGAACTCAGAAGGCCACAACAGGTCAACATGTTTTTAACAGTATAGACTTCTATTTGAAAACTCTAGGTATATCTTATGAATTATGTTCACACACCTAACAGTGCTGTGGCAATTGTGATTGATTAGTGATGAAGTACCATGTATTCTCACATAACAGGTGCCTTCCCCCACCCCCCAAAATCGGGGTGTATGCATTAAGTAGGGAAAGCTGATTTTCTGCCCAGGATAGCAGCACCATGCTTTGATTCATGTGCCACACTACAGCAGTGCTGGCATTGCTAATCAGGCAATTGAGGAAGTCAGTTGTCTTAATGGCTCTTTTTTTTTTTTTTTTTTTTTTATATAAAGGAAAAATGGTTAACAGAGTCTCTTAATGTTCAATTAATTAAACTAGCCCTTAGGGCAATTTTGTTGTCTGGTAGCTCTCACTCCTCTTATTTCACAGTCCTGTAGACTGGTTAGGTTTTTTTGCAAAATCACAGATCCACCCAGAGAAACGAGTGTTCAGCAGCAACTAGGGTTTCAGCTTTAGTTAAGTAGGAAAAAGAGGCTAAGCCAGCTGAAAATTAGGCTCTGTTCCTGCTTTATGCAGCCATAACTCTACAAAAATCTTTTTCTCTTCATTCTTCCTTTCAAATACAAGGTGCATAATATATTCCAGGTTGTGTTATAAAAAAGAAAATGTGGTAGAAATCTATAGGCATTGTTAACCATTTGACTTCAGGATTGGAAAGCCTTGAAAACTGCTCAACCCAAAGACGTTTATACTAAATCTAAATTCCTATGTGCTCAAAACCTTAAGTTGTTAGAGTGGATTTAAGTCATCACCTCATTCCACTTCCAAAGTACCAATAACCACACTGCAACATTATTAAGATTCAGGTTTCTTGTAGATCTATGTCTTCAGTTCTATGGCCAACTAATACCTAATCTTTTGTATTCTGCAGTAATGTGATTATTTAAATTAAATTCTAATGTGACATTATTACAACCACTATCTTACTGGGAAGCAGCTTAAATATTTTCTAATATTTCAATCTGGGTAAAAGTTCGCATTTTAGCATTTTAGATAAACCTACATTCCAAAATACCTGAGGAATGATGATTTCTTATAAAATCATAGAAAAGTCAGGGCAGAAGGAACCTCTGAAGATCATCTAGTTCAACCCTATTCAAACCATCCTGTGCTTATCCTTGTCTAAGCAACTACTACAATGACATAATCCTGTCACATTAGAATGCATAGTACTCTAACCTACCACAGGTAAATCAGGAGGACATAGCAGTCAGCATCTTGCTGCTGCAAGGATTATTGCAATGTACTTGAGATCAATGTTTCTACAACCCAAGGTGAAGGACTGTATTGCTTTATTACCACATTTACTCAAATACAAGATAACCCTGAATACAAGGATAACCCATCAAGAATTAGATTCTATATACAGAAAATTCATAAATTTAGTATACTGTCCCAGGTACAGAAATATTGGAATTTCCCTGTGAATTTTCCCCCTCCCACTACTACAGCAAGGAAAATAGATCTGGGGGGGGTTAGATGCGACCCTTGCCCTCTGCCTCCCTGCATTTTCTTCCCCCTGCAGCCTCGTCTCCCCCCTTCTTACTATCAGACACCGCTCTTCCTGACCACATGGAAGTGAGGGCCAATAAGATATAAAGAAAAATAACACTCCTGTTATAACCGATTTAAGTGTCCCATTTACTCTTGCTGGAGATTAGTGTCAGGTTTCAGATGCCCATTAGTAGCTCCACTAATTTCCTTATTTGAAGGCTTCTGCTGATGTTAAAAGACACGGTTTAAATCTTTCACATTTGCTATTTTTGTACTGAAAAAACTCATATTTGGAAACAAGGCATAATTCCTCTTGTATGGCTAGGGCAAACAATGGCAAAAAGGTGCAGGTTAATTAAAGTTGTATGTTGAGCTCTGATAGCCAGTTGATGACCTCTGAGCCAGCTAAGTGGATTGTTTCAATCCCTCCATGACATGAAAGCTCAGGGCAAGAGGCACAATTAGCACATTCAGTGTCCTGGGCAGAGATGCTGTCAAGTGTGTGTTGAGGGGGCATGAGGAGTAAAGTACACCCAAAACCCTGGTGAAATCCCTGCAGCACACAAGCTGCTGCTATCTTGGTGCAAGCTTCATTCTGGTGCCCCTCTAAATTGACAAGCAAGGCCAGTGCCCCACTCGACAACTCACTGGGAACAGCAGTTCTGTAATATGCATGAGAATATCACTGACATCCAAGATGCAAGAACAGAAAAGCCTTATTCCAGGTCATTGACATCAATCAGTATTGTACCATAATAGTTTAAATTTGCGAATAAGCGTTACCTCTCCAGCAGTCAATACTTCAGATATGCTTATACAGTGAAACGCATCCGAAAACAAAATCACATAGGACCACAGAAAAGTTCCAGCTTAGGTTCCTGTCTCATAGGAGGAGCTTTCCTGTCTCTTCCCTCTGCTGAGGGTTGTATACCCAACCCCTCCTCTGCATGCTGTTCACTCCCTCTTTCCCCACACCCCCCCACCAACACATGCATGCAGACACAAATTTAGTATCTGGTTTAGCAAAACTGAATTACAATATCAGACTATATATCAGAACACACGCACAATTTACTTGCCATTATACGCAAGGTGATTCTACAAATGGCCCCCAAATTTGTTTTCCTTTTTAGTGTTAGACAATGTCTGGCTTATATAGACTACATATACATGATGCTCCCTAAAATATGCCGGGATCAAAAACATTTTCCAGCTTGGACCGGTTTCCAGCTTAAAAGGGTTTGTCTTAGGTTTCAGTATACCCAGAATGAGGCCTATTGCAATTTTTTCCTGACCCTGGACTATACTTTTCAACAATATCTCTGGAATATATTATACTGTTCAGTCAAAGAATGTTTACTTTTTATTAGTAGTTAGAACTTGAAGAACCAAACCACCATGACATGACTTCTTCCAAGAAACGTAAGTTAAGATCTAGATACAAACCTCAGTTTCTAGTATCAAGGTGAACCTTCAAGCTACTTCATCTCTCAAATGAGCTTTGATTTCTGGTTTTACACTTTAAGAGTTATGAAGGAAACAGAAACTCTAACAAACAAGAACAAGTTTTCACACTAGTATTTCTAATAAGGTAAACCCATAGAAAGCTACCACCTTATTACTTAACTGCACCAAATAGTTCTGCGACTAGTATATACAAGCTCTTATATGCAGTTTGTCTACAATGACCTCCATGGGTTACTTGGACAAGTCTCTTTACCTTGTGAATAGGTCCAGTACACTTTTAGACTTAATCTAAATGAAAACAACTCAGAATTTGCCTAACAGCAACAGGGACAGGCTTCTCTTTTCAGTTGAAAGAAATTGCCTGAGAGCCTTTTAGCTACAGGCTTCTTGAGTAGATAGAACAAGAAAAATGATTAATTTTTTCTTGTAAAGGGTTAATTTCTTAGTCATCTGACTTCAAGTATGAGTCAGCTGCAGAAGAAGAGAAGAGAGTACAGAGAACCGTTACAACAGGAAGTCCATTCCTGCATGACACATTATTTCATGAAGCCACAGGAATCACCACTTTAGAGCTGCAAACTTCTCAAAAACAGCTCTTTCAACTTCCAATCTCTAAATATAGAGAGGAAAAACAGCGACAAGAAAAAGGATGGCCAGGTGATTAAAACTGAGGACAATAACTCATCAGATCTGGGCTCTGGTTCCAGCTTTATATTTCCTGTGTAATTACACAAGTCATGCGTGCATCAGTTCCCTCATCTTCCAATATGAAGGTAACTGCTCCTCTACTGCATTTGACAGAGGTATTTAATGAAGGGGTGAGAACCACAGAAATGTGTAAACAAAAATTATATACCCTCTGGTACCCCATTAAAACGCAACTCAAAGTACTATGCCAACTAGTATCAGTCTCAATTCACATGGTATGAGCTGATATCCTGCCCTACATCCCCCTTTTGGCTGCTGGTTATTGTTCCTTTTGATGGCAGATTCAAAAAGCTGTTAGAAATCAATGAAATATGAATTTATTTCCACCTAGGAGAAATGTTACAATGTTTGCATTCTCCTATGCCTGAAGAAGAGCAAGTGTGCCTGAAAGCTTATAAATAAAGAACTTTGTTTGCAAATATCTTGTTGGTCTAATAAAAGATCTCACAGCTGCCGTAAGTTCTGATTCCCTAGAAATCAATGCCATTAATTGTCTACTCTACTCTTTCTTAAAGATCTCTTTAAGAGTCAAAACCAATTATTTTGCCCTCCCCCAGAAAATGGTTGTAAGTTTTCTTTTTAAAATTATTTTGCATAAAATGTTGCAGTCGCAGAAGTTGGTAGTCTGACAGCTCAGGAAGTGCAGGCTTTGCCATGGGACTCTGCCAATACGACGCAAATCTAAATCACTTCCAAGTGAAGTTCACTATTTCCACTCCATCCTGAGCCTCTCCTTTGGGATTGCCACGCAGTTACTAAATATAGGAAATAAAACAGTCAGAGAGGCAGCATAAAACAAACTCTAGTACCCTTTTTATTCTTTTTGAGGGATGTACAATGACTTCAAAGAACCTGATGATTTGCTGAACTTTGCTAAATGTAATGATGTTAGTTATACGAAGATGAAAAGGATTTTGCAAAAAGTAGAAAAAAAACAATGTCTAATGTAGCAACATTTGCAGGGATTCAGTGATGGGTAATTTGACATTCAACAAGTACTAATAGTTGGCAGTGCCCTGATTCAACGTAAGTACTGTTTGGTGAAGTATTCTCTGGAAGTTGTGTACTAGTCTGTCTTAGCCTTCATTTGCACAGTATAATATTAAGGCAGGAGCAATGACCATAAAACTACCCCAAGGCTGAGCTCAGAGACAAATGTGTTGAGCTCTTACTTTCATTTATATGGAGGCCTGATTCTGATGGCTCATTTTTCAATTTTAGTAATTGCTTTCAGTATTATGTTCATCTGGAGCTAATTTTCCTTCACTATCTTCTTGTCACGCAATAGAAATAAAGCCTACAACATTTTAAGACCAGCATTTATATTTTTCTGGGGTGGCATGAGACAAGTGGGAACTCTGCCATGTTGCTGCTACTGTTCTCAAGAACTAAGGAGTAAGAATCCTGTACAGAGAGCAACCATGATAGTAAGCCATCAGTTTGACTTCAACAAAAATAAAGACCTGCAGCTGATGTGCTTTGTCCTCTTTTTCAAAACTACAGAGAAAAGCCAAGCATTTCAACATATGATCACCAAATTCCAATAGTTTACACAACCTTTTTTAAGGGGTGTACCCCTTCTGAAATGTACCTCCATCCAGACTGGGTGGGGGAGAGGAAGTGCTGACAGCCAGCCAGACATGAAGCTGACAGTGCAGCATGATGAATAGTAGTGGGGGAGGGCAGGGAAGTGGTGCGCAGCAGCAGTGCAGAGTGGTGAATGGTGGGGAGGGTTGGGGGGAGCAGGGAGCTCAGATGCAGAAGCTGTAACTGCCATTCACCACTCCACACCACCATGCATACAAGTACCCCCAAGGGTACACGTACTGCCAGCTGACAACCCCTGGTTTACACCATGTTTATACAAGGAAAACAGGTCAAGGTTAGAAACTCTTGCTGAGAGGTTTAACACTTAAAAACATATTAATAGGATATGGTCTACCTGTGACCTATTTATTTATTTAAGCATTACTTCAGTGCTTTTCAAGATGACCTAGGGCAGCAGTTCCCATCTGGCGTCACAACAATAAAAAAAAATGGGATCACAAAAACCATCACAGATTTTCTCTTTTAAAAGGTGAAAAGGAAGTGGGAAATGACAGGTTCCCCTTGCAGGCTGGCAGTTGCACCGTGCAAAGGGCTGCTTGGGGCTCGGGGGAGCAAGAGAAGGGTGATCAGGCAGGGGGTGTCATGTGAATATGCATGCCCACACATGCACATGGCAACCAGGCAGCATGGACAGCAGCTCCCTCCAAATAAGGAGGGAGAGAGGGGGAGGGAGAGGACAGATTACACCCCCATGGTGAGGGAAGAAGGGAGGGAGCAAATGGGACAGAGCTGGGGACAGAGCTGGGGCTGGGGGGTGCTGCCCAGCCAGGCTGGTGAATGGGGCAGGAATGCAGAGCCTGGCTGGGGGAGCAAGACGGAGCCACAGATGGCTTGTCTGAGGGGGAAGGGGGGGCTGGCTTCCTGCCCCTGCACACACTCCCAGGGAGGGAGACATAGGGGGCAAGTGTCCCCCAGATTTGCACATGGAGCAGGGGTGGATACAGGCTGCCCAATGTAGGTTCAGGGCTCCCCACCCTGCAGCCCTCCCCTTAGGGCCTCTGCAGCAGAGCGGATCAAGAGGCTCAGTGCCGCTGCCAGGCATCCCACATCAGCCACGCCACCATAGCAAGGTGTCCCCTACCTGTCTGGCAGCATCAAACAGCCTGCATCCTCCCCCGCCACGGGCTCCACTTCAGCCATGCTGCCAGTGGGGGCAGGCGAGGAGCTGGGTTCTACATTCTGCTCCAGCCATAGCAACTGGTGCTTCCCACAGGCAGCAGCTGGGCCACAGGCACTACTGTGCGGGGAGCAGGGGGCTGCAGGCCCTAGCAGCTTGAGGCCCCTTCCAGCAGGGGTGTGGTGGGCAGGGGGCTGCAGGTCCCAAGTGAGAGGCACCAGCAGGGCTAGGGGCAGGGGTGAGAGTTGGCAGTGAGGGGCCATGCTGAGGAAATAGGGTTATGCTGTGGAAACAGGGTCATAAGTGGGGTCACGCTGAGGAAAAGGTTAGGAAGTCCTGTCCTAGGGGGTTAAAATTAGTAGTCGGAGCACACAGTGGACAGGACTGTTGAAGAGGATATTACAGAATTTGGTGTTCAATACAAGTATAGTATTTCTTCTGCTTTTTGAATACTAGGATCAGAAATTTATAATAGATGTGGGTAGACCAGAATAAGTATTTTAAAAGGAAATCACAAATCTGACACAGCTAACTTGAGAAGGCCGCAGAGTAGAGCTCCTTTGAGTTTACTGAGGGCAAGACAGAAGTCTGTGCCAATGCCCTTTCTTTACAAATTCTCACAGCTGCCTTTCTGTACTGTTGATGTTAAAAGGACTACCAAGCAGACAGATGATTTATGTTGTTAAAATACTAAATGTTATAGTTCTATAACGCAATACAGGGGTGGGTAAAATATGGCATGCAGGTCATATCCAGCCCACCAGAAACCTGAGGAAGGACTATGACCTGCAGCACTCTGCGCAGCACAGACTCCTCCACTCCTGCCCTATCCCCCACCTGGCTTCCTGTTGGTGCTGCACCTGTGCAGTCCTGGCACCGTGACTTCCAGCAGCCAGGACTGCATGGGTCAAGGCGTGATGTAATATGCTGAGTAGCTGTCCCACCTGCTCACCTCAATGAGCCACAGCTGCTGCAGTGCCACTAGGAGGCAAGTCCTGGCTGGCTACAGGGGACTGGGGGGAAGGGGCTCAGCCTGGGGCAGCTATCCTCATCTTCACTGGTGCAGTGCAGCAGCAGTGGCTCATTGCAGCAGGCGGGCAGGAAGGTGGGACAGCTACTCAGCGCACTGCACTGCACCCTGTCCCATGCAGGCCCAGCTGCTGGAGACAGTGGTACCAGGACAGTCCAGCCCTGGCTGCAGCAGAGTGGAGCAGCATGGGACACAGCCCTCCCTCTGCAGTCTTCTGGCAGTGGCCAAAGGGCCAGAGAGGATTACTTGGCATGCTCTCCTCCTGGCCCTCAACAGCTCACCAAAGCTCATTAAATGGCCCTCCAGCCCAAACAGCTGCTCACCCGATATAACAGTTTCTACTGAAAATATTAAGCATTTTGAGAAAAAAGGACCTAACCTAATGTATATACTCAATTCCAAGACAAGCTCTGCCCCCCCTCCCCCCCAGCCTGGAGAAAACAAAGCCATGTCTTAGAATCAAGTATTAGTCCACTCCAGCTCAGAGAAGCAGATGTGTGGAGGTTAGCTTGGCTGCGGGGGGAAGTGCAGGTTTCTCCTTCTAGTGTCTGCTTCCTGCCTGGCACCCCTGCCCCTGCCCCCCATCCCCCTTGCTGGGAAGGCAGACAGCGGATGGAGGAATCTGGGCACTGATGATGCTTTCCTCAGCTGAGCCAGGCTCCCTTCCTCCTTCAGTTCCTAGCTGGAGCAGCCTAGCTTACAGCTAACACAGGCAGTAGGCACCAGGGAGGAGCTTCAGAGCTGCACCTGCCCCAGCATGGAAGTTCTTCCTTCCAGCTTGCTCCAGACCAGTGAGGGAGACTTGGCGGAGGGGCACACAGGAGAAGGAGGAAGAGAGGGGAGGGGAGGCAGGAGAAACCTGTATGTACACTACCACTGCTGCCCCCAGCTAAGCCAGGCTCCCTGCATCTGCTCCCCACAGCTCCCAGCTGAGGCAGGCATGGGGTGGGGAAAAAGACGGGGAGTGTGCTCTACTTTCTTCTACTTTGCAATGCAGGGAGCAGCTATGCAAGCAGCCAGTGAGGGAGACAGATAGGGAAATTCTGCTAATTTAGAAGTTTACTATACTTCTCAGGTTTTAATATTCAATTTGCAAAGCTCACACACAGGTGAATGGGCTTTTGTAGAAGTTTGAATAAAAACTCTAATGCAATTATTTTAAGAATGCTGTTTTTTAAGATCAGGTGAAAGTACATACTTATTCACACCATTTTGTATTACTGCTTATGTATCAAGAAACATCTCATTCTGGCATCCAATTGCCTGACATAACATATATGGCATGCTCCTCAAAGAAAAGATAGAATAAACAAACAGCAACAAATAGAGAGGAATAAGAGGCTGACAGGGTTAATATGAACCTCAACTTGGTTTTAAGATTTGCATACTTAAACATCTGAATATTAATAATGGAAAGCAGTTTTTGGCAGGATAAACGCATACACATTCTAAAGGAAATTAAATCAATACAGCAGTTGTATAGTATACACTGAAAAACAAATGTCATACTACTACAGCTCAAATGTCTAACCCAGAGAAACTTGTTGGCAGAGAGAATACTGGATGAACTACTAGCTAGCCTAATTAAATTCTTCTGATACACCCTGATCACCTCCAAAACTGGAACAGAGGATTTGGGTGAAAACAAGACATACAATACAGAAGCACTCTATAGCAGTGGTTCTGAATCTTTCTAGACTCAAGGCACGCCTCCTAAAATGCTAGCTCTTAGTTTTCACACATTTTTGACTACAGAAGAATAACAGGGTAATTCTTCTGTTGCAAAGAATTTCCAAAGACCATAACAGGCCAGAATGGTTTTAACACTATGGATTCTTATTTGAAATCTACAGGTTTATCTTGTAGATAAGATGTTTGCATACCTAACAGTATTAACACAGTGGAGTACTCTGCAGCACCCTTGAAAGGATCAAGGTACCCCTGGGTGCCATGGCACCTTGTGTTGAGAACCATTGCGCTATAGCAACTCAGTAAAGTAAACATCCATCTTAAACACTGCTTCAAAATTTCTTTTTGATAAACTTGTGCCATTTTTTATTTTAAGTCACTGAAATAGTTTGGGGATTCCATCTAACAGGGACACTACTTCCCAATTCAGAGGTTTAAAGTTAGACATTTTTAACAACCCTTGAATCTTTTCCTTGCAAAAAAGTAGATTTTTATCTTCCTGTTTTCATTCAAAATGCACAAAGTCAGACTAAGCCACTGAAAATGGTGCCTTAAGAAACATGAGAAATGTTTATCTTGTCTACAGTATCCACTTACAAAAACAAGGATAGACAAGTTGAAAATGGAACAGTATTAGAATTTTAAGTATTCTGATTAAATGAAAATGTAAGAGTTTAAAAACAAAAAATTTTTTTTATTATTATTGTTATCCTAATTTAAAACACTTCTATAAAACATGGGAGGGGTTGTTTTTGCTAAAACCCAACAAAAACTTCTAAACCTCTGGAAAAAAAAAGAAGTTCATCAAACATGTAAATGCCCATTTGGCTACATACAGACAGTCAAAAAACCTGAGGCTAAATCTAGTCAGTCTTCACAGGTTAATCTAAGCTGCGTAGATTGCACCAATATGCAAGTGAACAGACATTCACTTTCGATTCTGGCAATGCAACCATGTGCCTGCAGTGGCTCAGGCCAGATGCTGGGGGTCGCTAGAGCATGTCTCCATGCTCAGCTGGGACAGACAGCTTGGGCCAAGGCAAGCCCACACATCCTGAAGGGGGCCCCAGGGGTTTGCAGGGGAGGTGCAAAGTATCGTAGAATGCTGAGGGATTGTGAGTTAACTTGAATCTGGAGGGGATCTAGGACAAATTCAATAAACCTATTTAACCTACATCAGTTAAGTCTGATACTACATCAGGGGCAAGCAAAATACAGCCCGCAGGCCAGATCCAGTCCGCCAGGCAATTTCATCCAGCCGCAGGTGGGTGCCTACCAATTCACTGTATCCGGGCCAGCCCCACACTGCCACTGTTATGCTTGTATGGGCCTGAGCCCCACTCACACTCACAGGGGCAGCACACGCTGCACTCCCACCCACCCTCTCCTATGGGACCAGCCCTGACCCTGGTCCCACAGGTAGGACAGCACCCCCACCCTAACTCTAACCCCACAACCCCACACATCCACATCCTCCCCACAAGCCCCACCCCACACCCCCCCA
>NW_017729031.1:86451568-86452702 GCF_001723915.1 Gavialis gangeticus
CCCTGACAACCCCCGCCCCCAATATATAAGAATAAGACTTCACTGTCATTATGCCATCACCTCTATATACAATGCAAACGCGCAAAAATCAGGACAAAAATATTTTTTGAAATAAAACTAAAATATGTTACTGTAGATGTCTGATTTTTAGTATATCATTTTTTTTTTCAAACCAGTTCCAAGATGGCAAGCCCCCTTCCCAAAAGGAGTACTTCTGGGGTCAAGGGGAGGGACTTCTGGTGGCAAAGGTCAGATGTTAAGGGTGGAACTTGCAGTCCCAAGATGGTGACTAAGGGGCGGGGCACCTGTCAAGGGGTGGGGCTACTCTTGCAGCCCTCAAAAGCTCACCAAAACCCATTAAGCAGCCCTCCAGCCAAAATAATTGCCCACTCCTGTACTACCACTCATCTAGGTTGATTTTCCAATTTTTGTTCAAAGTTCCATCCCTTTGCATCCATTTTTAAAAAAGCAAACTATTTTTACTCCACTCTGATCACATACAATCACTGATACCAGCCTTCCTACATAAATCTCATTCATATTACCTTTGGAAGCAGCAGAGGGAACACAGGGAATGAAACTAAACATTGTTTCTGTTTTGACACAATAAAATAAGGATTTCCTAAAAACTTTACATTGTACCCTCTATAATGTTGTGGAATAATATGTACATTAGGGCAGTTCAACTTGCAGGTCTGCACGATGCATACAGCCTGCAAGGGGTTAATTCGCCCTCCAATTTGTCCTGCAAGGACAAGTTATCCACTTTGTCCTTGCAATTTGTCCTGCAAGGGGTTAATTTGTCCTACATGGCTTCTGTACTGGCTGCAGCTGGTCTGAGTTCCCTCTCCCTTGAGATTCTGCTTCCAGCACCCGCACCTGGGGCCAAGACAGCATGGCATGGTCCAAGAGGTTGTCAGAAGCTGGACAGCCTTGGTAGACTTCATAACTATTTCTGAGAAAGTTATAAATTTAGTCCCAGTTCATGTGGGACTCTTCACAATAAAAGATTCAAATATATCTTTGTGTGTGTGAAATTCTTCCTCTGCAAAGGAGGCAGAAAGTACATGAATCCAACTCTATATTCTGAGCTGTGCATCTTTTCAATATTTAGAACACTATACAAACACTTCT
>NW_017729031.1:86457702-86462509 GCF_001723915.1 Gavialis gangeticus
CTCTGCAAAGGAGTCAGAAAGTACATGAATCCAACTCTATATTCTGAGCTGTGCATCTTTTCAATATTTAGAACACTATACAAACACTTCTTGATTTATGGCAAATCTTTTCTGAAAAAGAAAGTTGATATAAAATTAACTCAGACTAGTAGAGACACTTCCAAGAGAAGTGGTGCTGGCTCCTACCCTGGGGGTCTTTAACAGGCTGGATGAATACCTCACCAGGGTCATTTGACCCCAGTACTTTTCCCTGCCATGGCAGGGGGTCGGACTTGATGATCTGCTCAGGTCCCTTCCAACCCTACCAACTATGAAACATAAAAATGTATTCTGAAATATGCTGATGTCAACTAAACTCCTTCATGTAACTAATTCTATAAGACAACACTGTTTTAACTTACGCTTATGAGTTATATTTCTATTCCTACAGATTTTTCTTCCAATGAAGATTGTAATTTTTACATATTGTATACAATGAGACACCCAAATATGAAATGCAGTAACTGGCTCTAGGCTTTTAGCACTGCATGAGCACCTCCAACACAGCTGTTAGGAGAACAAAAAGCAGACTATGTTTATGTAGCCAATTTAAAAGAGCATGTGCAAAGACAACTAATCCTTGTTTACAAAACACTTGCAATAATTGCACAGAGGGTTAATGGCATTTCTGCCATTTTATATCCAAAATAGCTTCCCCTCACCCCCACTTGCAAGAAGAGTTCTACAGTTTCTATGTGTTGTTTGAAAGACTGGATTTTTTCAGAGGGAATAAACAATAATGATGATAATACTAATAAAATTTCTTCCTGACCTTAGTGCAAGCATGAAGAGCTGTAGATTTCCTCTGTTAACAACCCTTATGATAAAAAATGGAAGAAAAGCTACAGTATTTTAAATGTCCTCCCATAAGTAAGCTAGAACTGGGTATGCCCAAAACAAGCAAATTGGGACAAGTAACTATATGTTTACAGCTAATATTTACTTACAGATATTCACTTCACTGTGCATGCGTGTGCATGTATACATACATACATACACACACACACACACACACACACACACACACACACACACACACACACACAAACTGGCATTTAACACATTTGAAGTAATTTTTAAAGTAACTTCTAAAAATGAAAGGTCTTATTTACAGAACAGAAATTTACCTGGCCAACAGAAGACTACAGCTGATGTTTGGTATTATTCTGCAGCCATTCTTCTCGCTCTGGAATTTTTTGTAACCGAGAGACCGTACATGTCAAAACATCTTCATTCATGACTCAAACAGAGCTAACTAACCCATCAGCTCCGATTACGGCCAAAACCAGAGTTATTTAAGAACCGAATAGACAGCTTTTGTGTCAGGGTAGGATAAGATTAAGATATTCAAACGAACTGAGCTGCCATGGATTAGCTGATCTATTTTCCTTCCAAAAGACTTTACACTTTTAACCCTACTTAAGAAACAGGAGTTCAGTTTTAAAAAAACATAATGTAATACCTCTAAGATAAAAAGATTTATGTTCTTTAGGAAATGGATGAAAAACAGTAGACGTTTATTGTAGTTCTCAGTAGTGTTCCTACAGCTGTTTCCACGGTCTTAATAATGTTATTGATTTCATATAAATGAAAACAGCAGAAGTCCTTTTTTAATTTCTTCTTCTCTTCCTCTTGCTGGATTCATTCAGCTGTCACGTCACCAATTTAGCTTTCCTAGTAGACAGTGATGTTAAACCTAGGCATTAGCAGATTAGTACGATATTAGGAACATCTAGATTACAGAGGAGACAGCCAATAATCAAGACTGCAAGTGTACATTACAATTTTTTCTGGTGCATACTTTGAGGACATTTCCACAACCTTGATCCCAACAGACAGAAGAGCAATCTGGTCTTGAACTTGCATTTGAACTTTTGCCACATCTCCAAGAGCATCTCCCTTGGACAAACATGTTGTTCCTGCTGATCTATTTAATAGATCTACAGTAACTTTTTACCAGAGGTGTTGCTTTATACACATAATGACATGGGCCAGTTTTACTTGGCAAGCATTCAGAAGTTATAAAGGGATCAGTGTGTTACCACTGCATTTACAAAAGGTTGCATCACAAATGGTGTGAACTTTTTGGCACAGTGGCCTTCTCAGCCAGTATGATTTTATAGTGATATCAAGGAAGTAGGCCATACCTCCTACCATGGGTAATTGGTAGAGGTCGCATATCAGGTGGGCACGGATAAGAGGCAAATCGACTTTTTTTTGGCCAGGGTAGCCAATAAAGTCACCAATAAATGCAAAGTGCATGCGTGTAGCCACAACATGCACACAGCCAGGAATGCAGCCCAACAGCTTGGAGAGCAACCTCTTGCTGGTAAGATTGTTGTGTGGGGAAGGGCAGATCAAGGCCCCCATGGTAAGGGATGGAGTGGAGCAGGGGCAGGTGCTGCACAGCTAAGGCACTGAATGTGACCCTGGCAGAGAGCTGCAGGCTACTCATCTGGAGGGCACGGGGAAGTGGGGTGGTTCCCTGCCACTGCATGCACCCCCAGGGGAGGCATGGGGGGAATGTGCCCCCTCCACAGATTTGTGTACTGGGTGAGGGTGGGCTGTCTGCTGTGGGCTTAGGGCCAGAGGATGCACTGGCCTCTTCCTGGTGATTGGGAGGAGGGGGTACTGGGGCTGCGCTTAGGGTGGGCAGCAGCAGCACTGGGAGGAGTGGCTATGGGGTAGACTACAGCCACCCCAAAATTCCCTGTAGACACCCCTCTCCTGCTGCTGCCTGTCCCACCCTTGCCCACCCTGAGCACCGCCCCTGCCCAGCCCCACCCCATGGGAAAAAGGCCAGCACAGCCCATGGCCCCAAGCCCACAGTGGGCAGCCCACCTCTGCCATTGCCTCATGCATAAATGCAAGGGGGGGGCATGAACCCCATCCTCCCCTAGGGGTGCATGCAGCAGCAGGGAGCCACATCCCCTCCCTACCCACCTGCAGCCCCTATATGAGCCACCTGTGGCTTCATCCCACTTCCAATCCCAGGGTCACTTTCACTCCCTCCCTTACCATGGAGGCCTCAATCTGCGCCCCTCACCCCCTCCCCACCCCAACCATGCCCTTTCCCCACCACAGACTTACCAGCCAGAGGTTGCTTTCCAAGCTGCCAGGCTGCATTCCTGCAAATCAGCTACTGGATTGGTATCGGCCAATAAGACTAATTAATAATTGGCAATCAGTATCAGCCAAGAAAATCTGTATTGGTGCACCTCTAATAACTGGTATCACAAAACCATTGACTGTCTCTGTAGGCAACCAGCATTGTTGCAGGAACCTGAATTATGCAATCTGTCACATTAGCAGAGGTCCAAACTGGGCAGAAAAAAGGACTACTATCAAATTCTATCCTCTTAATTTTGTTGTTACTGACAAAGGGCAATATTTGTGGTTTGTAGGTTAGCTTTTTGATTTCACGGAATGCAAGTGCTGCTGACATCTCCATGGTTTGTTTCATCCTATTCTGATGTAGGCAGGTGGGTTAGTATGTTGCACATATCCAGGGATACAGGATGTAGCCATATTGGCTACAGGCAAAAGGAATCAGAACTTGTGGCAGAGATTATATCTTTTATGAGACCAACTAGGTATTTGCAAAAAAAAAAATCTTTATTTGCAAGCTTTCAGGCACATACACCCTTCCTCAGGCATAGGAGAATGCAAAGATTGTAAAATTTCTCTTAGATGGAAATGAAAATTCATATTTCACAGAACTGAAGGTGTTGTAATATCTCCTGGCTGCAATAGTTCATTTTGTGCAAATTAGGCTCAGATAAAAGTTAGAACTATTTACCTCAGTGTTGTCTGGTGTCAGGCAGGATGTTAAATTATGTTTCCTTTTGGTTACAATATTTCATATTTCACAGCAGGATGGGGTGATGGAATGTTCTCCTGGGCAAAGAATTTCTTTTGTATTGAGGCAGCTATGAGCTCTGTGAACATGCAGATATAGCTGGAACAATAAGCAGGAGCCAAGGTGTCAGCTTTCAGGCTCCAAAGTGGTAAATTTGCTTCCTGCCATGGATTTGGAAGTTACATGGACTTGGATGACCTCTTGTGAGCTTTCAAGGATGATGCAGTCAATTTTTGCAGGCTACAAATGATTTAATTATTTTTTTTAATTTCAGAACTTGGCTGGCATGACTACTCATGTGGTCATTTAGCAAAAAATAATTTTGAGATTAAGATGGTACTGGTTTGTTAAACTAGCATTTGTCTGTTTGGTATGTTTTTTCATAGAATCACAACTCTGAATAGATAGTCTTATAACCAGAAGTGTTGGTTTTAATCGATCACCTAGTATTAGAACAGAGGGAGGGGGAGGGAAAGGAGGTAACAAATGAGGTTTCTCCTGCTTTTTCACATTATCCCAGGTCAGCCGAAGGAATTCTTATGTTAAATAATCCTCCATCATTTTTAGAATCTGCAAAGATGGCCAATAACTAGGGACAACTGTAATTCAGGCTCTGGCGGAGGGAAAAGTGCAACCAACCTCAGGCATTTTTCAGGACGGGCTGTCCCATACCTCTAACTGGCTGAGGGAGCCCACCATGGGGCTGATTACCATTGAACAGCAGCACACAGGCTGTTCTTCAGCTGTTTTGCCACCATCTGTATGAAGAATGCCTACAGGAAACTGCTTCACTGAATCCATGGCAAAAAAAATTGTTACAGGTACATCATCATACTGCTCTTGCTCCTCTTTTCAACATGCAGCATGCAAAATGCTGAAATCATAGAATCACAGAAATTTAGAGTTGAA
>NW_017729031.1:86467509-86468787 GCF_001723915.1 Gavialis gangeticus
TTTGCCACCATCTGTATGAAGAATGCCTACAGGAAACTGCTTCACTGAATCCATGGCAAAAAAAATTGTTACAGGTACATCATCATACTGCTCTTGCTCCTCTTTTCAACATGCAGCATGCAAAATGCTGAAATCATAGAATCACAGAAATTTAGAGTTGAAGGGACCCGAGAAGGTCATCTAATCCAACCACTGCCCAAAGCAAAGCCAGCACCAACTATATCATCCCAGCCAAGACTTTGCTTAGCTGGCTGGATGTGGGGTGAGTGGTGTGAGGCTGGGAGGGGGAGGGTTCCCACCAGCTGGGTGCCTGCCCCACAGCCAGGGGTGGAGCAGGAATTTTGCCCAGCCTGGTACACAGTCTCCCAAGCCCTGCTTTCCTCTGCTGCTGCATGGAAAAGGAGGGGAATGGCAGGCTTGGGAGACCCATGCTGGGTCCCGGACCCCTAGCCAGGTGCGGAGTGCAGGGCACCCCCTGCCACAGAGGCTTCTCTCTGCCTGGCACAGGTCTCCTGAACCCCGCTGTCCCCTGTCAAGCTGAAAATCGGAGGAAATTCTCCTCCGCTCCCACACAGCACCAAAGCAAAGCAGGGCTTGGGAGAGCTGTGCTGGGCAGGGAGAAGCCCCTGTGCTGAGGGCACCCTGCACCCCATACCCAGCTGTGGGGGCCAGCACCTGGCATGTGCCCACAGCCCCTAAAGCAGGGGGTACTTACCTGCTCAGCTCTAGGCAGGGATTTTAAACTCCCCACCAAAGCAGGGAAATCAAACAACCTGATTGGCTGACTCTTGGCAGGGGCTCATCCTGTATTAGGCTACCCCTGGAAACCCAAGGGGCTTCCACTATGTTTCTAGGACTCTGCTGCCTTTCTTCTCTGCACTTGAGATAAACAAACAAACAAACAAAATTAAGCTTTTTCCTCCGCCGTCTCTTCCACACAGTTTCAGGCCATGTCCAGCCAAATCGCAGTTTTGTGGGCCTTTGGGGGAAACACTGTATTTTGGGCTTTCCCCTGAGCAGGACAGTCCCTGAAGCAGACTTCCCCTTAAGTCTAAATTACAGTGGTCCCTATTAGAGGTTCACTGATACATTGGTCAAATATCGGGTCAGTACCGATATAAAGAAAATTGTCTACAGCGGATATCGGCCCAATTAGGCCGATAATTTAGCCGATAAATGCCTGTGCTGTGTGCAGCCACAGCACAGCACAGAGCAGAGCCAGCAGTGTGGACAGCTTCGTCCAGCTGGTAAGCCAGAAGGGCAGGGGGGAGAATCAAC
>NW_017729031.1:86468798-86469007 GCF_001723915.1 Gavialis gangeticus
GGGGCACGGTGCGCCGCAGGACTGAGGCATAGGTTGTGGGGTGGGAGCAGCTCCCACTGCTGGTTGCACCCTAGGAGGGCAGAGGCAGGGGAGCATGCCGCTGAATCTGCATGGCACGGGCTGCAGCTGTGGGGTAGAGTGGGAGCTGGCACTGCACAGGGCATTTTTTGCCAGGTGCTGGGCTCAGAGTGGACTCTAGCAGTGCTGGT
>NW_017729031.1:86474007-86476738 GCF_001723915.1 Gavialis gangeticus
TGGGAAGAGGCTGCTGCCACCCCAAATTTCATCACAGCAGCCGTGGCTTTTCCCAGTGCTTGGGTGGACGCAGGGTGTTTAGCCGGGGGTTGTGCCAGGCACCAGCGCTGGGCTGGGAATGGAGCTGTGGTGAAATCTGGGGTGGCTGCAGCTTTCTCCCAGCGCTGCTGGAGCACACTCTGAGCCCAGCCACTGGCAAAAAAAGGCCCATGCAATGCCACCTTCCCTCACTGCAGGGGGCATTGATCTGCCTCCCCTATGCCCCTTCCCTCTCCCCTCCCACCACACCAGACTTACCACCTGATGGCAGCTGTATCAGGTCAGTATTGGCTAATATGCCTCCTGAAATATCAGCTATCAGTATCAGCCCCCAAAATCTCTATCATGAACCCCTAGTCCCTACCAATGCCAAATGCCCCCTTGAAATGAAGTCACGCATAGCATTCTCTCTCTCTACACCAGTGTTGCCCAACCAGTGTGCACCAGCACAAAAGTGTGTGATCAGAAATTAACAGGTGTACTGCCAAATTTTGCCATGGCAATGAGCTACAATAGGTATGAGAATGGGGAATGCCTTCACAGGTGTGCTGTGGAAAATTTTTATTAATGTAAGCATGCTTTGAGCTGGAAAATGTTGGGAAACACTGCTCTACACATTATAGACAAATGCTTAAAGAAAAGTTCATCCTTTCCAGTTAGATTTGGATGGCCTGTAACAGCGCCCAGCAGAATGCCTCCTTTATTTTTATTAATTAGAACAGTGAATATTAAGAATAAGGACCTGCAATTTGAATAATGCATTAGACACTGTTACAAAGCACTGCACACACAGATCCTTCACCTTCTCTCATCAGATCCATACAGAATAGACAGGTAACATGACATTGTTCACCAATACTTTCCAAGTGCCTACACAGAAGCATTTCTCCTAATTCTATCCCTCTTGATCTTTAATATGCAAAAGTTGGTAGGTTCTTTGGTCAGTCAATAAAAGGTTCTACATTACAGTCTACTGATGGAGGAGTAACAATTCTTGAATGTAAGTTAGTGACTGCAGCTCATATGCTCTGTAGGCACCAGATAAAGGCATCCCTAGCAAACACATTAACATTCCCTTTCTTTTAACCTCCCAAGTGGTGTTTTCCACACAAATATGTTCAATGCTGCTATTTATTACTACCCATAAGACCTTCTTATTTCTCAGTCTCTCTAGAATCCTCCACAGTTCACATGAAGGTTAGATCACATCACTTTTAATGTATTCATTTGACAGACTGGGGAAATTAATTTCATATTTAATAGACAACAGAATAGGGTGACCTTAGGGCGTTACAAGAATGTCTCAAAAGCCCACTCCAATTTAACAGATGTTGGTTCAGCACATTTTTCATTAGAACACTGAAAACGTTATACAACAGCATGAGCAAAGGAAAGAGACCAAGACTGATAAATATCTATGGGTTTCATGCAAAAGAACTGACACACTAAGGAAAATATCAAGATGGGATTTTCTCTCTCTCTCTCTCTCCCCCCCCCCCCTGCAGTTTTTACAAGCCAAACACTAAATTTCTGAGACCAGAAAGTGATTATAAATTAAGGTAGAAAACTTCTCATTAGTCTCACTGTTCAAAGAAATGCAAAAAGAGAAGTTTGACAACGTTTTTCTTGAGGGCTCTATAGCATTATCAGACAGTTTAAGTATGGCTCTTTAAACTATATTACATTAAGAGGACATTTAATTTTAAAATAGTGCTTCATGGTGCCAGTGGAAACAGTAAAGTCATACTGAGGCGGGGCAACCAACCACAAGATTGGAATTCTGTTCCATGTGAAGTATAACAAAATTCTTTCCCTGTTGTCTTAATAAAGTAGCTGATAAATATTCTATAATTAGAACCCTCAAGTGGAGAAGCCTGAAATCCATCTGACCCAAGTGAGCAAGTTCAGATACTTCAGTCAAGTTTTAGCCCACCTGATAAAGTAATTTAATATTGCCTGCTAGACAAAATTGGCTAAGAAGAGAAAACTGCTGTTGCTAGAAATCCACTAGCATTAAGGAGGGGTCAAGACCCCAATTAAAAATTTAGGAGTTCAGACTGCACAGAAGTGAAAATGGGGGAGGAAGCAGAAAGAGAATTAAGAAAAAGTATATGATGCAGATCAAATACTAGAGAGCAGAAAAAAGTTACTGCTTGTGTAGACTATGTAATACAGTTCAAGGCATCTGGGTGACAGAAAGAATTTTCTGCAAATAATCACAACATTGCCCACACTAAAATGAAATATGTAGTGGTATTATTTTCAAGTGTTACAGAGATTAAACAAAAGTAGTTACAAATCAAATGACCCAATAAAACCTATTAACAAGCCTTTGCATAAAATCAGTTCTGAATACTACATACACATATGGCCAGGTTCCATTTTACCTATTATCTGCATAAGTGGATATAGGTGCCTAAGTGGTATATTATTTTTCAGTGATTCAAGCACAGGGAAACCATTAATATAAAGAGTGGGTGGGTCTTCCTCACTGTTTTTTGTACTTCTTAAAGATGACTGAGTTACAGAAGTAGATGCAACATTAATGGATTTTTAGCAACTTGAATGCAGTACAACACAAGCATACTTCAGCACCTAAACTCACACAGACATATAACACCTAGAATAGGATTTGCTCCCCAAGTATATAAATCTATATTTCAGTGGGGAGTCTGATTTAATGAGAAATTGG
>NW_017729031.1:86476835-86489325 GCF_001723915.1 Gavialis gangeticus
AATGAGAAATTGGGGGGTGGGAGGGTGGGGTTTGAAGACAGTCATCTGTGATGGTATCATCTGGTTCATGTATGCATTGACATGAAACAGAAATGTTATGGGAGCTAAAAAATAAAATGTGTTGGCTTTGATAGCTTACCATTATTTTTATATTTCTTAGTACTCCAATGACAACAAGCACAGCCCTACCTAATTATCAAGTATCAAAAAATAGGAACACACAAGTGGCAATGTACTTGGCAGTTTTGGTTTACCAAGAGGCTCTGATTACTTGAGCAGCATATATAATACAAAAATAAAAGCTAAATCTTTGCTCAAGCTGCACAGCTGCTAGTAAAGCACCTTCAAAGACTAGAAGTATGCTTATGTACTCACTCAGGCACTGTTACAGACACTATATCCATGACTGCCATCCAGACTCCTACACATGTGGTGGTATATGTTAGAAGAGCTGTACAGGAAGGCACAGTTAAACATTATAAAAAAAGGATATAGATTTGACATGGGTGTATGACACCTTCCACTGTCTATCTTTAAAACATTCTCTTAACTGGATCTTCTCACAGTAATTAATCCTACAGGCCCATGAAATGTGGTTGTCACCCCTGACACACAGAAGGGGTACCCAGATGCTATAAAATAAATCAAAACTCTTGGGGGTGGGGGGAGAAGGGGGAAGGAGGAAGGCAAAAGAGGGGAGGGAAAAAAAAGACACATGGGAAATGCATTTCTGCCTTGAGAAACATTTAAAGCTGTACTGTGAAAAAAGTCAGTTATTAGTCAAGACACTAATTAGAATTGATAATCAACAGTAATTTACCTTCCCCACCAAAATTAGGACAAGTTATTGCACTCTATACAACCTAAAACTTTCAAGGAAGTTTGTGTGACAAATAATCACAGGATTGGTCATTCTGAAATTTCTAAATTAGGAACACTCCTGCCAGATGAGTTGTCAGCCTTAAAAAAAAAAATTAAAGCATTTCTTCACAACTCAGAAACAGGCATTCTAATTTAGCTCACGTTTTCCAAAATAACTATTTTTGGACCAAGAAAAAGGTTTTAAAAGCCTGAATCTAAAAATAGTAATACTAGAAAAGTGTCATTATAACTATAACTTGGAAACTAGAATGTTCACCAAAATGTAACACACTTAAAATGAATACATTACAATTTGGATTGGAAAATAATGGGGCAAGAAAGAATTGCAGGCTGGATACTCACTGACATACACCTCAAAGAACACCACATCACCTCACCAGGCATACACACACCAACGATCATCAAGAAAGTATTTTGGAAAGCTGCTGTCTACTCAACAATCAAATCATGCCATTATTAGTGATTTTAACTGCTATTACTTTAGTTCTTTACTTTTGCCATAACATTTAGTCATTCCTGCCCCAACTCTCCGCCCCGTAAGTGTAACTGAGTAGCTGATATTTCCCTTTTAGGAAAAGTTATTTTCTGTACCAACTTCTATTCATTTTTTATTTTTTATCAAGCCAAGTAAGAAAAATCTCCAACTTGTGCCCAATTCCTGACATGTTGTATGCCAGTTATTTGTGCTTTCAACACACTATTGATGTACACGATTATTAAACAAACTGGCTTTTGAGAACACTTAAAAATACATCCAAATGAATGTATTAAATAGCTATGGGAAAGGAACTCCAGTCCCTGATCTCTCCAACTGATTGTCAAGGATATCAAATGATCACAGTGGTTAGGTCATCCAGCCCAAGATCCTGTCAATGCATAACTGTCATGTGGTATGTTCTTCAGTCCTCTGACCAGGAGATCTAATTCTTTGTTACCACACTATCTTTAGATTCCACAACTTTGGAAGACAACCAAACAGATATTTTTATTGACAGTTTGCAATTTCCTTCAGCTAATTTCATCTACTCACTTTAGCACACCTTTGGCCACTAATTCCTCTTTTTCCCAGAGGAAGAATTTTTCAACCTTTTTCATTTGCAGACCCCTAAAGTTATGAATGGAGGTACAAACCCCTTTGGAAATTTTAAATGAATTGCAAGTGTGGGTATTCACACACTTTTGATTGAGGATAGTCATCTTTTGCAGACCCCTGAGGGTTCACAGGCCACAGGTTGAAAACCACTATCCTAGATAATTACATCTGTCAGATACTTGTAGTTAATGTTATCCTCCCTTAACTTTGATTCTGCTAATATTAAGCAGTTATTTAAAGCATGAAGTTGGTCTCACTGTCCTTTTAACGGGTTTTTCTTTGAACTCTCAGCAATATATCAATGTTCATTAAATTAGCAGTGATGTTCCTCATTCACATTTAAAGAGTCTCAGTTATAATGCACTAAACAAGTAGCTATGTTCAGCCTTGTGTCTTGCAAAGCAATTGGAAATTATCTTCCAGAAGTACTCCTTTTACCCCTAGTACTTTTAATATTTAAAAAAATCCAATATAGTTTATGTGAAGAAATAATTATCTGTCCTACCTTCTCACCTACATTTAAGTGATGTGAAAGAGCAAACAAATCAAGCTCTTCCGGGAAAAAAAATCGTACAGATTACCTTCATAAAATTCCCAACATATTTCTAATAGCCATGTGTCCAAGATCCAACCTAGATATTGTTCTCCACCTGCCATGCCTAAAACCAGCCATTCATGCCTTTGGACTTGAGTCAGTTATTTAAATATGTCAGATGATTTCAGAAGCATGCAGAACTTCTAAACATGCTAGAACACCAATGCAACTCTCATTCTTTCACCTGTCAACCTGTGTGTGTGTGTAAATGCAGATGTTGACAGTACTAACACTATCTCCTGTTTCTGTTTCTTTCCAGCTCTGATAGGCAACTCCTGTCCTCCCATGCCTTCCTCCCAAAAAGGTTGTTTAAGGAACAGAAGTGAAACAACAGCTGATATTTTACAGTTGCTATTTTAAGGTTTGGTGACCGAGTGTCTATATCTAGATTGATGTACTGTGCCTTGAAGCCTGCTGACCTGACTGTACTCCAGTTGAAACAAATGCTGCTCTTTGTGAACCTTCTGGGAAAGGCACTGGTATTTGATCTTTGTTCTGGGGGGACCAGGGGGAGTAGGTCCTCTAAATACTAGTTGGAAAAGCACTTCAACTGTAGTATCTCAATTCAAGATGATTAAAATTTCAAAGTACTGTTTCTTTAGAGGTGCATTAGAAGTTACATTATATCTATCCAATCTATTTATCTGCAACCTGCAGATAAATTCAGCATCTAGCTTTGCAAAGGGAAAGGTTAGAATTTGTATATATCCTCAGTCCTTACACAAATCTATTCTCTGATGGAAACAGAACTGAGGGTTACAAAACAGCTGCTTCCACAGCCAGTTAGGGAACAGGTGAACAGGTTCAGACCAGGCATGTACAGATAGCCAATTATTTGAAATAGCAATATACATGGTGTGAGGTGGATCCTGGTTTGGAAGAGTAGCTGAAGGAACCCACCTCATTTCAGTTTTATGGATTTTACAGTTGTATCAGATTTCTCAAACTTCTGAATGCTTTGCTTGCAAATTTCCGTTATAACAGAATAGGAAATAGCCACAAATAGCCAACAAACAGCACTGGCTTTATAGGCATGATATTAACACCTTGCATCTTACATTGTAAGGAAAATTAAAGCAATATTTACTACATGAAACAATTACCTTTTAGTAATCAGACAAGTTCTCTCTAGCCTATTTGCAACTTCATCTTCATATACCTGGGCTGAAATGTTTCTTTTACTGAAGTCATGGAAGACACACAAAGAACAAGGTTCTACTTGAGCACTGAAACTCATTCAAAGATCTTCTTAACTCTAGCAAGGAGATCTAGAGCCAGGCCTACTCCCTCAGAGATAAATGTTATCCTTTGATAAGCTTAAATATTAATATTGCCAAAAGGTGATAAAAAAGTGTGATGGAACAGTGAGATTAATTTATGAATTTGTATTTCACCTATAAAAATAAAAATCAAACAATTTATGTTACACACTTTACACAAGACTACCAGAGCTTTGGACACCACCTCTCATTACATTCTCATTAACTAGCTAAGGAAATAGACAGCAGGTAAAAGTGGTACTGGCTGGATCATCATACTCAACAAGTAGTCATCAATGGCTCAATGTCTAGCTGGGAGGAGACACCAAGTGGTGTTCCCTAAAGTTTTGTCCTTGGTCACGTATCATTTGATGTCTTCATTAATTATTTGGACAATAGACTGAGCGCAGCTTAGTAAATTTCTAGACAACACCAAGTTGGGTGGAGTTGCAGATACTCTGGAAGGTAGGGTTAAAATCCTAAACAACCTGGACAGACTGGAGAAATGATCTAAAATCAAATGAGATTCATCAAGGACAACGGCAAAGTCCCTTGCACTTGGAATGGAATAAGCGCACACACAAATGAAGACCGAATACTGACTGGTTAGACTGCAATACTGCAGAGAAAGATGTGGGGAGCTTACACTGAACTGTAAGGTGAATATGAAATCTTGTTCCAAAAATGCTAGCAGCATACTTGGTTGTATGAGAAGGAGCATCATTTGCAAATCCGAGGAAGCAATTCTTCTTCTCTGTTCAGCAGTGGTGAGGCCTCACCTGGAATACCATGCCCAGTTTTGGGCCCTACTTTTCAAGGAGGCTATGGACCATTTGGAAACAGTCCAGCACAAAGCAACAAAAGTGAGTGAAGCTCTGGGAGATGAGACTTATGAGTAGGGACCTACTAAAATCACAATTTAATTCTGTACATTTCCCTAAATCTGGCATTGCCTGTGAAATCCACAGGGAGATGAGGAAGTGGGGGAGGGAGCAAGGGAGGAAGAAAACTTATTGAAAATAAAATGCTGGCTCCTCAGACAGAGCTAGCAATCCCTAGGGCACTACAGCAGCCCACTGGGGGGGAAGGGGAAGAGTGGCTGCCCTCTCAAAAGGCTGCCGGATAGATGGCTGTCATCCCCACACCTTCGCTGCTGATTGGTTACGAAGGCTGCTTGTCACATGGCCTTGCCCCTCCCTACCAATTAGTGGTGAGGCAGGGCATAGCCTTCAGCCAATCAGCAGCAAGGGGAGGAACCATATGACAGGAAGTCCTCACAGCCTATCAGCAACAAGGGGCTGGGCCACTGGAACCGCTCAGCCAGAGGCATGGAGAGACCTGCTGTGCTCTTCCCACAAAATGGCTGTCAGGCCCCATGTTCTGTCCGTGAGATAAGTGGGCAGCCACCTCAACTTCAGCAGGTGCCTACTTATGAGGGAAAGCTGAAAGAACTAGGGTTAGTTTGGAGAAGAGAAGACTGAGGGGGTTTGTTAGCAGTCTGCAAACACCTGAACGACAATTACAAAGAGGAATGGAGATGGGCACTTTCTCTATGAAACCCAAAAGCTTGCCTACACCTATCCCAAACATGCAGTTGGTCCAATAAAAAGTATCATCCACAAGAATTTTTAACTTCCCCCCATATTAATACAGTTTACCTAAGCTTAATGCACCTCTGTCAACTATTGCTTAAACGATGCCACACAATTTTTTCCACTAATGCCACGGCCATTAGGGAGAATTGCTCATTGTATCCTATTTCTCCCTCATTCAAATTACTGTCTATGTTCATAATTGAGTAAACACAGCCTTTCCAAACTCATTAGATGATCTGAGCCAGATGTTCAAACATAAAAACAAGTTGCCTAGACATTTTATACATGAAAATACAAAGCATTTGATGAACCTTACTGAAGCCTCAATAATCCTGTCAGAAGTATTGTGTTGATCTATTGTGCAGTTGGATGAACAGTAGCATAGAAAGCTTAAAAGGAGCTGCCAAAAAACCGAACCCATGTCTCCAAGCTCAGCCACTAAACCACACCTCCTCATTAACGAGAATGGATTTTGAGAAAGGAAGCCGACTAATCACATTCTCACAATAAAGATATGCAGCAGTTCCACTTCAGTATGCACTACAGCAGCTATACTATTTAAGCTGAACCTGGGGACAGAAATTAGTTAAGAATCTTTTATCTGCATGACACCTAGTCACCCAAAACTATAGTATACTAATTTTTTTATTTTATTTTTATTTATTTATTTATTTTTACAAGAAATTGTCTCCCATCTGCCCTTTCTACTCACATGTAGAATCATGCTAGGAGCAACAACAAAAAAAAAGAAGAAGAAAAAAAAGGAATAAAAAGAAATTGCCAATTGGAAAAAAGTCTTTTGAGTACAAGGCCATTCAGAATTCTGTCACAAAAAACACTGAAACTTATATAACTTGTTTTATTAAGAAACTGACTCCAATTAGAGGGGCTCCCCATAAATTCTAATACCTGAACTCAAGTAGATGCCACACTCCAGAGTATGGACAAAAATATAACATAGTTCCCTTCTTTTTGACCGTATGGGCTTCCGCAAATTATTTATCAATTCAAATCCCAAGACATAAAAAGGTGTCACTACCTATATACCAGTACAGTAGTTTATCATAAAGAAGTTACGTTTCACAATTTCAGAGTTTTAAATTACTTATTACAGGGCTGTCCAACTTTTAAGTGGCCAGGGGCCACATGCCCCATGAGTTCCGCTGGTAGGAGCCACAGGCCTTCTCAGGGCAACATGCTATGCGGGCACTCTCCCTGCCCCTTCTAACATCACTGCACCATCCGGCATGGGTACCTTGGTCCCCAACCCTCATTCCCCCCCCACCAGCTGCAGGCCCCTCTGCTGTACTGTGCTGCATGAGTGCCTCGGGCCACAAGTTTCCCTGCCTACACAAGTTGAAAAAAGGAGGAACCCAAAAGCCCAACTGCTGCTGCAGCCTGAGCAGCCTGGTTAGAGACAGAGCTGAAGGTTAGCCCCTCGTGTAGTACCAGCTGGCCAGCCTTTTTTAGTACTTCCCACAGGTTAAAGAACAGTCCATTTCACTTTAATTTACTGTTCTTTCAAATAAGCTATATATTCTAATTCCCAGTCACAATCCAGAATGGCAGCATTTTTCTTTTAAGTAATGCAAAGGAATGCTTAAACTGAGGACCCACCAGAATTAAGCTTCAATTAATTTCATCTACACTGTATGAAATCTTTTCTTCTTCTTTAAAAAAATCACACAAAACGTAAGTGTTGAGTCCCACCTGACAGTAATCCTGGAAAGTATTCAAGTAACCAAATCTAAAATTTGAAGTAGAAAACACTCTCATAATGCTATTAAAAACGTGGATTGCTTCAGTTATTTCGTTAATTTTAATGAGTTTTCAAATGTACCACCAATAAAATTATTCTTGTCTCTTGAGTGCAAAGTAGAAAAGGGAACAAGTGTTCTAGCACAGAAATAATGTAAGCTATTATCAATGACAAAAAAGTTTCCATACAGTGTCACCAATACAGTATATAAAGGACTTTTCTAGGTAACCTAATAAAACTGGAAGTACTGTACATAATCTGATACCCTGCTCCCAATTCAAGGAAAAGCTACATTATGGTAAGGAGTATACATCCTCTCCTTTTGACAGAACTGGTTCATTTATATAGATGACAAACCTCCTTGCTACATTTGGTAGCCTTCTCATATCATTTTAATGTTGTGCCATAACAGCAAACACAAGGATGGAAAGGAAGTCAGCAGAAGAAAAAAAGGCATTCCTGAAGAAGTGTTGCTGCTTCAAGTCTGGGTCACCAGAGTGTAGATGGGGTTGACACACTGCAGAGCAATACAAAATCAGCAAGTTCCCATACAGTTTAACAAAGCATAACAGTTTGGTTTTTTTAAACTCTTGATCCAAAAAGAAGCCTGCAGAAAGCCATGCAGAAAGCTTGGTGATTGCATCCAAGACATTTGACAACACAGAGCAAGATGGAACAAGTAATTAAAGGGAAATTAAACTTCTCCTGCAGCAAGTTTCACTTACAAGACTGCAAATTAATGGTTGGTACCTGACCAGCTCACCAGGTACCGCTGGAACTTCATGGGTGGTGCTTGTTAGCCTGGAGTCAGGAAAGCAGCTGGGTACATACTCATCTTCAGCACACACTGGAGTGCTCTGGGTCAAGGCCCTGCCTCGCTCACACCTCTGCAGTAGCTAACTACCTGTCAGCTACTTAAAGGGAGGACCGATGGGAGTGTTTGACTCATTTTCCTTCTTGCCTGTAGGAGAAAGAACTTGGCCAGGCCACAGGGTCTGCTGGTAGGAAATGAACTGATGGAGGGAAAGCTAAGTCACAGAGAAGAGCTTCACAGGGAGTCTTGTGGCCTCTTCTCACTTACTAGAGCAAATCCCACCCGTGAGGTCCAACATGCGGACAGTCCTGCCTCCTGCACGTGAGCCTCATTGCTTTTGCAGAACAAAACACAGGCTGGGCAGACGCAGCAGACTCACAGTGCCTGGCAGTGCCATCCAGGTTGCCCCTGGAACTGCAAGCAGTGGGCCTGCCTCTTCAGTGCACTTGGGGTGGGCTCATTAACCCAGGGACCACCCCAGTTATCGCCATGCTAACTAGTCTCCCTGCAGCGCCCCGCAGTCCCCGCTACCCTGCTTCCAGTTTAGGAGGCAGACTACACAGAATGGTATGGCATGATTGAGGATGCCATTGCCTTGATAAAATGACCATGTAGGCATGGCCAGAGTCCTACCTAAGCAGGACTGAAGTCTTTGGGGTGATTTTCACTCTTACTAAATTAGGATGCAGTTGAATAAAGATAAGCACAAAGTACTGCACCTAGGGAGAAAGAATCACCAACACACATACAGACTGGGAGGTGACTTTCTAAGCAGCGCAGCAGAAGAGGATCTCAGAGTCATAGTCAATTCCAAGATGAATGTGAGTCAATGTGATGAAGTGATCAGTAAAGCTAACCACACTTTATCATGCATTAGCAGGTGCATCACAAACAGGTCCAGGGAGGTGATACTTCCTCTCTATAAGGCATTGGTTAGGCCACAGCTGGAGTACTGCATCCAGTTTTGGGGGCTGCACTTCAAGAGGGATGTGGAAAACCTTGAGAGGGTCCAGAGAAGGGCCATTTGGATGGTCAGGGCTGGAGGTAAGGCCCTACGAGGAGAGACTGAGGGACCTGGATCTCTTCAGCCTCCGCAACGGAAGGCTGAGAGGGGATCTAGTGGCCATCTGCAAATACATCGGGGGGGAGGGAACAGCAAGGAACAGGAGATGCTCCATTTACCAGGGCATCCCTTGGAGTTACTAGAAACAATGGCCACAAACTGACGGAGGGCAGATTCACAGAATCATAGAATGAATGAGTTGGAAGGGACCTAGACAGATCATCAAGTCCGACGCCCTGCCATGGGCAGGAATGAGCACTGGGGGTGGGAGGGGTCAAAAGACCCCAACCAGGTTCAGGTTAGACATCAGGGAGAACTCCTTCATGGTAAGGGTTGCCAGATCTGGAATGGGCTTCCAAGGGAGGTGGTGCTCTCCCCTACTCAGGGGGTCTTTAAGAGGAGGCTGGACAAGTACCTGGCTGGGGTCGTCTGACCCCAGCATTCTCTTTCCTGCCCAGGGAAGGGGGTCAGACTCGATGATCTACTAAGGTCCTTTCTGACCCTAAACATCTATGAAATAGATATGTAGAATAGCTATCTAATGTTTTCATAGCTTTCAAAGGCATGCCAAAACCATGACAAACAAATATACTAGTCTTCGAATTCTGACAGGACTCCAGCATGTATGTCCTTGTACTGCTGGCCAGCATCATACCATTAATGGAGCATTGAATTGATAGATTTTGCTAGCACTGCTGACATATATTCCTAGAGGGGAATAATATAGTCCAAAAGTTTCCACTGACCTAAGTGCAGAATAATATGCTGGCATCATCACTCGTCTGTGTCAGTGTTTGAAAGTGGAGAAGCCTGTCATTGATCAGCTTTACTCTCACCCTTAAACACTACCGCCAATGGAGAAAATAGTTTCAACATTAGCTAGAAGTATATACGTTTTTAAAAAATCCTCTCTGGACAAATAATCCTTCCATCTCTCTCAAATTCAAAGTAGGTTTTGTTTTGTTTTGTTTTTTACCAAGGGCTGCTTTTAGATAAATTTGCATTCCATATAAACGTTGTACCTTTAGAAAAAGTTAGATCCAATTAGTAATACTTCATTACTCCCCTCTTGCCCTTTGGCACAATAGCTTTCTCTAAACTGAAAACACTGAGAACACTTAACTATTTTAACACATATGGACATGCTACTTGTTACTGTACGTCACCTGTTATCTCACCTCTACTCTGAACAGGTCTATACAATGTGGTGACAAAAATACCTGCAACTGACCTACTCTAGGATGGACTTCCAGGAGTAAATCAGTGGTGAGAGTACAGCTAAAAATTCTTGGTGTAGAAATAGCTCCAAGGAATTAAGGGCTGAACCTACTATATAAAAAAAGTTGTTTTTGCAATGGGCTTCACTTATACAATTTCCTTTCATTTGTTCAGAGCTACTTCCTCCTAAAATTGCCCTCTCACATCCTGTAGAGGTGAGAAAGCCATGCTCCAAAAACCCATGTTCAGCCTTTACTCTCCTCCTATGTTCTATATGAAGTTGCTCTAGGGAGAGGAGTTACATTCCACAAATGCACCAGAAACAGAATGGTAGTTCTCATTTTTAAGGCTTATATTTCAGTTGTGAGGGTGTGTAGTTGGACTTTTGCATGGTCAGGTGCATTCCGCAGAAGCATTTGATATAGCAAGAACTGTTGATTTTGAGGTTAATGTAGCCATAGCTGAGACAGTAACTGCAAAGACTCAAAAGGAAACAGAAAATTACTGGAAAGAAAAGAGAAAATTTAAAGAACATCACACAAATGCCAAACAATTCCCAAGCCTCAAATGCACAGGCTTAAGATCTTACATGACAAAATATTGGCATAGCCTCTTCACTAAACTCTATATGCTCAGTCTTAACACAGCAAAATAACTAGAACCTACAATATAATTTGCAAGCTTCTCCAATATAATGGAGAGGGATGGTTGGAGGAAGTGTAAAAGTGAATGGACTCAAATAAATTCTCTCTTAAAACTTTGTGCACGTCATCAATTGAAAACAATCTCAAAACTCTGTCAGACCACCAGAGTGAGACTAGGACAACTGGAATCTCAAAAATGCCATCATCTATCTGAACACCACAGCATTCTTAGCATTCTAGGTGCTCTCATTAGGGGGGAGGTCTGGGATTCATTGTAAGCTTTTTGGACAAATTAATCCAAGAAGTTCTCACTGAAGACTATGTTAAGAGTTTCACTTTTTTTTCTACCAAGCAGTAAAAGCATGCACACAGGCAGTTACTGCAGAGCACTGGTGAGCAGTAAACCATTTTCCCCTTTTTACCTTGTAGAAAAGTAGGCTGTCTTGCTTTTCAACAAAATTAAGAATTCATACACAGTATTAGTGTTAACACTATCCCTTGGTGAGGATTGTGCATACCATATTGAATTGATACAAGGTAATATAGATCATGAAATAATATAGGAAAAACCTTGAACTTTGTTTCTAGATCTTAGCCTTACTGCCCAATGGAAAAGATAAGAGATATAGGTCGTAAGGAGGTATGTGTTCGTGAATTTGTTGCGTTTTGGGGTGAGGGTTTGTTTGGGTTTTTCTTTTTGGCAGAGATCTTTGCTTGAGCTAGACAAATTCCAAGAAGCATAACAATCCCACTGGCAGTTCTAAAGGTAAGAGCAAAGAATGACTTCATTACTGGTTGACACTAAGGAATATTTATCCATATATAAATACTTTAAAACACTTTATAGAGTGCTGACCCAGAACTATAAATAGGTTAAGCCTCTTGATGTTAAAATAATTTTGTTTTGCATTTAATAAATTCACACTTGAATAGTAGGTCTCTTCCTAAAACAGACAACTTTGCTAGAATTAATACACCTCTAATCCGTCAGGATGCAATTTTGCTAAGCTAGGGAATTAATAACTAACAACTGTGCATATATAAAATTTTACTATGTTATTCTATGGAAGTGCACTTTACTTACACTTTGGAAAACTACCAAGCCACCACCAATGGAATGTACTACATATTTTTTATATATATATATATATATATATATATATATAAAAAATATGTAGTACATTCCATTGGTGGTGGCTTGGTAGTTTTCCAAAGTGTAAGTAAAGTGCACTTCCATAGAATAACATAGTAAAATTTTATATATGCACAGTTGTTAGTTATTAATTCCCTAGCTTAGCAAAATTGCATCCTGACGGATTAGAGGTGTATTAATTCTAGCAAAGTTGTCTGTTTTAGGAAGAGACCTACTATTCAAGTGTGAATTTATTAAATGCAAAACAAAATTATTTTAACATCAAGAGGCTTAACCTATTTATAGTTCTGGGTCAGCACTCTATAAAGTGTTTTAAAGTATTTATATATGGATAAATATTCCTTAGTGTCAACCAGTAATGAAGTCATTCTTTGCTCTTACCTTTAGAACTGCCAGTGGGATTGTTATGCTTCTT
>NW_017729031.1:86494325-86495224 GCF_001723915.1 Gavialis gangeticus
TATATATATATATATATATATATAAAAACGGAATTCAGGTTGCAAAGGTTCAGAATATCTCCAGTTAATGTAAATATACAACTGATGACAGCAAAGTATAACTCAAGGCTAAGAAATGTCTGAATTGCCTGTGACCTTCTGAATTGTCATTGATTCCTTTTATTCTAGATCTATTCTACAATTTATTATATTACCCTGTACCAGTATTTCTAAGCAAGAAAGGAACAAGCAATACTTCCATTCTAAAAAGCCAATCTGAATATTATCTTACTAGACATGACATTAGTTTTATTGCACTTTTAGAACTTTTTCTAAGGTGCTGAAAAGCCTAACATATTTAAATCACGGATAACTGAAAACCCAGAGGACCTTATGGGCCATTCAAGTGTATAACTTCTACAATGAAAAAGGGATATCCACTTAAGAAACAATGCTCATTAAATACACAGAACTGTCTCTGTGAGGTGGGGGGGGGTGCTTTAATTAGCACAGCTGCGCAAGCAGCTCATCCAGGGGGCACAGGTGGCTCCCACCACTGTACACAACCTGAGAGAACATGGAAGGGGCATATGTCCCCAGATCTGTGGGGGGTAGGGGGGTTGGACTGCCACTGTGTGCTGGGCTCTTCCCAGCCGGGGCTTGGCTGGGCTTCGCTCAGGACAGGCAGCGGTGCTGCAAGGGGAGCTATGGGAGGGCTGCAGCCACCCCAAAATTCACTATAGCCCCCTCAACCCCCCATCCCAGCACCGCTGCCGCCCACCCTGCCCTAAGCAGCCTAGGATCCACCAGGAAGAGCCTGGTGCAGCCTCAGCCCACAGCTGCAGTCCACCTGCCCCGCCCTGCCTCATGCAGATCCGGGGTACACATGCCCCCCGCATGTCCTACCAGGGTGTGCACAG
>NW_017729031.1:86495334-86495828 GCF_001723915.1 Gavialis gangeticus
AGTCATTTGGTCACAGCAGTGATTTTACACTCCCTCACTCACACACAACAGAGTCACCAGGTGCACACAGCTCTCCAAGATTCCAGGCTGTGCTCCTCGCTGCCTACATGCTGCAACTGAGCATATGCATGGACCATTTATCGGCCAAATTATTGATCACATCAGGCCAATTTCCAATAGTCATTTTTCTTTATATTGTTGCCGATCCAATATCGGACCAATGTCTCAGTGCCCCTCTAATACTATACAATGACTTTATGTGCACAGAATGACATTGTGCCTTTAAGATATTTTTAAATGCAAAGATGTCACAGTCAGAGCTGGAATATATAAAAATAAATTCTCCATAAAACCAATTACACTTGCTCGCATACATTTTTGTCCTTAGTTGCAGTTAAATTGCTGTCTGTAATATAAACTGCCCTAAAAACCCTATTTATGTCTACACATAGTATATCATAATGAAAGTGGGGGGGGGGGGGGGGGGGGGGGGG
>NW_017729031.1:86495865-86499929 GCF_001723915.1 Gavialis gangeticus
GGGGGGGGGGGGGGAGAGAGGGAGGAGGAGCGGAAATACTGGCTAAAAAAAACTACTGGCTTTAACACAGGTTCTTGGCACAATCTTGCTTTTTATCTAATGTCTTGTAACTATGCTGAGGCTGTCTCTTAGTTGAGAAAGAGGAAATAAAACAAGTTCATATAGAGATTACATCAAGTGAGATGGAAAGGGATAACACCCCAGACATGCGTGTGTGTGTGTTATTTGTAGAAAGAGAGGGTTTTTATGGGTTTTTTTGGTTTTTCCCCCAGACAGCATCCTACATGTAAGCTCCTGGCCTAGAAGCGTTGGAGTGCAGTTGCCCCTTAGTTTTGCATGCTCCTAACCAAAAGGCCAAGAAGCAGCTACGGGAAAAGCATGAAAGCAGTACCCCTTTGCCACAAAATTGAAAGAAACTTAGCACAAGACTTTATCCCTCATTTCTCAGGCCAAATTAACCAAATCAGTTCCAAATTTTATCAACTGTTCAGTCGTTCAATACCATATGGCACTATCAGCGGCAAGTATCCTACCTCCCAGACTCTTCAGCCGGGGCTACAGAAACTCCCAAATCCCTGGCAGGCATCTTACAAACAGGCCCCAAGGCCATAGGCCTTGGAATTCTGATACCCCCAAGTCTTGTTTGCCCCTAGCCAAAAGAGCAAGCTAGGAAGAAATCCCCCTTCTCCATAAAAATAAACGTGTGCAGCTGAGATCCTCCCATTGGGAAGCTACATAACAGGAACTACACGTCATCTGAGCCAAAAGTATAGGTTAGTGCAACATATATCTGAATACAATAGATGACAGTGCCCATTGAACACAGTCTCCAGCATCACTGACTCTTATCAAGTCATGGTGAGCCACTACAATGCATCTATTCAGACTTTCTCTTCGTTCCCATAGCTTAGCTGCACCTTCCCTTCCCACTTCCAATGATCCTTGTTTCTTCACCAGCTTAAGTGTCTAGCAAACATCACCAAACAGGGCCCAAACAGTTCACCCAGACTCCTTTGAGAGAGGGGCTGACAGCCTGGTGCACAACATTAGTGTGGCTCCTCCCACCCAAAAGCCAGACCGGGTTGTCCTATGCCTGCTCTGCATACAAAATTTTAGAGGATCCCAGGACTTGTGACAAGAACGCCCAATCTAGTCATGACTAATTAGCACATGGATCCTTTGTGTGTGGGTGGCAGGTATATCTGGAGCACACATGCATACCCCAAACTGAGCAGTGCTGATCTATCTGGAGTACACACATACTGAGCAGTGTTGAGCGGTGCAGTCACCATGGCTTGCAATGCTGTTGATTCATCTGCAGCCCAGCCCAATGAACTGTATAGTAAATCATGAGTTGGTACCCCATTGAGGTGGCAGGCAGCTGATTTTGCCAGCAGATCGTGGGGCTGGCTGACATTTTTACAGGCTTATTGTGATGGGTCCCCCAACACTGCTGACTGGTTGAGGGCTGTCCATTGTGCAGTGCCACTCCTAACCACCAAATGGCCTCACTGGGAAGCGAGCATTTTATTTTTAGTAAGTTGTTTCTTGGGGGGTTTTTTGATTTTGCAGGTTCTGTGAATATTGCCCGATTTTGCAGGCAATGCCAGATTTCTGTGAAAGAGGCAAAATCATTATTTGAGTAGGTCTCTAATCCTGAGACTTTTGGCTTTGGACTAATATTATGCACAGTTTGTTCTCTAAGCAGGTACTAAAGTGCTGCTTAAAAGGGTGTTTCTGTGCTAAACCTGTGCTAAGTTTGCAGCAATTTCAAAAACCAATAAAATGCATCAATTACAAATGAACTAAGTCTATTGTTACAATATGCAAATTAGTACAACCATGTTTATTTCAACGTCTTTTGTTTTTGTTTTTTCAAATTTGTTCCTCAGGATCTGACAGTAAGGAAGGCAAGGCGTGAGGGACTCACACAGGGGTGAGAAGTTGAGGGGACTGGACCCCTCATATTTAAATTGTCCCTGATGTAGCAGTGGGAAGGGGACAAATTCAAGACAAACCTATAATAAAATTTGATTCTATATGTGTATATCAAATTTAAATATTTTCTATATATAGTATATAATTAATGGGGGGTCATATTGGAATCAGGGTCATCTTATATTTGGAATAAATACCATATTTGGTTCCAATGAATTTTCCAAGTTTCCACTGCACGGAGCATGACGCTTTAAAGAAAGGCAACAAAAAAAAAAAAAAAGAGGACAAATCCGTGCCAAACTGCCAAGGGGCTTGTTGCAGATGAAGCCGTCAAGGCCACGCAAGAACTAAGCAAAACCTGCACAACGGGGCGGCAATGAAGATGCAGGCATGAAATTAAGCTACCGTTTTGCCAAACATTGTGTCCAAAAACCTGACAGCATGAATACACATGTAATACCATGAAAAATAAAGAATAAAGCTGGGCCGCTCGCCCAATCTGGATGGGGACTTCAAAACCTATTTGCTTCTAAATTTGGAAGCCCGTGTCACGCGCCGGGGGTGAACCTGTGAGATGAAGGGCAACGTTCCCTCCAGCCCCATCGAACACCCATGCTGCAGGTCGGCTCTGGGATGCACAAGGTGGTCTCCTAGGGTCCATCCCTGCAGCCTTACTTCTCCATGACAAGACCTCTACATCTCACTGTCACCCCACGGACTAGGCAGAGCACCTGGTTCTTCAACCACACTTTCCCTGGCCCGCACCTGAGGCCACCCCCACAGGCGAGATCCCGGGAGCATCCTCGAGCCCAAGGGAGCAGCCGGCGGCCTCGACCCGCTCCTCCCTCCCACAGAAAGAGCAAGGCCCCCCAGGCCCCGGGCCCACAACGAGGCTGGACCGGGGGAGGGGGGCGGCGCCGACCGTTACCACCCCCGCTTCCGCCGGGCGCGCGGGAAGCCCCGACCAGCTAGAATCGCCCAGCCCTCACCTCCCGCGCGATCTGGTTGAGCGCATCGTCCTCCGCCGTGAGGCGCTCCCGGTTGGGGAGCCTCTTCCGCCCGGCGCCCTGCGTCCCCATCGCCGCGGCTCCCGGGCTCCGTCGTGAGCAGCCGCCACCCCGCCTGCTGCCGCGCATGCGCACACGGGCGGGGGCGGGGCCCCCGGTCCCGAGGCTGGAACCAGCAGCCCCACCCCCGGCAAAGGGAGCCGCGATGTCTTCACGCCGGGCCAGCCAGGTGGCCCGGGGCTGGCACCGTGTCACCCTCCGGGGGCGCCGCGGAGTCGAGGTGCACCGAGAGGAAGCAGGAACCCGCGGGGAGAAAGCTCCAGCTCCGGGTGGCGGAGCTCCTTTCAGCTGGAAAACCTCTCTCTCGTTTGCCTGCAGGCAAAGACAAAAGCGACAGCTCAAGACCCGGCGCTTTGCAACGGGCCTCCAATCTACAAGGGTTGAGACCCGCTGGACTAGCCCGGTGGGTGTCGTCCTGTGCGCCCATCCCACCCGCACGGCCCCGGGACAGACCGGATGGTTGTATGCCCCCAGGGCAGGGGCGACACAGGCTCCAGGCTTGAAGATATTTAGTGATTTAAAGGGACACAATTCTGGACGCCTGGCCCCCAAGTACTTCGCATTGTGCAGCGCTTTACACCATCCAAAAGCACAGCTTCTGTTGACTTAAGTTACAGGTGCAAATGCTTGGCATTAGTACAGATTAGGCATCTTAAACTGAGTACCTAGAAAATAAACCATTAGACCAGATTCACAAGAGGAAATAGCCACATATGGCACATCCCCACGAGCAGATGCATGTGTTTCCCCACGGACAAAAAGCATCAGCAGGTACTTGTGCTGCTCCTAGTGGTCTCCAGGGAACACCCCTGCGCACACACCCTGAGGCACAGCAAGTTGCTAAGGGGAGGGGAGGGGAGGCTGAGGCCAGATCCTGGGCAGCCCCAGCAGCCTTACCCAGGGTTTGGGGGGGCTCTTTGAGCTGCAGCAGTAGTGATCCAGAGCATGGATCTGGCAGCCAGGCTTTGGTTTCAGGTGGCACACTGCTGCCACTTGCCCCACACAGATTTCCCCTCACCACCACCTTTTTTTTTTTTTTTTTTTTTTTTTTTTTTTTTT
>NW_017729031.1:86499997-86525432 GCF_001723915.1 Gavialis gangeticus
CCCCCCCCCCCCCTTTTTTTTTTTTTTTTTTTTTTTTTTTTTTTTTTTAATACCAGGAGTTCCCAGTATCTAATTTTTGCCACCATGTGGCAAATATACTATGCGGTGAACCTGTTTGTGTGCACGATGTGCATATTGCAGTGCCTTAAAAGCCTCTCAGGTGCCACAAAGCACACGTTCCCACTTGTGGGGCCATACTGGGGCATTTGGATACTTTGAGCGCATCCCCATATGCAGGGGCCTGCAGTTGCCATGGCAACAATAGCAGCACAAATTTGTGCTGCTGTTTTTTGCTGCTGTGCATCCTCCTGCACATGAGGTTGGTGCGGGCAAATTGTCCCAGGTGTGGTAAGGGAGGGGTGCTGGCCCCAGCGGCCTTACCTGGGGTCCTGGGGGCCTCCCAAGGCAGCAGCAGCAGCCATCTGGCCACTTGGAGCCTGGCCAGAAGCCAGAGCGTGGTTCTGGCCAGCCAGGGCTCTGGTTTCTGCTGGTGCATGCTGCCGACATGTGCACCCTACCACTTTTCAATAGCAGGTTTTTTGACACTAGGATTTTCCTCAAATGGGTTTGAGGTCCTGCAAACTACACATGCACACTTGTGGGGATGTGTCCCAAGTCCAAAAGCTAGATTCCCAAAACTCCATCTAATCCTTGAAGTACCTACATTCCTTAACTGCCTAACTTTTTACCAGCAAAGCTCCCTAAGCACTTACGTTTTTGGTACTGGTCATGCACAGAACCACCCAAGAACCCCAATCTGCACCGAGTTTAATCCAAACCCAAGAAGGATTAATTAACTGCTCCTCCTTCACTCATTTCCCCAAGTCCCAGAGTATCCTGCTCCTGCAGAGACCAAATGAATATTCATGTTTTTATTTAACATGATCAATTCTAGCAGACTCCCAATAATTTGCTTCAGGTATGGAATACAAAAATTAAATAATCTGAAATATTAGTCTGATCATAAAGGTTAACAGGTAATCAGCACTGGAAGGGAGCGAGTGTTCCCAAGTTTCCCAGGGCACTCTACAAATAAAGCTTAAATTCTGACCCATAAAAACCCTTCTTGTATTCAAGCTATGGCCCTCTCTTCAGCACAGACTGTCAAATGCATTAAAATGTGCAGTTTTTATGATGTGTACATATAGCCCCTAGAGACTAAGATAAGACTAGCAAACTTAAAATTTCTACTGAGTTACTGTATTTCATATATATAAATTTCTAATTAGATTTTCCAGAAGTAAAAAGCCAGTATATTAAATTAGCTCTTTGCCCTCACTACATAGTAAATTAGTTTCATGCACAGACATCGACCAACTTCAGCCATGAGAGTCAGGTAGGACTCATGTTCCTGTCCTACAGACCTCTTCCAAGTAAAGTCTGTTCAATTTTGCCAAATTGTTAGGTGGCATTCTGACAAACAGACAACCATTGCCTTCCAACTGGCTTAAGACAAAACTTGTCATTTGTGAGCTTGAATTTTTCTCTTTCCCTTTCCCCATGCCCCCCTCCTCCAAGTCTAAACCTTTTATAGAGAAGTACAAAAACTAAGAAAAAAAAGGAAGACATTTAAAAACCCAAGGGCAACAGTGAATTACAGATTACACATGTGCTAAAATCAGAAAGTGCCACAACACACTACCCACAGGTTTATTCATATAATTTTTATGTTGAGTCAGACCCTGCAGTCTGTGCACACCCATGAATCCCAGATCAACCTCAGAGATTGAGGGCACAAAGATTATGGGACAAGCTGCGTGTGGAAGCGTGCAACAACTCCACTGTCCAGAGACATAATGTGCAGTTTGATATTTTATCACCTCTTGAGAGAGTTGTTTGGCTACACGTAGGAAGAGCAAGTGCATGTCCTTGAATGCACCCTGAATACAGGAGATATAGGCAACAGAACTCCTCCATTCCCACCCCTGCCACACTGCCATAACAGCAGGTGAGAAAGCCTTTAAACAGTTTTAAGTAGTTACCATTCTTCAGAAGCCATTTCATCTTAGTTTGTTTATTTTTATATATGCAACATTGGAGTGATTATTTTTAATCTGTGTCTGACTTTGTCTATGGTCACATCAGAGATCCTATTTCATTTGTCATGTCTCCCCCTCAAGCATCTCTTTTCTAAACTGATTAAGTCTAGCCTAGTGGTGCCCTACCTTTTTCACCCATATTTTTATTCCATCATTGGTTTAGGTACAATTTACATTAGTTGAATGCAACTGGTGCACTATGCCCTGCTGGCTAAAATGCTTACATAAACCTAGTCTTAAAGGTCAAATTCAGGCTTGAGAATGGAAATAGGCATGTGTCTGGAAAGTTTCTGGGAAGGCTTTTGTGGTAGAAGCCATTGTGTGAGGGCAGCAAGTTGCTTTCTGCATGCATTCAACAGTGCAACAAATCCCTATTTTTCTACTTGCATTCCAGACAGTTAAAGGAATTTTATTTTTAATAGAAAGGAGCTAAGCAAAATGGAAGCATTTAAGATTTATACACACAGAATCTGCCCAAGTAAACATCAGATAATGAGTCAGATATCCATCTTATAGTGCAGCCAAAGCTGAAAAAGTGGGCAGTTTCCCAAGTAAACATTAAATACAGAAATATTTGCCATGTCTTATGATGTCTAGAATTTTTTTTCTAAAAACAAGCAACATGAAGGCTCATTTTGTTTTACTTAAAACTACACAACAGCTAACAATGATACCCAGCCAGAACTAAAGTATCCCATGCCAATTTCAAAGTGCTGTATTTTAAGAGCATAATGTGCAACTCACTCTAACATCCTGTGTGCAAGTAGAACTGTTTCATATGTAGAACACCCTGGCAGTGTTATATTTCCGCTGCCCTACTGTTAAAGAAATACATCTTGTAAAATCTTACTCTTGCTTAATCAAAACAAGCAATCAGCTGCAAAAGCTGCTGCTAGATTCAATAGGCTGTTTTGCATAGTAAGACTGATGTCCTCTGTGTCTGCTGCAAAAGCATGTAATTGCATTCCTATCAATTTCCATATCATGAAGATTAGTCCAGTGGCCAAGTAGCTTGGTTAAAGACAGAGGATGCATGTGTTCAGCTGTCTGCTCTACTACAGATATCCTATGCAACTTCATATCACTTACGCCTAGTTCCTCCAAGGTTGGTAGATGCTCAATTCCCTTTTGGTTTCAGTGATACCTACCCATCTTCAAGAAGCTATGACTTCGCTTCTCTTTTATGTCAGATTGCATTTCATGGCCTCAGGAGTGTATAAAGATGATAAATCCATTAATGTTTGTCAGGTGTTGCCATCATAGGTATGGGGTCCAGATATAAAATACCAGATAGCCTATGGTATATTTCCTTTTTACTAATAACAGTGGTTGGGATATAAGGAAAAACCCAGTTTTACCACCATATGAATGGCTTTCTGCCTTCTCCACTAATCAGTTCCTCCAGATGCTCCTACTGTGTTGGGGGGGGGGCAAGGGGGAGGGAGAGAGTCATGCTTAGGCTCAGGGATGATATCAAGGCCTTGAGACATATCCCAAAGACAACCATTGGTAGACAGCCTGCACCTGGATGCTGGGGTTTGCAGACAGCTCCATTGGTACATAGTGTACAAGTATGGTACACTATTTGCACATAGTACAAGACGTGTTCAAATCAGCAGATCCAGATGCTTTCAACCCCATGGCACTGAGGGAATTGGCAGGAGTTAAAGGGGCCCCGGCACAGCTTTATGAGCACTCATGGTGATCTGGCCAGGTGCCAGATGACTGGAAGAAGGCCAAGGTGATCCCCATTTTCAAACAAGGGAGGACCCGCACAACTATAGGCCCATTAGTCTTACTTCCATCCTGGGGAAGCTCTTTGAGAAGATTATCCAGGAGCACATCTGGGAAGGACCAGCAGGGGGGACAACACTCAGGGGCAACCAGCATGGGTTAATTAGGGCCAGGTCCTGTCAGACCAACCTGATAGCCTTCTACAATCAGATCACAAAATCCTTGGACGCAGGTGTCACAGTGGATGTAGTCTTTCTGGACTTTACGAAGGCCTTTGACACCGTCTCCCACCCCATTCTCATTAAAAAGCTAGGTGACTGTGGCATTGATGCCTACACAGTCAGATGGGTTGCAAATTGGCTGAGGGGCTGCACACAGAAAGTGGTGGTGGATGGGTCATATTCGAGCTGGAGGGATGTGGGCAGCGGGGTCCCCCAGGGCTCGGTCCTTGGGCCCGCACTGTTTAATCTCTCTATTAGCGACTTGGACAAAGGAGTGAAAGACACCCTGTTCAAATTCACTGATGACCAAGATCTGGGGTGAGGTGGGCACACTAGAAGGGAGGGACAGGATACAGGTGGACCTGGACAGGTTACAGGGGTGGGCAAATGAGAATAGGATGGGATTCAATACTGACAAGTGCAGGGTACTGCACTTGGGCAGTAAGAACAAGCAGCATACCTATAAGCTGGGGAACTCCTTTCTCAAAAGCACAGTGGCAGAAAGAGATCTTAGAGTCATTATTGATTCCAAAATGAACATGGGCCAACAGTGTGAGGACACGGTCAGTAAGGCCAACCGCACCTTGTCATGCATCCACAAATGTATCAGAAGCAGGACCAGGGAGGTGATACTGCCCCTCTATGCGACACTGGTCAGGCTGCAGCTGGAGTACTGCATCCAGTTCTGGGCACCACACTTCAGGAGGGATGTGTTGAGAGGGTCCAGAGGAGGGCCACACATGATCCGGGGACAGCAGGGCAAACCTTATGAGGAGAGGCTACGGGACCTGAACCTGTTCAGCCTTCACAAGAGACAGCTGAAAGAGGACACGGTGGCCATTTACAAACTTACCGGGGGGACCAGTGGGGAATGGGAGAAGCCTTGCTCCCCTGAGCGCCTCCCAGAGTAACAAGGAATAACGGCCATAAGTTGTTTGAGAGTAGGGTCAGGCTGGATATTAGAAGACACTATTTCACAGTCAGGGCAGCTAAGATCTGGAACCAACTTCCAAGTGAACTGGTGCTGGCTCCTACCCTGGGGGTCTTTAAGAGGAGGCTTGACAATTACCTAGCTGGGGTCATATAAACCCAGTATTCTCTCCCGCCCAGGGCAGGGGGTGAGACTTGATGATCTACTTAGGTCCTTTCCGACCCTACATCTATGAATCTATGAAACCTGCTAGCAAACTTGAATAAGTTCAAACACAGGCTTTTCCAGTCTACTCTAGGGGTAGGTCACAACAATAACAGGTCATATAAGACCGTTATTAGGGTAAAGTGGTCAAGACACCAGCAAATAAAGGATAGAGTTCCAGTCTCCTTTATTTTTGTATAGCTGTTCAGAGGACAAGCTATAAGAATGGTTTCTAGGTTGACAAATGGAAGATGAGGTTGTGGTTGGGGTAAGGGTGCTGACATTATGCCAGTGGAGCCTTAGGGGACTGGATGAAATTTCAGGAAGTGAGGACTATTTTCTTACCTTTGTTTTTAAAACATAAACAATTGCTTTCATTTACAGGTACGTATGTAGAATTGCTCCTGCTGAAAAGTCCTTGCTGCTTGTTACTGTTGCTGAGACCTGCCAGCTTTCCAGTGTGCTCTAATCCTAAATCTTCAGTAATCTTGGGGACCCTACTGGGTGACATTTCTATTCCAATCCCAGGGTCTAAAGAAAGACCCTTTTCAATGTTCCTATTTCATCCAGATAAACTTCTCTGAAGATCCAAGGGAATTTGTAGGGAGGCATTTCTTCAGCAAAACCATGGACTTCTGGAACTCACTCCATGTCCATTTGCTCTAACAGGCTTTTTGGGTGCTTGCGTACATGACTGTCATCATGATGTACACATGACAAAGATGTCATTTATGTGGCTTAATGACATCACACATGTGCCAGTTTTGGGGGTTTGAGCCAAGTTTGCATTGTTGCAAATTAACCTACATTTGGATGTAGTTTAGTTTGCAATGATGCACTGCAGCTGTCAGCTTGCTCCCCAGCTATGGGAGAAGTGGGCAGGCTCCTCAGGGAAAAAAAGGATCAGGCTCCTCACCACTTCTGCTTTCAGTAGGTGCCTGCTGAAGGAGCCCAAACCTTTTTTTTCCCCCCTCAGCAGAGCCTGCCCGCCTCTCCCACAGCCAGGGAGCGAACTGCTGGTGGGCCCTGATGCTTCTTTCCATGGCAGCAGCACCCCCTGGGACCACCCAGGTAGGATGCTAGCAGGCCAGATGCTGCCCCAGCTCAGAGACAGCACCTGGCCTAACTCTTCCTCAAACCCACCTGCTGGAAACCCGCCAGGCAATGCTGCCCAGGTGGGCTCAGGGAACAGTTGGATCAGGCTGGGGTGGGGGGGGTGCCTCCAGGCTGGGGCAGTACCCAGCCCACTAGCAGCCCACCTGGGTGGCTCCAGGGGGGTACCATCACTAGAGGGAAGGACCGGCCCCCCCTGCAGTTCAGGGGACACTCGGCCCATCAGCAGCTCACCCCCTGGCCGAAGACAGGCTCTTGCTCTGACAAAAAAAGGATCAGGCCTCTCATAGTAACACGACAGAAAAGTTGAGATGGTGGGTTTTAATTAAAAACCCACCATTTCAATTTAGGGGGCATAGAATAAAACCCTGAGGACTCAACCCCTGTCATATGTATAAGCACCCATGATACCCAAGCCAGTAGGAAAAAAAATAATCCATGGGGGTAGTGCAGGGAATCTCACATATTGTGACTTCAAAATTATTGGCAAAACTGAAAAGGATGGGAATTAGTATAACAATTGCTAATTGATAGGTAAGAGAATGATAAGGCCAAACAAAGACAGGGGTGCTAGGGAAAGTGAAGGGCTAGAGATGAGTTAGTAATAGAGTTCCTCCAGGATCAGAGTTTGGACTGATATTTTTATTAAAGATCTTGGTACCAGAAGTAGGACCATTCTAGTGGAAGTGGCTGGTGAAACAAAGTTGTAAGCCATTATGAATACAGAAGATGCCTTGAATGTCATAAATAAGGAACTAGATGATCTCAGGAGCTGGAATAGGAATGACATGAAATTTAGTACTATGAAATATAGGGTTGTGAACTTGGGAATTAGTAAGTACTTTTGCTACTATAATATTGGGGAGTTCAGCAATTGGAAGCGACAGAGGAGGGAAGTTACTTTGATATACTAATCAGCTGCAGGATAACTGCTGCACTAGTGCAGAGTGGTTGTGAAGACGACAACTAATCCTAGGATTTCTCAGGAGAAATAATTCCAGTAGAGAGAGGAAATGAATTGTATGGCACAAAGCTGATACAACCTTATCTGGACTACAGAGTACAACAATTCTGGTCACCTGCCTTCAAGAAAGAGGATGTCAACTGGAAAAATAGAGAGAAGGGCTACTAGGATGAAGAGGAAGACTGTATATTACAAAGTGATATTTAAAAAGACACTGACTTGTTAAACCTGGCAAGGGGCAAAAGGAGATGCTATTGTTTTCTATAAATACACAAGTAGCTTAACTACTAGGAAAAGAGTAAAGTACAGGATAAAGCTGGTACAGGAAAAGCTGGTTAAAACTAGTCATGAACAAAGGTTAGTTTGGAAGTTAGAAGGTTTCTGAGCATCAAAGCAGCAGTTTGGAAGTCTTTAAGACTGAGCTTGATGATCAGTTTATGAAAAGGCATATGTAATATGGTGCCTGTGGCAGTAGGAGATCTGACTCAATGACCCAGGCTTTCTATTTTAGTCCCATGTTCCTGTGATTCCCTTACATAAAAAGGGAATCAGGAGACTTATGAGGACCACAAGGATAAAACCAGGAGCCAAATCTGGCCTGGATCTCTAAAGAATATAAAGTCTCCCAACTTTGTGCCTAGTGCCAGATATATATTTGCTGTGTCTCGCTGCTTGCACTGGCTCATCTTACAGTGGCATCATAGTGGTCTTTGTGGTTCCTGCATATACTGCTGTCAAAACAGTGATGTTCTAATCAAGGCACCAGCCAGACTGCAGCTGGAGCAGCAGCTGCAGTTGCACAGGCTCTCTATCACCAGGCTGAAGATGAAGTTCACCTGCTTGTTACTAAAAGAGAAGTGTCATGTTGTGCTCACTGCTTCTATGCACAGCATTCAGGGCCTTTAAATGGAACTGATTCAATAGTATGAGTTCCCTCTGGATCTAATCAAGTTAATAATTATGCAAAGACCCAGAGTGTTTGAAACTAAAGGCAGAATTAACTCAGCAGTTCAGAAAGCATGCAGTCAAGTTTATCCTCTGCTGAACAGCATCCAGAAGCCACCAACTGCAGCATTCAGTACACAAAGGACTCCTATTGTGCTCTGCTCTGCTGTCTGCAATATGTATTCCTGCAGTTGTTCTCCTCAAGTTGCCACAGAACTGCAGGGATACAGACATCTGGCTCTATTTCTGTGTCCAGCTCTTTCCTGTAAATAAACTCAATTCCAATGAAAAAAGTTTCAGGCTGTTGTTAAAATAAGACCTTGTTAAAATACCTCTCTTCCAACCAGCCTATTATTCCTAGCCAGGGATGCCACATAAGGATTTTTTTTTAACATCTTCAAAACCTCTTTTTACAATTGCAAAAAGCTCAGATACTACAATGTAAAAGACCATAGCAGCCTGTAGACATCATATACCCCTCCCTTTACATACACATGTACACATTTTTAAAGATAGGCATAGAGTGGTGAGGAAGAAAATGAAGTTAAGTTGCATATCTAAAACAAATTGCAACTACTTCTATGCATTTTAAAATGAACATAACCAGGGTTTGAATTACAGGAGAGCTCATAGATATAAGACAAGAGCCCCCCCACCATAAGAATTAAAAATCATAACTTGAGGGGGGGGCATCTGATTTTATTAGGGCATCATGATGGAGAGACCAATTTTTTTGAAGCTCCCTCCCCCAAGTCAAAGTATAATTCGAACCCTGAACATAACCAGATGTCACAGCATGAAACAGCAGCCAGGGATGTTTTTTAAGTTCAGGTAAGTATTTCCTGCCTTCCTCTCTATGCTTAGCAGCATGTCCACTCCCTTTCTCATTCACCCCTACCCCCATCCACTGCTGCTGTCCCTAGCTGACTGGTGGACAGGGGATCTCCAGAGTTGTTCCTGCCCTCTTCCAACTGTACTGTATGAGGAGCCCAGCTCAGCCAAGGGCAACTCTGGCAGTAGGCAGGTCTCCTCTCTTTGCCTAGTCCTTCCCAGGTGTTCCTCACACCCCCAGGAGCAGGAGCAGAGAGGGAACCTATCTACTGCTACTGTCCCCACCACTGCCACCCCTGGCTGAATTCACTTACTTGCTTCGGGGACTTAAAAGCCCCCAGCTCCTGCAATATGATCTGCCCATTCCAGTTACAGTACAGCCTCCCCTCCAGCACCAGTCACTGCTCCTGCACCTCCCTTTACAAAATCCTGGATCTACCCACAAGCATAACAGATGCACTATAGCTAGACCCTCAGCTGGCCTCAGTCAGGATAGCTCCAGTGACATAAATAGATGAACACCAACTACATACTAGTTAAAAATCTGTCCCCGTGTCACTTTTCTGATAAACTACCAAATTGTTCTGCATTGGAAGCGTGGTAGTTTCCTTATGAATGCAACAGATGCAACAACGCTATATGACTTCCTGCTTTCAAATACTTCATGTTGTTTCTTATTTTTCTTCTGCAGATCAGAATGTTTTATTCTGTGTGGCCCCATTATGGCCAAGCATCCTATAATTTAACTGAGCCAGTTTCTAGTGGACTGTCCACAGTTTCTTTTACTGCAGTCCAAAAACTACTCTACAGTTCAATATGGTCTAGTGATGCTGCTTCTATTTCATAGTTTCATAGTTTCTAGGGTCGGAAGGGACCTGAGCAGATCATCTAGTCCGACCCCCTGCCACGGCAGGAAAGAGTACTGGGGTCAAACAACCCCAGCAAGGTGTTCATCCAACCTCCTCTTAAAAACCCCAAGGGTAGGAGCCTCCACCACCTCTCTTGGAAGTTGGTTCCAGACCCTAGCCGCCCTGACCGTGAAATAGTGCCTCCTGATGTCCAACCTAAACCTACCCTCTGCCAGCTTGTGACCGTTATTCCTGGTCACTCCTGGCCGTGCTCAGGGGAACAGGGACTCCCCCAATGCCTGCTGATCCCCCCTGACTAGTTTATAACAGGCCACAAGATCCCCCCTCAGCCTTCTCTTTTGGAGGCTGAACAGGTTCAGGTCCCGTAGCCTCTCCTCATAGGGCCTGCCCTGCTGTCCCCTGATCATGCGAGTGGCCCTCCTCTGGACCCTCTCCATGCTGTCCGCATCCCTCTTGAAGTGCAGCACCCAGAACTGGACACAGTACTCCAACTGCGGCCTGACCAGTGTCGCATAGAGGGGGAGGATCACCTCTTTGGACCTGCTCGAGATGCATCTGTGGATGCATGACAAGGTGCGGTTGGCCTTCCTAACTGCCTCCCCACACTGCCGGCCCATGTTCATCTTGGAGTCAATGATGACTCCAAGATCCTTTTCCGCCTCCGTGCTGACAAGAGGGGAGTTCCCTAACCTGTAGGTATGGTGCCAGTTGTTCCTCCCCAGGTGCATCACCTTGCACTTGTCTGTGTTGAAACCCATCCTATTCTCATCCACCCACCCTTGTAACCTGTCTAGGTCAGATTGTAGCCTCTTGCTTCCTTCTAGTGTGCCCACGTCCCCCCACATCTTAGTGTCATCAGCAAATTTGAACAGGGTGCTTTTTACCCCCTCGTCCAAATCACTGATGAAGATGTTGAACAGCGCGGGCCCGAAACTGTGCAGTTTTAATATAAATAAAACTTCGGTGAAGAATGAATGTCAGAGTTGGTGCAAGCGATTTATTCTAAGGACACCAGCAGCTTATATGGTTTGCCAAAGACTTCTGTCTTTATTACCTCTTGTCCATTGTTCATAACTGCCACATATTAACCATTCAGGCTCACATTTTCCATATTTGGTCTCTAACATGGGCTAGTTTAATATTCAGCAAGAAATATTTCAACTCTTTTCAACAAACCATGAAAATACAGGTAATTTTGCTAATATTACCCAGTTTCTCCAGCTATCTTTTTGGACCTTTTGCCTCTGATTTGAAGCATTGGGGGCTGGTTCTGGAAGTGGAAAGTGCCCCTGAGAAAATTCTTGGCCACGTTACAAGCCACAGAAAAGGAAGAGTTTCACCACATGCTGTAGAAATGACTAGGAGTACTCATTCCTCAAATCTTTTGACGTTCCATCCTCATTACCCACATTTTCCAAGGCCCTTCTGAGCTTTCTGTACCATTTTGAAGTAGTTACTGGAATTTAGGGTTGATGTATGACCAGTGTTGTGCCTGTTTTTACCTTGTAAAGTTACTTGTGCCCTAGAAAAAAAGATATACTTCATTGGGACCCAGAAACTCAATCATTGTAGACTTGTTTTTATCACTCACAGACAACTCATTATGTGTATGTCACGACCTCCCATCCTTATGTGGATGGCAAATATCAGTCCAAATTTACAGCACAAGAAAAACCACCATAAAGTCCCTTCTGGAAATTATATCCATAATTGTAATCAGCAAGTCCTGAGTTTCTGCACTTAGCCATACCACCTGTCAGAATAAATTACTCCATGCCTTTTCTCTGCTAAATGCAAATGGAAATATTCCTACACAGACAATCAGCTGTTCCAATAAGTAATGTCTCTTACCACCTCTCTAGTGGTGGTCCACAGAAAGTAGCTGTCAGCTGTTACCAGCTAATGTGCATTACTCTACTTTAAGTGACAGAGGTCCATTCTAATGGATCAGGTCCAAGTTTGCTGATGTACGGTGGGCAGGAAAGCCGATTTTTATTTTGTTTTATTTGTTTGCTTTATAGGTCTTGTGGTAAAGTTTGAGCTTTTAATTTTTCTTCTCAACCTAGGAAGTTATATAGGGAATACATAGTCGTTAACAGAATATTAAAGTGAAGTAAAGAAAGAGGCATGTGGAAGTTAACAAAAACAACCAACCAAACAAAAAGCTAGAATTGAAGTTTTCAGTTCCGTAAGTGTTATTAGTTATGAATAGGATCCCTAGCTTGTTCATGCCCATGACAAATACTGCTCAGGGAATGGTATATTTGTTCCATGTTCCTTTTTTCCTCATCATATATTACCTGGATCCTGCACGGATCACCACGCTATTCATTTTCCTTATGGGCTTTTTTATGGTACTATCATAATAATCATAAATATTTGAAGAACTCAGACTTGAACTTTAAACATACCCCAACAGGGAATTAGCAGTTTATTAGCAGTTTGCACATAAGGAATCAAGACAAAGACAAATGCTAAAGGAAAAAAAAAGTTACAAATCCTCCCACCAATTTTGGGTGCCTCAGTGCTTGGGTACTGCAGTTGATTTTTCAGACATGCCAAAGAGGCACCATTGTCAATGACTTTTGTTACATTCATGAGCATCCAGTATTTCTGATAATTAAGCCCTGGGTTTCAAATTGATAAGACAATGAAGGCACAGAATACCTACCTGTAAGTGTTGATTTTGGTAACCTGCCCAATAACATGAAACCTACTATGGAGGCAGGATTAGAATGGCCCTAACCACAGGCCCATTCTCTCAGCTGTGCCTCATCTTTTTTACCATGTACCTTAGAGTTGGAAGGACATTTTCCTGTGGGGAAGGTTACACAAAAGCTAATTGCAGTGGGTCTTACGCCTTCCAGGGAAGCAACTAGTATTGCAACTGTTAGAAACAGGTTTTTGTACTCTGAGACGGTAATCTGTTCCTATGTTATCTGTTTTTGCAAATGCAGCAGAAACACTATAGAGAGCATTTTCATTTCACCACCTGACCAAGATTCATTCCTACAGTAGTTTTCATAATGATTTTTCATATAAAAAATAAAGGGCAAGGAGGACACACTTACCCATGCTGGCCTCTTTTTTCCCTACTAACTCAAATTCTGAGTTAACTAGAACAAAGATGCATTAATGACTGCTACCCAATTAAAAACTCTTAAAATACTTTCTAATATTTTTTCAATTATAAAACCAGTTACTGCAGGTAATAAATAGAGCAGATAATTATTTTGCCCTGAGGAATCTTCATTCTTACTTAATTGGCAGTAGATGACTCATTTCACCTTCTGCATAATCAAAATGACTAGTTTGTTACTCCTCTAGCAATGTGTGTGATTGAACAAGTTTACTTTAGCCAAGCTGGCTTTTATTCTGTTTTGCAAGACTCACTTAAACAGTCAGACTTCTAGGGTAAGTACAAGACACAAAAAAACCCCAAGGCAGAATCAATGTAAGCTGCACAGTTTTCTGTAAGTGGCATAGTTGAGATCAGTAGTGAACAAAACACATTTGCCCTTTGGGGTGTGTGTTTGCACAGGGACAAATTTTAGGCTGGGTTCCACCATTTTTAAACCAGTCTATGGTATGCTGAACTTCTGTTCTGTTACAGGTATGTACCGGTTTTGTACGCCAAACGTCTGTTCCATTACATGTATAGACTGGTTTCCAATCACTTATACTGGTAGAAATGCAATGTCTGTACCTGGCCCTAGACACCACCTAGAAAAAATGGAGTTAAAGTGACTGTTGGCCCAGCACAAAGCATGGCAGAGTAATAGAACCCACCCTGAAATGCCCTCACTGTTAAGCTCCTACAGCAGGGGAGGGGGGGCATTATTTAGCCTGCAGGGCCACTTCATGAATTTTGATGAGCTGTCAAGGGCTGCAAGGGTAGCCCTGCCCCCTGGTCGCCATCTTGGGACTGAAAGTTCTGGCCCTAACCCCTGACCTTTGCCACTGCAAGTCCTTCCCCTGGGGTTGACTGCATAATAGATCAAAAATAAAGTCTTACTTTTGTATTTTGTGCATGGGGGAGTGTGTGGGGTGTGGTTGGGGGTAGGGGTGTGTGTACTGTTGGGTGGGGGGGGTGCGCACACACACGTGCACCTGTGTGGTTTGTGAGTGGGGGGGCATAGAGTATGTTGCAGGGTGTGTATGTGAGGGGTTTGTGGGGTGGGCGCACAGCATCAGGTGGCAGTGAGCCCTTGGGGCATTCATGGTCCACATAGGCACTACTACCTAGTGGTGCACAGCTTCAGCCACTGCTGCACATGGTGCCAAGGAGCACAGCCTGGCCATCCTGCTTCTATAGCGCAGGGCTCCCCACTGCACAAATGCAGTCCCTGGCACTCTTGCACCACTGGGGGAAGCCCTGTGAGATGGAGCCAGCTGTCTTCCTTGCTCCCTGCCACCATGGAAGCAGTGGGGGGCAGGGCTCCCTGCCACTTCCAGTGGAGCTCTGGCAGCTGCACGTAGTGGGGAAAGCAGCAGGCTCTATCATGCAGGGCTTTCCCCAGTAGCATGGAAGTGCTGGGGGCTCTGTGTGTGCCACAGGGAGCCCCCTGCAATAGAGGCAGGCCAGCTGGGTAGCACTCCTTGCTGCCATGTGCAGTGCTGGCTGGAGCTGCATGCTGCTGGGCAGGCAGCACCATGAGTGCCCCAAGGGCCTTGCCCATTGCTGCTGCCACTAGGGCCATGCGAAATTTTGCCGAGTGTTGAAACGCTTTGAGTTTTGAAGCAGCCCAGTGGTGGAAGGCAGGGGAAGAGCCAGGGCTGCACTCTGAGCAGCTCTACAGACCCAGGGAGCTCAGCCTGGTGGTGGGAGGTGGGCAGAGCCAGGGCTGCTGTCCACTTCCCATTGCTGGGTTGAGCTCCATGGGGCTGTGGAGCCAGTCAAAGTGCAACCCTCATTCTCCCCTGTCTCCTGCCACCAAGCTGGATGACAGGAGGCTGCTGCTGCTGCTGCCTAGGGCCAACAGCAGCATTGGTCTTCTCCAGCGCTGGGCGCAGGCTGTGCTTGGCACCAGTCCCAGGCAGCAGTGGCAGCTGCCTGTCATCCAGCACAGATCTGGGGGCCCGCACCCCCGGGAGGAATTCAGCACCGCCCCGCAGCCCTCCTGTGCACCAGATGACAGAAGGCTGCCACTGCCTGCAAGTGTCACAAGTTTTGTTTATTGAAGTTTGAGGTGCAGTTTGTGAGAAGCCTCTGCACCCATCTCCTTGAAACTTGGCAGGCTTTATGCCTTCAGAAGGGGTTACCATCCCTGCATTTTTCACCTGAATCAGGAAAGAAATGACAAAGTTATAGGCATTTTCATGATTCCCCATTATAGCCTACAGGCCAAACGTCAAAACACATCGAAATAGTGAAACAGTTTCAACAAAATGAAACAGGACAGTGCCTCAAAGTGACAATGTCAAAACAACAAAATGAAATACTGTCCCTTCAAAATGGTGAACAGATGTGGAAACAAAACAATGGTGTTTCGCACACCCCTAGTTGCCAGTAGCTGGGACTGTGCCATGGGAGGGGAAGGGAGTTTGTGGGGGGCTCTCACAGCCCCCCACCCTCCCTCACACCCACACCCAGCCCACCAAAGCTCCATGCTCCTGCCACGCTCATGCATGGCAGGGAGAAACATGGCACAGCACAGAGCCAGCCCTGCCCATCCTGTCCCAGCTGCAGTGCACAGTTCCTAGCTGCAATGCCAGGACCCATGCAGTGTGGCATGGAACGAGCCCAGCTCAGCCTGGCAGCATGCGGTTCCTGCTCCATAGTCGGGATCCACATGGTGCAGCACAGAGACACCCTGGCCTGGCCCAGTGGCACGCTAGAATGTCAGGCACTCAGGTTGGGGATCGGTTGGTCACGTAGCAACCAAAGCCCGACTTGCTTGCTGCTGTAGCCGGCACCTCCAGCTGCTGGTGCCTCATCAGCTTTCAGATGAGCAGCCACCTGTGTGGAATAATTTCTAAATTTTAGAGCAGCCCCAAGGGCCAGATAGAATGGCCTGGCAGGCTGGCCCCAGCCCATGGGCCATATTTTGCCCACCCTGGCCCAAAATTATACTAGATCTTACAAACTTCTGAACCAAGGGTTTTAAAAAACTGGCCCTTGTACATGACCATGTAATAGCTGTTCAAAACCATGCAGGATAGGATGGCAATTCTGCTTTAGTTTCAAACTCTATTCAGAGGAAAAAGTAAGTCTGCTTTCCAGTATCTATATATTATGTTGTATTCTGCTTCCATCAGCATTTCCAGGATATTTTAGGAGGATATTATTCCAAACTCCTTGAGCATTTCTGCCGTAATGGGAGCCAATATACACCTGCCCCAAACAAGCAGTATGGAAGGCAGTTTTTTAATATTTGTTTCTATATAACATCAGTCTTCCTGCTCAAGAAAGGCAGCCAAACTATAGTCCAGTGATGAAATATAGACCAAACTGCTTTAGAAATGTATCCCACAACTTGCTTTCTTTCTAATAACTGAAGGCCTGGCCAAAGATCTCTGCAGAGTTCCATCTCTAAGGAGAAACCTTAAGAAAATGAAACCATACATGCTAGAACAGGAAGACACAATGATCTTGGAGACAGACATGGTTACGCTCTGCTGCTTTTTATGAGAAAACAAGAGCAAGAGTGCTGCAGCACCTGGGAAGTTGCCCACAGAGCCCTCTTATCTTAAAAAGGACCACCCATTAAAGCAGCTATTACCCAAGCATGTTCACTCTCAGATTATTACCACATATTGTGACAAGTTCTGTATACACACTTTCAGAGGGAATCAGTAAACCTCAGTTACTGTACATTACATATTATCCTGACAAGAAGAGTTCTGGCACCCACTGAAGTAGAATGCTTTCACTAGGGTTAGGGACAGAAATTACACATAAACCGGTATGAGTGGTCAGAAACTGGTTCAAATTTTAACACAACAGAAGTTCAGTGCACATACACGCTTTCAAAATGGCTGAAACCAGTTTAAGACACACCCAGATGGATGTAGCAGCAGACTTAACTGATTAGGTTAAATTGGTTTGTTGAAGTTCTATCCCAGATCCCCTCCAGTTTCAAGTCAACTCTTAGGCCTCCAGCACCCCAGGATACTTTGTGCCCCCCCTGCAAACCACCATGCTTTAGTGCCCCCTAGACACTGGTCCGGGCCACGGCAGGTATAAGGCTGCATTTCTGGAATCAAAAGTGAGGGTCTGTTTACTTGCTTATCAGCTCTATCTATGCAGTTTAGACTAACCTGCAAAGGTTGAACTGATTTAGCCTTGGGCTTTTTGACTGCCTGTACTTAGCCTAGAGGGCAGCACTGTTCACCCTTTCCTTCTCTGAACCCTACGCTTCCCTTCACCTCTGACTTCCAAACAAACTTTGTGAACTTGACAACAGAAATGCTGCAACAGCCCATGCTTCTCTGTAATCCTTACTTAGATATTAGATCAGGATTCCATCTCTCACTGACTTAAACAACCCTAACCAAATCACATCACTCTATGACATGCTCTCTCAACCTTGAGGTTGAGTAGAACTAATCTAAACTCTAGGAGAAGCATCATAATTATTCATTTTGCTTCAAGCCTTGCCAAATGGGCACAGACCCAGGCCAAGTACTCCCTGTAACTATTTCCTATTGTACATTGATTTGCAATTTGTTCAGTCTAATTTCAAATATACCAAGTGACAGAGCTTCCATGTTTCCCAGGAGAGATCATACTGCTGACTAGTGCTTCTTAATATTCACCCTTAAATTTCTCTTCCTTAATTTAATCCCACAACTCCTAAAATATTTATATGATAATTATTTTCCCTCCTTGGTCTTAAAAAAAACAAAACATTCTCCTGCTAATAGTCAGATATAATACAGGCGGTAGAGCCAAGTTATAAATATTCATCTTTTTATTTTCCATTTTAAGTCAATCTCTGTAGTATTATGCAATGCCAATGTTTAATAAAGAAAGGCTGTCACTTTAAAAGTTTGAGGCTGAATTCATGGGTCTGTTCTGTAAGAACTCCTCCTTGTCCTCTAAATAGGTTTGCTCTGAACCCCTTTGATTGTGTCCATGCTCTTCTGGTTATGAAAAGGCCAATCCTTTCCCCTTTTAAGTCAATGATAAAAAATGCCTTTGATTTCAAAGGGTTTAGAAGGTTTAAGCCAGTTTGTGCCCAGACAATACAATAACGCAGGTGCAGCAGTGTGAGAAACTTTTACATATGTAATCCATAGGCAGTTGTGGATATTGTCTCCTGCTGTCTGTGTCATATATGAAATTTAGAGTCCTGCTACAGCTGCTAGCTAGGACCAGTCTGTTAGCTGAATCAGTAAAATTTTATTTTTAGCATCAGAATTTGCATCTTTTCCTTCCTAATAGTTCCAGCATGTTCGTTATAGGTGCATTAGCACATCTTATACCTGTCCACAGTGTTTTAAGTGCAAATACAGATGAAATATGCAGCCCAAAGCTGCACTGCCCTTTGTTGGCATGCCATGGGTGGACAGCTAGGGAGCTATGAGGGGCCCAGTCCTTGCTGAGGCAGTGCAGCCCTAGCTGTTCACCCCAAACTGCGTAGGACAAGCAAAACTCTTTTTGTGCCACATACAGGCACCCATGCCAGGAGATGCCTACCCCTGGGTTTACAGCTTATTGCTTTAGTTTGTAAGATCCTACATAGGACTTTGAGAGCTTTTTTTAAATGTAATTTGGTATTGTGAATGCCAGTTTCTCTGAAAGTCAAGCCTAAGATATCTGAACATGGCACTAAAAACTTAATAAGCACATTTGAAAAAATGATCCTTGAGGATATATACAAGACACAGAGGAAGCAAGATTCATTATTAGTTATTGTATTGCCATCATACCAGAAAACCCAATCTCATTATGCCAGACGCTTAAACCCATACCAAGGCCTGTTCTGCACTTCTGTCGGCAAAGCTGTGAACTCAAGCTCAGAGTCCTGTTGGCAAAGCTACTAGTGCATTCACACTCAAAGGTGCTCAGCTGCAGTATACCTCCTTTTTCCTGACAATGAGACCATACCTCTTCTACCACCCATCAGCTGGCAGAACAAACATCACTTTCTGCTGGCTGCAGGGTCCCTTCAATAGCTGGGCCTTCCCAGGTTGTGTTTACCCAGTTCTACTGTAGCAGCTGTACTGGCTGGGGCGAGAGTTACTAGAAGCCATGCAGATGTGCATTTGTGTTGGTGGTTTCTCTATGCTCCCAGAACTACTCTGGCTCCAGAATTAGTCTAGTATAGGCAGGGCCTTCATAAGGGACTGACCCCTTTGGAATTTACAACTGAAACAGGCCAGGCAGGCTAACCGTAAGAGGAGAAAAAAAAGAAAAAGATGAGCTGATTTACACGTTTCATAAATACGTGATATCATCTAGAAGACATGCTGTGAATTAGACCAGATTGTGGGAAGAAATAAGAGACAGTCCAATGTTTAGGCAGAAGGCACAGTAGATTTGCATTTTACAGACTGAGTAAAATTAGAGATGTATAACATATGCTTTCATGCTCGTCATGGCATCTGAGGAAGTAATCCCTGTGCTTATGAATCTGATTTAGTCTGTCTATAAAAGGTGCAAATCTACCCTGCGTTCTGCCCAGCTTCAGACTAACATGGCTAATGATCTCTCTCAGATAATATTTAAGGCAATTAATTCAAATCCTAGAAAACTGATTTCTATCCCTACGTCTGTCAGAGACTGATCTGAAGCATCACTGGAACTTTCCACAGGTGGTCACCAATTATATTCCTGATTTTCTGGATACCTGACTAAGGATCCTAAGTATTCAGAACTTCTGCAAATCAGGTGCAAGTGAACCAAATGGGAACTATGTGGTAAATATTAAGTGCTATATGATGCTAAGTGCTCTGAAAATTGGAGCATTGCAAACTAGTACCCAAAATTTAGTGGATACTTTGAACCTTATTCTGTTTGTGCATCTACTTGTGTGATGCTGTAGAGTAAAAAACTCTGCAGCAGGATAGTGTTTATATTTACAAGTACTACCCTGCTGCAGAATTAATTAGTTTACTCCAGCTAATAGGGATGCGTGTGTAGACATGCAACTGTGCAGCTAAAAATTAGTCTACTGAGCAGCAGTAAATGTTTTACCCACTGTCATAATGAACATACACAAACAGGATCAGTAAAGGTTGTTCAAGCCACCCTAACCCTAGCACTTCCTAACTTGAGTGCTCAATTTTTGTGGCTTTAAATACTATGTGAAAAGTATAGTATTTTGTGCCTAATGAATATATAGCTTAAAGCTGCATTCTTCCCTCAGTTATGGCCTGTCACTCGACCAATGTAAATTGAGTTACATGTTTGTAACTAAAGGGAGAACTTTACAAATAGCTGGCAAATCCATCCATGACCGAAGTGGTTGAAGAGTGCCAGTGCAAGTCATTACTCTTATTATTTGCATCCAGACAAAAAATGAGGCTGACTATCTTGGGATGATAAGTTCCACAGTCAGTGCGGGTTAGTCTAGCTAGAGCTCAGTGGAATCATTACAATGCATCTGTAGAGGTATTGCAACTCTTGCAATGTTATCACTAGTCTCATATTTTATGTCTTCTATAAAAACCCAGTCTGGGGAGGATCTAAGCTTCTATTTAAAAGGAATAGGTTTTCCAACACTTGCAATTGTGGAGAAAAGTTTGAAAAAGTAACTTCATGGCTAGGAACATAAATTACATATAAACTGGTGTAAGTAATCAGAAACTGGTTCAAATCTGTAATGCAACAGAAGTTCAGTGCATATAAACAGCTTTCAAAATCGCTGAAACCAGTTTAATATAAACCTGGATGGATGTAGTATCACACTGAACTGATTTAGGTTAAATCGGTTTGTTAAAGTTCTGTCCAGATTCCGTCCAGATTCAAGTTAACTCACAGTCCCCCAGCATCCCAGAATGCTTTGCAGGGTGGTTGGGTTAGCCTTGGCCCAAGCTGTCTGCTCTAGCCCAGCAGGGAGGTGTGCTCTAGTGCCCCTGGGCTTTTGCAGGAATGTGGCTGCATTTCTGGAATCAAAAATGAGGGTCTGCAGCGTTGTTGGTTGTAGCTGTGTTGGTCTAAGGACATAGGCAGACAAGGTTCTTTGGGTAGATGAGATATCTTTTATTAGACCAACTAAATAGTTGGAAAAAAAGTGCAGGTCTTCAGCTAAGATTAGCCAAAGACCTGCATCCCTTCACACTTTTCCCTCACTTTCCCCCTCCTATCTCTACTCTTTGTCTTCCAAACTTCCACTCATCTGCATCTTCACTGACTTCAGTTTACTCAAGCTTCTGTTCTACTATGGAGATCTCAGAACAGCAGTAGAGTCCCCCCATGCCTGAGGAAGGGTGTTTGAGCCCAAAAGCTTGCAAAGAACTTCTATCCAACTATTTAGTTGGTCTAATAAAAGATATCACATCTATCCAAAAAACTTAACACTTAAACCTGTCCAAGTAAAGGCCTGTTCACTTACTTACCAGTTCAATCTACACAGTTTAAACTAAACAGAAAAGATGCAGTCAATTCAGTGTCAGGCTTTTTGACTGTCTGTACTTAGCCTAATGGCTCAAAAGGGGTACTATTCTAGGTAGCATAATATAAAGCCACTGACTTGCTTGGAGATCATGTGCCAATCACTTCACATGCATTGCAATTTTCTTACCACTAATACAGGAATGAGCATTTTGCCCCTCTGTAAAGTGTTCTGAGATGAAGAGTCCTATATGAGATAGGTGATGCTAATAATTCAGCCTGAAGGTCATTAATTTATTGTAAACCGATTCTAAAAGACAGCAGTTCAGCCCCATACCACATCCACTTGTTATCTCATTTATTTTCTAGGGTTATAAATATTTGGACATGGACACATGTAAATTACACCAGTGTGAATGTGGCATCAGTCTGTGTACCAATTAAAGTTACACTGGCATCTAAAAGGGACAGGTGATCAGCTTTTGAGCTAGTGGCCTGCAGTGGGATATGTAATAGCACCTTGCCACTAGGTGGTAGGGGAACCAGTAAGCAGGGTTCAAATTACGCTTAGACTCTTGGGGGTCTGCAGTGGTAGCAGCTGGAACGAGCTACCGCCACTGCTGCCTGGGCTGCTTAGAAAGGCATGGGGCAGGCTGGGGGCTGACTGGCCTGCTAGGCAGTTCTTATCTCTTATGGGGGGTGGGGGGGCTGCACTCAACCCTCCCATAATTCAAAACTTGCCAGTAAGAACCTGCTTGTGTTGAGCACTTGACTAAACTGGGATGAAAAGGACTAGGCTGTGGACAGACAGCTGATATAATAGAATTTGCCCTGGTGTGGTTATTCCTGGCTCCTAGCAATGTGGTTATTACTAGCCCCAGCCTAGGGCTAGATGTCCTGAATCTACTAAACATCTACACCAAAATAAAGAACACCTTCATCCTCAGTTTTGATTTCTGGAAGTCTAATTACTCCATGTCAGTCCATCCTCTTAAAAAGACTCATGAAAATTGGTCCTTCCCCAGAACTACTGGTTTCTGGAAGGGCCTCACATACATCAGATCATTAAAGCATAGATTATGGTTCCCAAGCATCTCCAAAGCCAGGAAAGAAAAAAAGAGAGACCAGCATTTCCCCAGGCCCCTTGGACAATCTGAAGTAAGGAGCTGAACATAAAGATAGATCCCTTTTCTTCCCTACCCTTCCCCAGCTGTTTTTTCTCAGGCTAAGGCAGCAAGTGTGAGCATGTCCCTACTTTGTCTCCTTCTACACATCCCAACATGCCCTGGCCTGTGCCAAGTACAAGTTACCAACCTCAGGGATTTGGGCCCTGCTTCCATTACCATAAAGGCAGAACTTTCAATTTGCTCCAAAAAATCTAAGAAGCTATTTCAGTCTTTTTTGCCTTGTTTCTAAAAACTGAAGAGAGCACAAGAGCAAGGCACCATTTAAACCACTACTTCCCAACCTTTTCCCCAGCATGACCCCAATTCCTCAGCATGACCCACAGCCCCTCCCCACCCCCACCACTGGGGACATGGAACTTATGGGGGGGAGGGGAGAGCAGGCTCAGGGCTCCCCACACTGCTGTCCTCCCTTTGGGGGGCTCCCACAGCCCATCGGGCAGGACCCAGTGCCAGAGGGTGGGGAGCCTTGGCGCCACTGCTGGTGCCCTACACTGTCTGTGCTGCCATGAAGAGGTGCTCTGTACCTGCCTGGCAGCAGCAGGGGCAACAGCAGTGAGCTGTGCTGCCGCCGCTGCTGCCTAGTGGGCAGGGAGTGCCTTGCCGTGGCAGTGCAGCCATCACGGGGCTCCTGGCAGCAGCATAGAACCTACCCACCCTCCTCTGCAACATAGACCCTGGGGGGAGGGCAGCATGGTAGGGAGCTCTGAGCCTTCAGCAGTCAGCCTGAATCTGCCCCCACCCCATGCAGAAATCTGGGGGGGTCACATGCCCCCCATGCCTCCCTCCCTGGGAGTGTAAGAAGCCATTTTTTATTGTTGCAAAATGGAGTCACAACCCCAAGGTTGGGAACCACTGATCTAAACACGCTTTTGGAAGTTTCTCCTTTATGGAAATCCCCTTTGAGACTAAAGCTGGTTACCCTGCGAAGTCCATCTGCACCTCAAGCTTCTCTGCAGCAGAACCATCCCTTCTGTTGGCAGAGTTAGTCCACATCTGCTGGGCAGAATAAAACTTCTGCTGCTCCCCACGAGTCAGTAAGAGGCACAGGTAGATACTGACACTGCTGCCATCATCCCTTCAGGAGCTGCCACCTTCCCAGGGTGCCCTTTGCACATTCACAGCATGGCTGAAGAATGGAACTGACAGAAGCTTAGGGCAGCAGTTGCAGTCTGCTATGAGAAGCCCTGACAGCAGGGCAAGACAAGTATGGACAAGGCCTTAGATGCAGTAGGGTGACATTGCTTCTTTAGGAATCTGGGCAGCTGATGTTGTGAGAATGATAGAGTTCTGCATAGACCTGTCCACATCCAGTAGCGTGGGTGCTATTTTAAATGCTCCAAATGAATGAGCTGAATAACAAAAACCACAGTGGCCTAAGTAGTACACCCAATGTTCAGCTGGGTATGGTAATGGATGCTGAAATCTAAATGCATCAACAGAAAGCTAGTTAGAGAGCAAAGTTGAAAGGGTATTTCAACAGAATCCATTGAACCACTCAGAAACAATGAGTATTTCCATATAAATATTGGGGCTTATAAAAGTCTAAGGCTAAGTACAAACAGTCAAAAAGCCCAAGGCTGAATCAATTCAGACTTTGCAGGTTAGTCTAAGACGTGTATATTGAGCCAATAAGCAAATGAACAGACATCCATTTTTGATTCTGGAAGTGCAGCCACTTTCTTGCGGTGGTGCAGGCCAGAAGCTGGGAGTCATGAGAGCACCTCTCCCTGCAGGGCTGGAGCAGACAGCTTGGGTCAAAGCCAGCTTGCCCACCCTGCAGGGGTGGGGTGAGAGGGGAGGAGAGGGGAGACAGTTTGCAGGGGTGGTGCAAAGCACACCTTGGGCTGTTGGAAGACTGAGTTAACTTATAAATGTTAAATTCAGGAGATGAACAGTTAAAAATCTCATTCCTGTTAATAATAGTTTACTATTTTTATTCCAACAACACTTAAAGGCCCCAGCTGAATCGGAGCCCCACTGTGTTAAACAAAACACACAGATATATGAAGAGCCCTTACATCTAAGAGGGAAAAAGACAAAGGCTGATAAAAGGAAGGACAGGAAGAGACGGAGTTTAAGTGACTCTTCCAGAGTCACATAATAGGTTAGTGGCAGATTAAGATTAAAACTCCAGGTCTCACTGAGGCTGCTGCTTTATCAGCTGGACCACCCTACCTCTGCAATCAGCCAGATGCCCTTTCACCACTCAGTAAAAACTAAACATATTTACACTGCCCATTCAAAAAAATTGTCATTGTTCCCTCATAAAATTCAAAGATAGCCAAAAGGTCCAAACAGAGCAATTAAAGTAATAAACACCAGCATCTATGTCACTCACAGTACTTTGCCATCAGTAATTCTCAAAGCACTTTAAAATAAAAGTATTATCAACCCTGTTTTGCTGATGGGGAATTGCAGGTGAAGATCTCCATCTGAAATCAAAGGGAACTAACTTAATCAGCCAGAAAGCCACTCATAGAATCATAGAAGTAGGGTCAGAAGGGACCTTGTAGATCTTCAAGTCTGACCCCCAGCCTGGGCAGGAGAAAAACTGGACTCAAATGAGTCCAGCCAGGTAGGCATCAAGCCTCTTCTTAAAGATCCCCAGGGTAGGAGCCAGCACCACTTCCCTAGGAAGTTGGTTCCAGCTCCTAGACGCCCTGACCGTGAAGTAGTTCTTGCGGATGTCTAATCTAAACCTACTCTCCAATAATTTGCGTCCATTATTCCTTGTTATGCCAGGGGGCGCTAGGGGAAACAGTGTCTCCCCCAAACCCTTCTGGTCCCCCCTAGTGAGTTTATAGACAGTCACCAGGTCCCCCCTCAGCCTTCTCTTGTGAAGGCTGAACAGGTTTAGGTCCCGCAGTCTTTCATTGTAGGGTCTGCCCTGTTGTCCC
>NW_017729031.1:86525911-86546638 GCF_001723915.1 Gavialis gangeticus
AGGATGGGGTGGGAGACAATGTCAAAGGCCTTGCTGAAGTCTAGAAAGACTACGTCCACAGCAACACCTGCATTCATTGCCTTTGTGACCTGATCATAAAAGGCAATCAGGTTGGTCTGACATGACCTGCCCCTAATGAAACCGTGCTGGTTGCCCCTCCACTGACAGAACTGGAAGTATTAACAGATTGCAGAAATATAATTTTGTAAGAAATAGTTTATAGTTCAATAATTTATTGTTCACCTTTCTATAGGATTCTGACCCATATACATTAGAACTATTTATATTCTCCATTTGACTACAAATTGTGGGACGGGCAGGTATTTAAATGAAGAGTGAAGCAATGAAAGAACAACTACAGCTGTTTTTAGGTATTCAGATAAACTTCTGCACCCAGAATGTCTGGACTCCTGCTAGCCAGGGCTATGCTACAAGACTTCATCAGCATAGCCATGATGTCAGACACTTGATGAAGTACAATCTCTAGTTACATCGGCAAAAATGGAATTTTTGCCACTATAGGTTATTTTGCTCAAGGGATTTGGAATGAATGATGGTAGAAAAATTAAATTTTGCCATGCAAGTTGCATATTCACAAGGAGTGTTTTGCTGACATAGCATAATACTATGTCAGCAAAGCATCCTTCTGTACAATAGCCTGTATTCAAGCTCATGGCTACTGGATTCTATAAAGGGTCTGAGCCCACATAATAGCGTCAGAGCTTCCCTTCAAGGTAAAAGGATATTTGGATGTCCAGAAGTTCATATCAAGGTGCTTTAACTTTTTAACTGATGAAATTGCTTCATGGTCCTGTGATGAAAGGAGCTAGAGGATTAGAAACAATGCAGCCTCAGATCTAAATTGCTCAGGGGTGGATACACAGCCCTTGTGAAAAAGGATGGAAATGCTCATAGTACAATGCTATATGGAGATAAAGTTTAGGTTTCATATGAAAAAATACCTGTCCATCTGTCCTTTCGCCACTGCTATATTTGCCCTGCTGCCTGTTGTCTAAGTGATATATTTTGTCTTGAAAATAAAAATGTAGGTTTTAAGAAAGGACACCACATAGAATATTTCTGTGGTGTCAAATCTGTGCTAAGTAGTGCCCTCTTATGGTATCTCAATAACAGTGAATTCTAAATGACAGGGGAAAGAGCGTGGGTTAACTTTTCAGTTGATATAACTGGTGCCGATGTACCGACTTAAAGGAGATATGCTGATTTACGCTAGTGAGACCATGTTTTCTTGTGTTGGAACATTCCATTTAGATCATTTCATAGTTATTTAAGTAACTAAACAGCACTACTACTTAATGCTTCTTATCTGATCTGTATGGGCAGATAAAATTGCTATGCAAAACATCAAAACAGGAGACTAGCATTTAAGCATCTGGGAAAAAAATGGAATTACTTTTCTAACAGATACAAAGAAATGCCTTTATATGAGCAAAGGCAACCTCTCAAAGTCTAATGCCCTAATAAAAAGTATTATTTGCCCCTTTTTTTTAGTAAGTGATAGTGCCCCAGTTACAGGTTCCCTGTAATAATCTAAATCAGCACAAGCCTCCCCAGTAGCAGATAAGTAGGAACAGAGGAAGTGGGTCTTGTTTTCCTTTCTGTACTGTGCATGCCTCAGTCTCTGAAAATGTGGCACAAAAAGGTGTACTATCCCAGCAAATGGGGAAATAATGAACCTTTGAGAACTCACCCCAGGACAAGCCTACTCTATGCTGGGCTGTGCCCTAATGGCACAATCAAGCCCTTTGTTGGACTTGTCAATACAATAAGGTGTGTTGTTAGCACCATCATTTTCAAAATGGAAATGTAATGATATGATGTCTCAGCATGAATATAGCATTCAGAGCTAGAGTAGAAGGAGAAGCTGACTGAAGGAAAAGGGGGAATAATCTAATAAAATCTGTTTAGACTAGTGGGCAGTACAACAAAGGAAATGGAATGCCAAGGCCCACATTGGACACCTATATAATCCCCCCCCCCAATAATGTATATAATAGAAGTGGACCATTAGTTCCTTTTGACAGTGTAATGTTTTCATTGCTTCCAGTCAAGCACCAGTAATGGAAGTGTTCTGTGCAGAATGATTATCTGGCCTGATATCAAAATCAGATACACAGACTTTTCCCCAAACAATCAAAAGTGTGAATCTGAGTCAGTTCAGCTGTTGTAGAACACTTATATATGGAAATGATAATTTCAGAATAAAGAATAGCCAAACACAGATTTCATCTTAAGTTGATCAAAACTGACTTTAACTACTTGTCTTCAGAAATAGGAATACCTGCAGTAGTCCATCTCAGTTCCTTAAAACAGATAGTGTGCAAATACCATGACTGAATTACATGTGCGTTACTGTAGTAGAATTATTGTGCATTTCCAATGAGACAGCCCCAATGGTCAGGAGATTGTGTGTGGAAGGGACTGTGAATTTTCCATTTTTTTTCCCCAAGCCTTTAGGACTCATGTTTTTCAGTCTTTTCTCAACTACAAGTGGTAATTTAAAAATCCCATCCAAGGAAGGGTAGTGGGATATCCAAAATCTTGACTAAGTCTATCCCAACCATATAGATGGTCCAGTAAAAATTTCTGCCCATCTAAAACGTTTCTACTTGATCAGAAGATTCAGCGAGGTAAGTCTTTAAAGGCAAAGACGTCAATTATGATACTTGTGATTAAATTGCAGGAGCTGTACATGCTGACATTTTTGTTCACTTAACTGCAGCCTTTGGTGCTTTTTCTTCACACTGGTATGCCACTACATTGATGTGCACTGTTCTGGTCATTATAACAATACTAGGGTTCCTGAAAGAGAGAAAAGAGCTCTTTTCATCTATGAAGAAGTAGGTTCCAGTGATCTGGAGTAACCATTTGTTATTTTAATTAAAAGGTAGTAAGAGAGGCCAAGTTAGATTCTGCCCTTGTCTACACCTTGCCTCCCTGCCTATACGTCTGCAAAGGGTATAGTTTGCCATTTACAAGCACATGGTAAGTATCAAAAATATGTAGCTTGCAAATGGAAGGTTCTTTGGGTATCACCCAAACAAAGCAAGCTGAGACTACATCCTGACATGAAGCCAAGAAGAATACACTAGTACAAAGATAAGAACATGGCATCAGAAGACATGGACACATGTAATGCTCAGACGGGTTTAAATGAGGTTTAAACTCAAAGCAGTTGAGTTTAATCTGTAATTAAATTCCAATTAAACACCACCAAAAGTCGTGTCTGGGGCCTCTGCCCTGGTTATTCTCTCCCCCACTCAGTTACGCTAGCAAGGAGGAATGGTCTCAAATTGCAGCAAGGGAAGTTTATGTCAGATATCAGGAAGACCACTCTCATTATAAGAGTGATTAAGCACTGGAACCTGTTTTACATTGTGGTTGTATAAACACTTGTCTAGTACTGTATAGATAGGGATAACCTTGCCTTGAGCTGGGGCTTGGACTAGGTGACCTCATGAGGTTTCTTCCAGCCGCTTTTCTATGCTATGGTACAGGAACACTAAAGCCCTGATTCTCAGCACTCCCCTTGGCTGGGGATGCTTGGTGTACACCAAGCATACCTAACCCTAATTTCCCCACCTTTTGAGTGTGGGTGACAGCTTGATATCCTGGATGAAATACTAATATTGTAATGGCCCTATAAGGGGCCTATTTTAGCCAACAAAATACATAGCATCTTTGACCTCAAAATGCTCAGCCCTAAGCATGAAAGTGCTTTTCTTTCTCTCTTCCCTGCCTCTGCCTACACTGTGTTTGGCATAAGCCAGGCCCAAGTTTTGGGCCCTGATATGTATGGCCTGATACTGCCCTGATACAGCCACTGAATACTAACAACTCCCTCAATTCCTGAAGCTGCCACCCTGGATTAGTGTATTAATTCTTTAATATCTGTAGTACTTTAAGCACTGTCCTGAGGGGGCTCACAACTGAAAACAGAAATCAAGGGGCAGTCTCAAAATGTGAAGTCCTGAAAGAAAGGCAAAAGAGACTGGGACCAACAAATCACTTGCTGCTGGGTGTGCTGGAGCATGTGAGGCTCCACTCCCCTTACTGAGCATCACCTTTATTCAATCACAGTTCACCTTGATTACAGGCTTCATGGCTTAGTATTCTCATGCCTGTTTAAGGTCCACTGATTTATCTGTTATTTACTTTACCTTTAAACTTTTACGGAGGCTGTGACAGATCTTGCGGAGCAGCTTCCCTATTGGAGAAAGCACTTGGTTGTGCTTGTGGAGTTTCGCTTTTTAATTTGCTCAGATTCAGCTTGTTTATGCAGCTGCACAGCATTTCTCAGCCAGCCTGGCTTCAGTGGACTGAAGTCTTTCCCCCTTAGAAGAAAAATAGCTGATAGAAAGGTAAGCTTTTCCTTTATACCTGGACTTGGATTGGGGCTTTGGGAATTAAACCAAATGCACACCACAGAGGACTGAGAAACAAAGCCAAATTAGTTGTACAGAACTTTGTGCCCATGATGTGCTACTGGGACTAGACTGCTTCCAAGACAAGTTAGCTCAGGCATTTCTACCCGGTACTGCACTTGTACGCAACATGCAGTGTAAGTGTACCCCACCTCTTCTCCCCAAAACAGTGACAACCTGTGCACTTTTTTAAATCAATTCCAAAAACTGTTTTAGGTACTAGTAATGCAGATGTTTTAGTGTCAAATGTGTGCAACAGACCGGCCACTTGCAACCACAGAGGTGGTTAGCCATTTTAGTCTGAATTGAGGCAGAAGGTAGGCCAAAGTGGCATCTTAGGGTGTGTACAGTTTTTTGCTACAACCAGTCTGCATTCACATGGTTTGCTTTAAGCTGCATATTCAAGCCACAGTTCACCTTGATTACAGGCTTTATGAGTGGAGTGGCATGTACAGGTGCTTACCAGTCCCAGGAGCCAAGCAGGAAAACAGAAGTAACTAACTCAGGGTGGGGAGAGAAATCAGGGAAGGTAATGGGTCAGGGGAAGGCAGAGGCTAAAAAATTGTCCAGTGGTGGGGGAGGGGAAGGGAAGAAAAACACAGCCCTGGGGCTGGTGGCAGCTGAGCTTTCCCATCCCCAGGGCCATGCTCTGAAAGTGTACAGATATTCAATAGATTGGGTCAACTCACTACCCAATTTAAGTTAGGTCACCTTCTCCAGTGACCTAACTCAGATAGAGCCTGCCATTTTTTTTGCTCAATTTAACCACTTGAATGCATGTACAGATGGGCCTTTAGATCCACCCAACCCTAGTAATATTTATCTAAATATAATCTAAATATAATGCCTGTACATACACTTTGGCTAGGGACAGACATTCAAAAAGCCTGAGCCTGAATTGATTCACTCTTTGCAGGTTAGTTTAAACTTACGGGCTCATCTCTGAGAAGTGTTTTCCAAGTTTCCTTTGAGGATTAGAACTGAGAGATTGGAGACAGTGGTTTTCTTGTGAGAAATGTGCCCCCACAGGTAATTGGGTATTTTTGTCCGATAGATTTCCAGTGTGCATTCATTCTGGTGTGCAGTTGTTGTTTGGTTTCTTGTACGTATTTTCCATCAGGGCATTTGGTGCACTGGATGAGATGTATTACATTTCTGGAGGTGCAGCTGTAAGATCCAGGAATGGTGATGGTTCTGTTGTGGGGTGTAGTAATTGTGGGGGTGGTGGAGATGTGTTGTCAGGTTTTGCATTTCTTGTCATAGCCTAGTGTGAATCCATTCGGTGTGTTCTAGGCCTGAGGAAGTGTGCTTATGGTGACAAGGTTAGCGAGGTTTAGTGCTTATTTGAAGGCTATGATGGGTGGCTCTGGGAAGATCTCTTCAAGAATAGGGTCTCTTTCTAGTATGGGTTGCAATCAAGGTTCCCTCCAAGCTGTGTGCATGCACAGCCACGCACGCTTTAAAATCATGTTGTGCACAAACTTATTAATGCCGCGCACCCTCCCAGAGAGGCGCAGCATAAAAGTGACACTAGAAGAGACCAATGGCAGAGGCACTGGGGCCAGCATGGGGCACTTACTGGACGTAAGCTCAGGCAGCAGCTCCTCCCCAAGGCCATGCGTCTCCTCACTCCCAGAGGCATGGTGAGGTGTGGGCTAGCGCGGGCGCAGCTGGGACTGGGAAACTGCTCCACTCCCCAGCCCTGATGCCACATGCCTCCTCGCTCCCAGAGGCAATGCAGGGGCTGAGGGCTGGTGCGGGCTCTACCGGCACTGGGAAACTGCTCCACTCCCCAGCCCCAACACCATGTGCCTCCTCACTCCCAGAGGCCAGGCAGGGGCTAGGTGCAGGAAACCTGTGTTTGAGTGGAGTGGCAGCTACATTTTCTTAGCGTATGGTCTAAAGAGGAAATGTAACCCTACACAGTAGAACAGTCCTGGTGTCTTCTACTTAAGATATCTCTATTCCTCATGGCACAATTAGTCAAAACAGCACCTCTGTGTGGCATATTAAGCAGGCCTTACTGAAAAATGTACCACTTAAAGATAAACAACACTTGAGCATTTTTGTAGAAGTTGGGTGTTTCAATGACACGTAATAAAGCAATGAATTAAAATGAAATTTGTTCTTTTACTTTTTCTCTGGAAATAGAAAGGGCTGGGGAGAAAAGAGCAAAGAACCATCACACCTACCAAAACCTGAGTCAACAGTTATTCCATATAAGAGAAATACATGCAATTCATTTTGAAAGCTTCAAATATGAGGTTTCCCAGGCAAGTTTTGCATGAGTTTAGGAAGAAAACCAACAAACTAAATGAAAAACATAAAAACCCAGAACATCCGCATACAAAGTTGTCTTCATAGGAGTTTTCCTTAATAAGGCCTCCAACATAGGCAATGGTTATGTTTACATAAGCATGGGTTAAATTTATATAAGCATAGTGTAAAGAAGGAGCCAACATGAGAGACAGTCTGATGCTAACATAATTTATTAGAATTTGGTGTAGACTAATTCGGGTTTGGGGAAGGGGGGAATGAAGGTGAACAACCATCAGCACCACTCAGGAAATCAACAAGAAATGAAAACCAAACCTTCCTCTCTGCCCCTTCCCCACCCAAACCCTACAGCAATATAAGAAGTGGTCCAGTGTAGGTGTCATGTTTCCATTCTTTACCCAGGTGGCTGCTTGCTCAATGTCAACAGGCTCCCACAAGCTTCTCCAGCCCCTTAATGGCCATACAGGTCCATAGTACCTACACCACCTGCCCTGTTTACCTGTCCACAACAGATCCTACTCCATAAAACTGAAGTAGCACCGTGTCATGCACCCAGACAAGTTCTACATGCATATATCTTTTAACCTAGACACAGTGTTTTGTTTCTTAAAAAACAGCAAAACAATACAAGAAAGACAAATAGACCTAAGAAGCTGCATAAGAAACAATTGTTTAAAAAGTAGTTTATCTAGGTACATACACCATAGTCTTGGCTACAAGACAAAAAATATATTTGGAGTTGTATGGTGCAGCAGTAAATATCTCGCATCTACACGTGTGGCTTTCTTAGGCTGTGGGAAACTAATAAACTCTGCAGTAGCTGAGTAGTTGTAAATAAGAGTACTCATCTTGCTTTGGAGTTGTTTACTCCACCACAGTGCACATGTAGACATCGGGGCTGGCTGGGGCACGAGGATACTTTAGTGTGGGGGGGGCTGCCTGCTGGCTAGCTCCGCACTAAAGCACCCTCATTCCCCAACCAGCCCCTTCACAGCATGTTGAGCCAGGAGGGAACAGCCCCAGGCTGGCATGCTGACTCCCAGGATCCTCTGCCAGCTGTGGCTGCTCCAACCCAGCTCAACATGTTGTGGTCTCAAGCGTATGTTCAAATGTGGCGCCTGGGAGCAATAAACTACAGCTTTAGCAAGCTGAAACAAAAAATAAGCTGACAAACATAGCAGATGTTACTGTTTGAAGGTTATTAATTAACTTTGTGATACAGTATAGTTTTTGTTTCACTTGTACATTTTAGACCAGATCCCAGACTGCCACAAATCAACCTAGCTCCATTTTAGATAGCAGTTCTATGATTCCAACAGAGTTATGCTGATTTAAGTGAGCTGAAAATCTAGACCTTGTTTTATTAAATGCAGAAGGCAGCCAAAAGCTCATTTCTTGGTACTAAAGGAAGAACAACATACAAATGCAGTAAAGCCTCAGGTTCATTCAAACATATCATAGTTTCAGGGGGCATTTGTACATGCCACAAAATTGGTTTTTAAAGCAGGTTACATGCCCTTTTGCACTGTTTTAATGGTGCTGCTGTTTGCACATTTGGCAGTGTATTGCACATTAGATGACTTTGGATGTAGCAAAATAAAACATGTCTGAGGTGTTTTAGTTTGCTACCTTAGTAGTCACAGAGAAAACCACTGGGCCCTGTGCAGCTCAGGGGCTGCGCAGACAGCCCAGCGGCAGTCTGTGTAGGCTGGCTCCACTGAAGAAAAAAAGTGGCAATCCATTTAAAAAAATGTTTTTCACTCCCTGGAGCCTGCCTGTGCTTGAGCTGCGTGGGGCCCAATGCTTCCCTCCGTGGCTGCTGTGCCCCCTGGGACCACTTGGGCTGACTTCATTTCACCAGCCTTCTTTCACCCCCATTTCCTTTCCATCTACCATTTTGTTACCCACCTCCATCTCATTAACTCTCCACCTCCCAGCTTCATGTCTGAGGGGAGGGGGAGGCCTCCCCTTGCCCACCCAACCCCTCTCTCACCCCCCCACCCCCACACACACAGAGCAGGGATAGAAGCTTGTCCTGGCTCCCCAGCCAGGGGCAACTCTCAGCTCCAGCTCCTAGTGAGGCCCCTGCTCACCAGCCTTCTAGTGGCAAGTCACAGCTGTGCAGATGGGGAGCAGTCAGAGAAGGTTTTTAGCTTTAAGACGTGACTGCTCCAAACTCAAGCTAGCACTAACACTGATCAGCATTTGAGCAGCTCAAAGTGCAGTGTGTAACAAGGCCCTAAGAGAGTTATCCTGCTGACAAAGGTGAACAGAGGATGGTGTCAGGTCACCAGATAGCCAATAAACATTTAAATATAGGCAGCCCTGAACAGTCAAGAAGCATGAAAATGTGTTCCCCAAAAGCCATAGGATTTATAAACTGAAAAACCATGAATTTGCACTTTAACTTCCTGATTTGAGCCTTCATGGTCCACTTGGGTCAAGTTCTCAAACTTCCCTACAGCTTTGCGGTCTCAAAATCTTTAAAACAAAACCAATCCTGATCTGTAGGAGCTGGGGCTGTAATGGACAGTAAACACAATGTCTTCCCACTTAAAATATTTACAAGCAATATAGGCAGTGATTTGTAAGTCAAGCAAATAATATACTAATGAAGACTTGTATGAGCTGGGAACACACTGATAAAGCAGTGGACAAGAGAGACCCCATACAGTGTGTGCATCTCACTAGAATTTCATTGTTCAAGAGTGTTAAACTTCAGTCATGATACTAATTGAAATGGAGGTAGAGGAAGAACCAAGTTGAAGCTACATCTTCCATTATATTACCTGGAAAATTAAGGAGCCTAACTCCTCTGGATGCATGCAGATTCTCAGCGGAGGGACATCAGGCTCACTGTAAACACATTTTAAATAGGGTTTGTTTCTTTGCAGGATATGGCACAGAGAAAAATGGGGAAGGAGATGACTGTCACCTCAGATGGACATCACTCAAAGCCAACGTATGTTTACAAGGTGGTTCTCTTAGGGAGCATGGTGGTGGGAAAGTCAAGCTTAGCTTTCTGATATGTGAAGAATAGCTTCAGGGAAACAATGCCGACTGTTGGATGTAAGTAAGCAGTCACAACATGAAGGATCCACCTTGCAGGAGTCTCTCTACTGAAGTTTAGGGCACTACAGGAGTGCCTTCATTGTAGTTCAAGGGCCTCAGAGCTTTTTAGTAGTTATGGGTTCTGTTTCTACTGTAATGATCTGTTGCTTTGGCAGCAACATCACAGGTAGAAAAGAAATTTGCTTCACCCTTGCAAATATAACAATAAGATGCAGAAAATTCTGGTTGAAGCAGATCAAACTGGACACACTAGACTGTGAGACTTGCATATTTTAAAATGAGGTAGGCTTTACCTGATATTGCCTTTTATGGCTATTCAGAGAGTTACATAAGAAAGATTTTTGGAATTTAAGCAAGGGGCTCTCCCTATTACTCTCAATTCCCACAGAAGTTCACTAGCAGGGAGACTTCAGCTGTTTGCAAGACATTTCTCTGCAGGGCTGTATTTGAGATAACGGGAAGCAACAGAACAAGAAAGCATAAACCTTGAAGAGAGCACAGGTGGAGTGAGTAATTGTGGAGTGAGAGTGACATCTAGTGATTGTTTTCAGGTGTTCAACACAGTGCAGGTTGCTGACAGTCTCAATACTGCCATTGGCAGTTTCTCTGGAACGTACCATGAGACCAAAGGGTGTCGATACACATGCTCCGAGGTGTGGGGGGCGAGAGGGAGGCAGGCGAGTGTTTCAGTTAGAGTGACTCCAGTACAGCCACTTTAATTAAAATGCCACAGTGTCGCATGTATTCAGCCTCCTGCATTTCAAAGTGGGTTTTAGTTAATTCAATGCATTTTAGATGAAAGCACCCCTGCCACCATTCTGAAATGCAGGAAACAGAATACATGCAACACTGCAGCATCCTGGAGTGTTTTAATTAGAGCGCTCCAACAGACTTGATTAATTGAGGCTGCTCCGAAGCATTCCAGTTAGAACATGTCAGAGCACATGTAATAGCCCAAGGAAAGGTGCCATTTTTATAGGCCTTCTTTCTCCCTATAAGGACATCTGAATTTTATTCCCACCCTTGTCCCATTCTGCTACAAATGCTTTTACAGTTGGGTTAGAAGCACCACCACAGCTATTGCAGAAACTGATTGCAAGCATCTTAGAAGCTTTACTTCAAGGCATCTTGCATAACAGCCCTGTGACTGCAGAGCATACACCAAGGAGCATGATGCTACTTATGTGGAGAAAATAGGACTTTGGAAAAAAGAAATCCTTCTCAGGAGTGCCAATTCTAGGGAGCTACTGTACTACAGCTGATAATATTACAATTCAGTGGGATATGGAAGAAAAGCTGACTTTTGGATTGACTTGCACACAATACAAGACTCAACACAGAAATTTGAGTTTTCAACCCAAACAAAGAAGTGGGGGGGAAAAATGCTAGGCTTGATCTAAAACTGAATCATTCCATTTTCTAGTTTATTTAAGCCTTTTAAAGAGCTTTTAATTTAGATAATTTTTTGAGGTCGGGGGAAGGGGAGATAGGGGAAGATATTTTAAAACAGTTAAAAAAATTGTAGCAAGTTCCAAACTGAAATTTCTTCTGACTTTTTAATTAGACCCCTCTGGAAAATGGGCAAGTTGAGGCACAAATATTCAAGGGCTAAATTGCAGCTTTGACTGCATGTTTGTATAATGGATTAAAGAAAGCCCAAGATCCTCTCCCTATCACGTACACTTCAGGTCCAGCATACAGCATATGCTCCTAGTCACCTCTGAAAAGCACTACAGGAAAAACAGGGAGTATGGGCTTCCTGTCATGACACCTACTCAGTCCACACACTTCAGCCCGTTTGGGGGTTGTGGAGGGGAAGAAAAAAATGCAACATGCTGCTAGCTAGCAGGTGCCAGCAGCAAGTTTCTCTCCCTGTTTTCAGAACAAGTGAAAGGTTGCATCTCAGAAATATGAGGCACAGACTCTCCCCCTGGGTCATACAACTAATGCTTGCTCAGAATTAGACTTGAGCCTAGATTTTGTTTTTAGCTTTTGAGCTAACAGCCCTCACCTCTTACAAGGGTGCAGCATATGCAAGTGGATTTGAATTCTGATGTTTCATCCCACACTTTCACCACATCTCTTCAGTGAGCTCTCCAAAGATAAAAATTACTAGCGAGATAACACACAACACATTTACATCTGTGTCCCAGTGGTTTTGTACACCAGGATCTGGAGAAGAAGGATCAGTTTTTCTCAGAGTAGTAAAATGTAGGCTACTACTACAGTAGTCTACTCCTGTGTGCCAAGGGAGCAACTAATAGTTTAAGAAAAGTGTTAAACTGGTATAGTCAGCTAAAATTGGCTAGAGTTCCAGATATGTAATACATACACCAGGGAATAGGCACTATGTTTTTTCATGCAGTAACTTCACACTGAAATAGCGTTTCATTTTTACATTTGTGTGTACATGTGCCTGGTGGGCTGACAATTCTGCTGAAGTTCACCAATTTAATACGCTGGTGTTACTGGGCGGTAACTGAATTTCACTTGCATCTTTTTTATTATTTCCCACATTAAAAAGACAGAGGCTTTCCCAGTCTCTAGGAGCTTAATTTGCTCTCCTTCTAAATGTAATGTCTAAAGGGTTTATTGTTCATCCTGAGCCATGTCTTCAGGCAGCTCATAGTGGACAAAGATTAACATTCAATACATGTGCACGGAGTCTTCCAAGTGAAAAGTACCACTGCCTTGTCATTTCTTTCAGGTTCTTTCTTCAAACAGATGATACATTTAGAGACTGCCAATGTTATGTTTGAGATCTGGGATACTGCAGGTCAAGAGAAGTACCATAGCATTTGTCATCTTTATTACAGGGGTGCTAGAGCTGCTGTACTGGTATATGATATTTCTAGAAAGGTAAGACTAAAATCTTGTTCATCCATCATCAGTCTCCAACTTGCCATGGTATTCTGCTTAATTCATAATAATGCAACATTACTAGTATGCCATAATCATTATAGCAAGCAATGAACCAAGGCTCCTGTCTTATAGTGTGCTAAGTGATAACTGTTTATACAGGTACATCATTGATGTTTTCATTAGTTTAGTTAGTAAATATAACTCATTTCAACATATATTATGGAAGACAAGTCACTACCCCACTTGATAGTGCCAACAGGAATGACAAGAGAGGTGGGTGGTGTAATGAGAAAGACTGCGTATATAGAGTTCCATATTCTAAATGGCTGGCCTCCCTGTTCTACAAATAGAGGTCTATACTCAAGGCCAGACAAATAGGAGAGAAGAGCAGCAAGACTGAGTGAGGCCCTTCTCCTTTGAACTGCAGAGGATTCTCCAAACATTAAAAGCAATACTACTCGAGTCAGCATGGCCTACTTTTATGGCTTCCCTACCTTTGGACACAGAAAGGGCCTACATTTGCAACACAACAATATAGCTAAGGACCTGGGAGCTCTTAGGTTCCGTTGTTTCTGTTGATCTTAGAGTCTTAGGCAATCTAGTCATAAAATGGCCAAAACAATGGGCCTGTTTCTTCTCTTCTACAGTCTGATAAACTGGTTTTTCAATATGCATTTATTTCCTTAATGCCATTCTGGTACCTCTAGATAGAGCTTTACTGTTTAGATATGATGAATGCAACTGTTGACAGCTTACACAATGTATTAACCTTTTATAACAAGAAGGCACAAGGTTAATCTCCGAAAGGAAACAATGCAACAAAAAGATTGGGTTCCAAAAATCAAGCTCCTCCCTTCTTTAGTGTCTGAAAGCCCTCCAGATGTCAGGTGGTAGAAATCAAGTTCCTTGTACTTTTTCTGTAGGGTCTGTCCAGGAAAAGGACATGTGCTATATCACATTTAGGAAATGTTTGAAGCTACCCCAGAGGTGAAGAAGCAGCATGCCTTATCCACTAACTCCTACTCAGTCCAGGCCAAAGCCTGGAAGTTAGGCAGCAAAGCTGGTTTAGCATGACCTTGAGTGCCCTCAAAGGAGCACACCCAAAACAGAAACCTGATAGTAGCTTGGATCATGCATGTAGCATCAGGCTAAACCAGCTACACAGCCCAACTCCAGGCTTTAACATGTGCTGAGCAGGAGAGATTGGGTGGGATGTGCTTCTCAGGGGAAGTCCTAAGCTTCCTATAGAGTCAATTTAAACAGGCTGTTTCTGAGCCTTCTGTTTCCCAGAGCAGGGGTTGTCAATCCTTTGGCCACAGCCCAGTGTCAGTCCACAGCATGGTCAGCTACTGGACCAGAAGTGGCCGTAGACCAGCAAACTGTGGCTCCCCAGAGCTGGGAAGAGAGGCCGGGGCTCCTTCTGCAGGGCTCATGGCAGCGCAGGGTTTGGCCCACCCCCCACCCGGGGGTCGGGGTATCCTTATTTGTCTGCCAGCTGGAAACTCCAGCTGTGGTCAGCTGTGACTGCTGGGCCACAGTTTGCCAGACCGCAGCATAAAAACTTTGAGAACCCCTGTCCCGGAGCAAGGCTGACACACTAAATTTTTCAGTAAAACAAATTCTGATTTGTGCATGGCTACTTAGGGATTTTCTACAGAGGGAACTGAACTGTGTGATGGTTATTTTGAGCTACTTCCCAGTGTGGACAACTCTAAATATATGTTAATGGCACTGCACAAACAAATAGTTAATGTATTGTAGACTTTAATTACAGCTCTCTGCCATTCTGTATATACCATACTTAAGTGTGAAGAACATTAACCCCTGAAAAAATCTTCATATTCAGATAAAAAATAAAGCCAGAATCAAGGCAGTCTCTGTGACATAAATGTGCATGCAGGAGGAACTGCATTATGACAGTCAGTTATGATCACATCAGTTCCATTCCTTTCCAACAAAATTCTGGACTTTAAGCATGATGATATCACAATTGGATTCATCACAATTGTCATCCAGGTCTGTTTTGTTAGACTACTTCACACAGATATATTACATGACCTGATAGGCTAGATGACCTGTTGTTCCTTCTCAATCTCACCAAATACATCTAAGCAAAATATTGGTGCCTAAAGTCCACACTGAACTGTCTACATGCACAAGTATTACTCATACACTGGCACTTCCCTTTCAATCTAGCTGATTATCTGTGGCAGGGAAAAAACAACACACACTGTTCACAGCTTGTGTCTTGCTGTGTGGTAATTTGGCTTTTCATGCACAGCACACTTACTCAACCTCCCTCAAATCTCCTTACTTTTTCTGGTGTTTTGGGGGTTTTGTTACTCTTTTGATCCTAGGCTTTACTTTGGGAAAAGTATCTCGTTCGAGCCTGGACAGAGTCATATTGATAGCAGGTCTTCATTTGATGTCCCAGCCATTGACAACTTGACTCTTTTGGAGCCGTGAACCTTAGAAGCTGTATTAATGTAATTAAAGAACTGGGCAAAAACAAACAAAAGAAATCCCCTAAACTATCCCTTTACACCTCCTTTAATTTAAATCTGAATTCAGACAGACAGCAATAGAGAACAATTAAACAGGGTAACTCAGCCACATAAAATTAATACAAATGGTTTCCCCACTTGGACACAATTTTATTTTCATTGGCAATACATAAAAACACAGCCACAAAAGCACACTATTGCGACATTACCTCCATGAGGGTCAGAGGGGAGAGTCCTAAACTGCTGTAAAGTTCTAGAGACAATGTACAGTGACAGAACAAATCAAACATATAGGGGTGTGCGAAACGGGCTGTATTCGATTCGGATTCACCCCGAATCAGGGACAGTGATTCGATTAGTTTTTTCTACACATCTTGAGGTACCAGTGCAGCTTGTAAATGCTGCAATGCTGGGGTGCATGGAGTGTCCCGCAGGACTGTGTGTGTGGGAGGGGGGGCCTCCACATGCTCGACAGCAAAACTGGAAGTGGACCGGAAGTATTTCTGGTCCAATTCCTGGTTTGCCAGGGAGCACGCTGGGGGCCCCCCCTGCACCTCCCTGGCTTGGTGATTGGCCACGGTGGGACCCCAGGTGCCCCCTGATACCCAGGAGGCACCAGTCGCTGAGCCAGGGAGGTGCAGGGGAGCCCCCCAGCGCACTCCCCGGTGGACCTGGAAGTAGAGTGGAAATGCTACTGGTCCACTTCTGGGTCTGCTGCCAAGCATGCTGGGGAGCCCCCTGCGCTCCTGTGGGATACTCTATGCACCCCAGCATCGCAGCACTCGTGAGCTCCTGCTACCTAGAGGCATGTAGAAAAAACATTTAAAGCTGTCTTCCATGTCCAAATTGCAGAATCTTTCTGAATTTCTCCAAATCAATTAGGAGGGTTCAGATTCGATTTGTAGAGATTAAAGGGTCCTCTGATTCAATTTGAATTTGGAGATTTGGCCACCAAATTGGGCCAAATCAAATCAGGGACCAAAGCTTCGCACAGCCCTATCAAGCAAGTATTTAAAAAGCCTGCTCCATCGTGAAAGAAACAACCCATCTCAGTCAACTATCTGTAATAGGGGCCTGCAATTCAAGTAAGTTATGCAGTGATTGTGTCATGTCTTATGGACACAGGAATGCTGACCAAGGTTTTGGCAGCAGGAGGACAGAGGAGTGGTACATTTCAAATTATTTCTATACTGAATGACCATTATCTGACCATTGCTGATTATGAAAGGCACCATACACCATTCCTTTAGATATGTTATATTAAGCTAACGTGACTAAAATTCACGGAACAAATCTAGAACACAGGTCTCAGACACCCCAGCGTTCCAGAACAGAGGAAGAGCATTTTACATCCATTTCTATATTACTTTTGGTTGCAGTTAGCATAACTACATTACTACAGCACTGTTGGCAAGCTAATTACCCCAGTGTCAACATCACAAAGATGCTACTTTACTTTTCTCACTCAAGGAGGCAGCTGTAAGGTGTCTCCTGAGCCAGAAACAGTGTAGCCATGTTCATCAAGCACTGTACTTGGGCAAATTACCTCTCCTTCAAGGAGACAATCCCACACAGCAGTGAGCAGGCTAATGAGCTCTGCTAAGAAGCAGAATTAGTCTACTCATAAGCTCCATATGCACGTAGGTACGAGAAACTGGTGTAGGAGGCAGCTTGTAGCTGCCTTCCAAATTGTAAGCAGTACAGCCTCATACTCCCAGTAGGTATAGCAGTACCCTGTCTAGTGTTGACCCAGAACCATTTTTTCCAATTTGCAACAAAAATCCTGTTTCAGGGGCTCCTCGACAGCACAGCCTCAAAATTCAGGATGGTTAGTCACTTTATTGTTTAACACTCTCTCTTGGTTTACAAGAGCTCCTCTCTTCTTGTTCCAGGAAACTTTTAAAAGAGCAAAGCTGTGGTTGAGGGAATTAGAGAAGGACTTTCTTCATGATGAAATAGCGATCATTTTAGTTGGCAATAAGACAGATCTTGCAACTGAATGAGAAGTCACATAAGAGGTAAATGGTATAAATTGCATCCAGAGAGAGAACTAAACATTTGCTATTTTTAGAGGTGCAATCTGATGCTGTTCCATCAGCGCAGAGGGCGCCTTTCACATTTAATAAATTACAGATAAACGCGTAAGTTAAACTGGTACTCTGATGAGTGAACAAAGAAAAGTCTTATGTACTTGTGTTGTTAGTACCTCATTAATCTTATCTTGCATGGTTTCAGTTCATAACTTTCCAAAATGTTAGACTTCTGTGAATGTGGTAGATTTGATTTTCAGCCAGGGCATTTTTTTTTTTTTTTTTTTTTTTTTTTTTTTTTTTTTTTTTTTTTTTTTAAGTCTGCACATGTGTTTCTATTGTGTCTTTTCACAGATTTTTATGTATATTGCAATGGTAGCTTCTGTTGTCCTAGTATACATACAACCAGGAAGTTGCTAGAACCGGTGCACTACTTTGTAGAGATTCAGCGTTAGACAGAGTGCACCCATGGCTGACAGGCCTCAGCAGGAGATGAGCTGGCAGATGGCCTGGGTGGTGCTGTTGTGATACCCCTCCTCTGGGGGTTAGATACAAGGCTATGACAGATTAGAAAAGTGGGAAAGGGATTAAGGAAGGAAGGAAAAATGTTTTAAAAAGCAACAGAGAGAAGTTGCCTTATCACCAAGTTTCCTGGTTCATGCATCTAAAATTATAGCATATGAACAGTTCATTAACTCGTTTGTTATTTTAAGTACTCTTGCCTTTAGCTGAGGAGTATTACAGATTCTCTTTTTCATCCCTTGCTTTGAGAAGGCACAACTCTGCACAAACCAAGCCATCTACAAGGAATTTTGCCCTGATGCTTATTAGTCAATGTTGTGTTTTTAGCCCAGGCAACATGAGCAAACATGTTTCCCTCCAGGTGCATCATAAAAGAACACAGGCATGGCATAACCAACAACAGCAGCCCATCTTCTCAACTCATGCTCCGTTTTACCTTAGTACTTAGCCCTCTAGAATGAAACAGTAGCAGTCGCTGGAACATTACCAGATTCCAAATGCTGGGGGAATAAAATCAGTGTAAAGTAAGTCTACAAAGCTCCTTCTTAGCATGACTAAACAGCTTTAAAAGCCAAACAAACAAGCAAGCCCCCCTCCCCCAAACAACAGCACCCCATTTCAAGTTTTGTCTGGCCTCCAGGGACACAGAGTGCAGTTCTAGGGCACATGATGAGCTCTGTTCCTTCATCATGGCTTAACTTGCAGGCTTGAGGACACACAAAAGTAGGCGGGGCTTATTTCCCAGTAGATCTCCTGAGTTCCCCCTAATGTCACCCTGTAGAGGCTTTATCTTAGTAGCCCAACTGAAACCGGCAAGGTACCATTACAGTTTAGAACATGCCTAGTCTTTTCCATCATAACTTTCCTTCTGTACACACCAACTAGGAGGGGAAAGAATTTGCAAGAAGCAAAGGCCTACTGCATGCAGAAACATCCGCAAAATCCAACCACAAAGTGACTGACGTTTTTATGGCCATAGGTAAGTTCAGAATAAGCAGCTGTTGTAATTAATAGCAAAGATGCTGTGACCCATGTATGTGGTTCTTTGTCTTCTGTCCTTCAGAGAGCTGTCAGTCTCACCCCTTATGTCCAGGAATCATTGAGTTTGAATCATTTGATAGAGACTCACAACCTGGAAAGCTCAGCAATATTGTGCTCCTAGGGACAGGCATGAGGCGACCAAGTGCACTCTTGCCAGCAAAACACTGTCATCAACAGTCTGCAAGACAGACCCAACCAGCAACCTCCCTGCTTAGAACAGAGACAAGCTGCGTCACCACACATGGCAGCAGAGAAAAGTAAATTTCCAATGCTTCACGTCTAATCAGAGGACGACACTTAAAATAATTAGCTTACAACAGTGCTCGTCAGATTGGAATAAGTGACAAAAAGGAAGAAGTGAGAAAGCAGAAGGGAACAAACAAACAAGGAACGAGGAATAGGAAGAGGCACCTGCACCCACTTCAAAAACAACACAAGACAGCCCTCAACCCCAAGCTCCACCACTTCCAAAGCAAGCACTCCTTAACCGAGAAAAGCAGAGAGGTTACTATACAACTGCAATGATATGAAGTATTACTTTTATTATCCATAACATGGAATCCTAAGGATACCTAGCAGTATAATTTAAAACAGGGTATGATACTCAGAAGTTTGGGAGACTCCTCAAATCTGAACTTCCAAGGTCACCAGGTAGTCTCCCAGCAGGTAGCCCTTCAGTCATAAAGCAAGAGGGGACTGCCAGGCTCCTACACTCATGAGTTATAATCACTGGCCCCAACAGCTCCAGGGGCTGATCGTTTCTTCCTGCTCATCGGGTTCCACTTTAAGCCTATTTCTATCTTCACCGCTGTCGGACACTATTTCCTATTTGCATCCAAGTATAATGCAAGAGTACAAATAAGCCATCTATTTCATTTACTCCCTGAAATTAACTTTTATAGGATGTAAATTAAAGCCTTGAGCAGGTTGAGAAACACAGGGCCCGATACCCAGGTGAAGTATTATAGGCTGTATCCCCTCTCTTCCTCCCCACCCTCAAACAGCTCTCAGTAGTTCCATAGCTTCATTGATGAACCACTTCTACTGCAGGACAGGTAGTGGCAGCTGAACAGTCTCCTCAGGACCATTCTGCCTGGCTGAGGATGGCATGTTCTAGCTACACCACAGTCCCTCCCTGGTAAGGGAAAGACATCTGGAGAATACTTACTGTTTTCACAAACAGCCAGAAAGTTGTCGTAACAATCTGAACTGGGTCCAGGGATTTGGATATAGCATCATTACAGCTTAGCTTAGAAAGATTAACTTTTTTTTTTTTTTTTTTTTTTTTTTTAAATATACTGTTTCATAGCTCAGAAATTATTGCAACAGGAGCAACAGAAGGAGACTACGCCGGTCCAGTCTCAGTCCTGGAAGAAGTCACGTGTGGATCTGAGAGCGCCAAACAGTAACCAGATTAAGAAGTGCTGCAAGAGCTAAATGAAATGGCAGTCTGGCCTAGATTTACCATTAAAAGGGGTTTAGGGGAAAGGGGGAAGGTGAGTGTGCAAAGACAGGAAGAAGGGAGGCATTACATATTGGGCTTAGTGTCAATTTTGATAGGACAACAAAGTCCTTATGATGCAACTGGAAGATTATATGTTTATTTTTTATTTTCACAGTATTAGTATTAGAATAACAAATTTTCAAATAGAAACAAGGGCAAGATATACATGAGCTCAAAAAGCACTGCCAATGACCATATTTTCTGTAAGAAACTTCTGCGTTGTATAAGAATACAATATCTAGCATCACCATAAAAAAAGACAACACTTAAGACAATGTTCTGCCCTCCCCCCCAGCCTTCTAAGTTCCACAACACACACAGACATCTTTGGAAGAAGCTACTAAATCACGTATGCAAGTAAGGCACAGAATATGAAGTATGATCAAACTAAGATTTCTCTACAAACTCTATAGCAGATGCTTTCTTGAACATATCATGATTTGGGCGGCGGGGGGGGGGGGGGGGGGGGG
>NW_017729031.1:86551638-86560055 GCF_001723915.1 Gavialis gangeticus
AGTGTTTTTTGAAAATATCATGATTTGGGCGGCGGGGGGGGGGGGGGAAGGGGAGAGGAGGAGTTCAGCAGGGGATTTCAGAGCCCCCAGCTGCTGGAATCAAATTAAAACTAAAATTCTTAAGTAATCATTTAACGGGAAATTTTTTAGGTCTGATGACTATAGAGGAAAGCACAAGAATAAGAACCAGAGCAACTTCACAGATCAGCACCAAGACTCAAAGAAATATTAAGTTCTTTGGGGGATCCTGACTCAGGATTTGAATGTTTGAGGTTGGCAGTACTGCTGTAGCATATATTTATCGAGGTGTGTAAGTGTGAGAGTGAGTGTGAGAGTGAAGTGAGGGAGAAGGTGCAAGTGGGGTTGGAAGGGGAAGCAAGGGATATGATGCATTGCAACACAAAGTGGCACAATAACCCTGATGTACTCAGGAGAATCAGGCCTTTGGACAGAAAAAAGGATCTATCCTAGATGCTTCTCAGTATGGTAAAGCTGGTTAGAGGTACTGTCCCCCCCTGCCCCAGTCTACATGTCCTCCCACAATAGTTCTACATTGGCAAAAAGCCATCTTCTACTGGATTAAATAATTTCATTTGAGGAAGTGCTATACCGGTCAGGCCACTCTTTCCAGTGTAGGCATTTACACAAAGAGCTCCCAGTATAGCCATTCTAGCAAATCATGTGTAGATTAGGAAGGCAGTCAAGCTACCTTGTGTATATCACATAAACAATTTACAGATTTGCTTTCAACTCATTAAGTTTGGTAACTAATCACAGAAAGCATCCATGAAGTATGGGGCATATCATTCAAAGACCTACTTGCAAGCTTTCCAGCAGAAGAAAGTAATGTTTTTCCCCCAAAACTGTGCGCGCCAAGTGGTGGCTTTTCTTACTTTGAAGATCATTATTAAAAAGTCTGAAGGAACTTTGCTCAACCATTTTTTGGGGAAAAAAATCTCATTCCACAGTAGACCAAGCATGAAAAGCTTGATCTGAAAGACATGGTCAGAGTCACAAGCTTGTGATAACAGGGATTTCTAACTGAGCCATTTTATTAGCTATAGCAGTTTCAAATGAGTGGTGCAAGATACTAATATGCAGGGAAAGGAAGTGAGAGATGAAATACCAATGATATCATGTGATAGCAGAATCTGAGGTTCTAGTCATAAACCCATTGCTTACATGCAGGTACCCTCTAGACCTAAATACATACAGTATTTAATAAGCTATCCCAAATATTGTTGGCCACATGCTTCCTTAGGGGTAGGTATGTTTTCCAGATCTTGACATACACAGAAGCTTGTCTGGAGCTGTAGTACCAGACCTCAAAAGAGAACCCAGCGTAGGTGGGGAGGAATGGTCTGTGCCCTCTAAGCATGAGAACAACCTAGGTTCATATCTCTGCAGGCTGTGCAGCAGGGCTATAAATCAACTTTAGACTCAGTCAGCATGGCTCACAGAGGAAGCTTGGTTTCCAGCAAAGGAAACCAAACTGGGTATTGATTAGCTAAATAGAACTAGCTGCCAAGTTTCCTGGCAGGTTTCTTTTACTCTTGGTAGCTTAAAAACAAAAGGGAAATTAAACACTTATCTGATAGACTTCTCAGAAGTGCACTCTTCTACTAGAAGTAAAGAAGCCCATCTCCTAGATAGCTTCTAAGAAGGCCAGTCTCTTCCTTTTAAAAACTCTTAAGACCCTTCCTTGTCCTGCTTAAACACCTGCTCTGCTAATTATAAAAAGCTGGGCTCTGTAATTGGCAGATTGAGCCTGATATCTGGGGATGGTACTTAGTTCCCTTTGTAGCAAATTAACCCTTTCCCTACCTGACTTACTTTGAGACATGCCCATTCCATCTCATGCAGAAGGGTGCAGATTGCAGCACCTCTAGAGCCTTAAAACTATACCATCATAGGAGCCCTATGCAAGTCATTCCATTTGCTTAATAGTGTTTCTTTGCAGGAAGTGTTGCACACTTGTATGTGTACTGGATATATACAAAATTTGCTTCCCCGTGCAACCCAATACCAGTCACAGTTTGTTGCCTGTTACCTACCTTATGACAAACTCCAGTTATCTGCATGTTAAGTGCTTGAACTGCGTAAGTGCATAGGAACTCCTAGCCCCAAATTTGTAAGGCTACTATAGTGCACAATTGGTGAAACTAACTAGGTACCATCAATTTCAAGGTTTCTAAAACAGCCCTGAACTGTCTTGGTCCTGTCAATTTTGAAGCTCTTATTAGAGGCATAAGCCAGTCTGGAAAACAAGATAATAAGCCTTAAATGTCTGTGAAAAACCTGCACAGGCTACTTCTCTAGTTAATGAGAATTGTATACATTAAGTTGGCGCTAAGCATATACGCCAGGTAAGTGCATAGGCATTGTTAATTCAGCATTCAGCTGAGGGCATGCTTTTAAATGGAGTAGCCTGTACATCTCTTTTGCCAGTGGAAAATTTTCTTCACTGCCTTCATTGGGATGACTCCCAAATCACACAGGTTTAAGGGAGGATAATCAGGTCTAAAACCATCCCTTAAACCTCTGTTAGACCCAATAAAGTTATTAAAATTGCAGAGGGTGGACCAGGGCAGAAAGCAATCAAAAGCCCTTGCCTTTCCTGTACGTGCCCTGACTTTGTGTTATTATTACATAGATGCTGGGTGCCATTTTTTTCACCAACACTTGTTCGTGCTAGAGGGGTTCAGTTCTTCACTTTTTTTCCCTGAGCACAGGGATACTCTAGGTCCATAGCTCTGCAGGCTATGCAGTAGGGCTATATGTCAACATCAATCTGTGTCACTATAGTTCACCGAGAGGCCAGAGGAACCAGATTCTTGCTCAACTCCCCTTGACATTTTTTGCTTTCCTGAGACCTAGTCTACACTATAATATTTGCTGACAGAATTTGAAGTCCACCATCAAAGTCCCTCTATGAAAGCACAGCTCCTTTCTGCCTCTGCAAAGCAGAGTAAAGGTTCTGCACTGTTCAGCAGAAAGGACATGCAGACGCTCTTAGGATGGATTTGGTGTCTCTTTCAGCTGCCGGTGCCTTCTTGGGGTGCACTTCGCCTTCTTGCATTATAACTGCTCTGGCACCTGGGCAGTCATGGTAGCTATCTGTTATCAGAATTTCTGGGGCAGAACCAGGCAAGTGTAGACAAGGGATGTTTGAAAAAATATTTTGGATGGTACATGCATGTGGCAGGGGATGAGCTTCACTGATACAATTTCTCTTATCTCAGCACCTCCTGGCCATTGACATATGGGAGCAATAATTTAGTCAAGCCAGGGACACTCTCCAGCAGTAATCCTATTCATTTGGAAGTCTCCTGATGAAGGTTGGAACACCCAGTACAAACTGGTTTGTTGTTTGTTTCCTCTGATTTCTTTCCTCTCCACATACAGAAGCAAAGTAAGTTCAGGTTTAGGCTATTGCTGAACATGCTGGGTCAGGACCTTGATTTTTTTATCTACCACATCATATCATGGCATCCCATCTGAGTGGCTATGCTGTCATAAGCTACAGGGCAGCAATGGTGAAGTCATTAAAGACAACTCGGTGTAATCCAGCAACAGTGTATTGGTTACAAAGGCACAAGAACAAATGGGTATAAACTAGTTATAAATTAAGATTTGGTTGATTTCTAACCAATACAGCAGTGAAGTTTTGGAACAGCTTTCCAATAGGGCTAGTGGGGACACAAAAAAACCCTCTGTGTGGTTTTAAGACAGAACTTGGTAAATATATGAATGAAATGATATGAAGTGGCTACCTGAGGTAGCAGGGATTGGACTCATGACTGAGGAGGTTCTTTCCAGTCCTATGTTTAAAAGTATGAAGACAGCAGAACATACTAAATTGGAAGTTGGTGTAGAAGGAAGAAAGGACTATAAAGATTAAGCACCATGTTGCTTGATAGATTTTAAGGCCAGAAAGTGCAGTTAGATCAACTACTGTCTGTGTAAGTTGCAGGCAAATCTGATGCACACCAGCACGGGTGACCAGCTAAAATAAGTGCAAGGTAGAAAAATCAATTGCCAATTCAAGTGAGCCAGACAAATAGAGGGATTGTTATGTGGGTGGAAATGCCTAAATGCCCAACAAGACTTCAGCAGTCTGAATGGCTGCAAAGCCAGATATGTAGGATCAGTATCACTACTGAAATAGTCATCCTGAATTACCAGCTTCATAAATAATGAGCGTTTCCATATGGTGTGAGATATTTAGTCAGGAGAGTGGGGATATTTAATGTTCTACCTGTTTTCAGATAGATTCTGAACCTAACCTTTAACAGCAGGTTGCTTGGTCTAGTCATCCAGTCCAAAGACAATATTTATAGTAGTGGTATTGTGGAGAAGGGAGGCAAGCAATCTTAGGGGCAAGTGTCCTACAGCCATGAGTGTCAAGAAGAGTTATGAAAAGTCAGCTTCATCTGAATCTACAGCAAACAGGTGAAAAGCCAGGTTCTCAGATTTTATTATTGTGCTGATCTGTATAAAAGAGCCCATACTCTATGAAGATCATTAACAATAGGATTTGTATTTCTTTCCCCCACCAGTACAGCTCCAAATTGAGAATTTCTGTTATAAATCACCACGGACATAAAGCAAAAGTAAGATGAGGAGGGAGGAAGTAAAGAAAGGTGGTGGGGGATGGAGGAACAAAAACAGACCAAGGAAAATTGTCCAAACTACTGGAATTATTGACTGCTCTTTGGTTGATATAATGTATAGCCACAAAAATACATTGAAATGAGACCAAGCATTTTCATTTGCCTAGAAGAGAGGCTGGAACATGGAGAAAAGAAAGGAAAAAGGTTCTTTTATTATCATCATTTATATTCATTCTTTCTCTTAGTAATTTCATTCATCTTGGATGGATTCACTGCTTTCTTCTAGAGGGAAGCAAGCTTGCCGATGTCCATAGCCAGATTTCTGGAGGCTCTCCCCAGCAGCTCTCCTCCGGCCAAACCTTCCTACAGGTCGGATCCCACGGCCAGTGTACCAGGAAGGGTCAATGTCGGGGTCTGGAAAACAAAATTCCGGGATATAATGAGAACATGAGGCTGAGGGAAAGGTCTGTTATACCTGCAGTGTTGTCAGTGGTAAGCAGCCTAGTCTAATGGCATAAGAAATACTAATGAAGAGGACATAGTGGTGCTGCAGAGGAAGGACTTGGGGAGTTGGAAGTAGGCCACGAGGCCTGTCAAGTTCATGACTTCAGTTCACTGCTTTTTTTTGCTAGTCCGGCTCAGCATTGGACCTACTGATCTCCAAAGTTCATAGGAGAAAGTACCTGTTTGGAGGAGAGCCAGGGCTGAGGAAACAATGTGAGTCCATGCCTGGGCCTCCTTGTCAGGCCTGGCTAGAGCCCCAAGTGAGGTGGTGCAGGCTCCCACCCTGGGGGTTTTTAAGAGGAGGTTGGATGACCACCTTACTGGGGTCGTTTGACCCCAGTACTTTTTCCTGCCATGGCAGGGGGTCGGACTAGATGATATGCTCAGGTCCCTTCCGACCCTAGAAACTATGAAACTATAATGAGCTTTTCTTCCCTGCACAGTTAGCTCAGGTTGTAACTCAAGTATTGCTACTAGCTAACTCCTGTCCACACGTAACTTGAGTGTAATGGTGTTTTTAACTCAAGCTGGTTAACTCACCAGGACATACTGGCTAAAATTAAGAGCAGCATGGGGTGGGCAGGGAGAAGGAGGAGACGGGGATCATTGTTATTTGGGATCTACGCTTGTCTTCACTAGCTCAGGAGCTGGCCTTGCTGCTGCAATTAATGTGGGGACTTACTCCTGATTTCCATGGATCGCTCGTGGATTCGACAGTCAGTGTCAGGCAGGTCCAGGCAGACCAGCAGCAGGCACATGAAGCAGGCAGCCCACAGGTTCATTCCTTTCAGCTCTCCCAAGGCCAGTGGCTTTTGCAAGAATTTAGCAAGTCCTGATCCCAGGCTGCAGAACCAGATAGAAGGAAGAGAATTAAACAGTTATCTCAGTGGGGAACAGGTAACCGTGAATGAACAAGTCCACTGTCTTCAGAAACATGATGTATGATCAGCATGGCCACCCGCACTTCAGGTATACAAAATATCATGAGTTAGGCCCCCTTAAATCAGGAAATTGGCTTAAAATGTCCCGGACAGTCAGCTGACCTTTTTGGGTTTCTTTTTTTTCGCCACCTAGGTTCTGACACATTAAGTTGCATGCAGATTGTGTTTTCCATCTTTTTTTTTGTAATCATGAGGACTAGAAACCTTTAAAGAAAATTCAGGATTCTCCTGGACTCTCTCAGTCCAAAGAATTGGGGATTTAAGAGAAACTGTTGCAAGATGCATGACAGGATTATGAGAATTAGCAACACTGTGATGCTTCTTATTACTAAGAAAATACTAGCAGGTGCACACACGTAAACACATGCACTGTACAGCACACACACAATCCCACTACATACACATGATCCTAGTAGAAGTGAAATTTTCCCATTAAACTTTTCTCAGCCATGTGACTTTATAGTCTCATCCCTTTTTTGTCTCTCTCCACTTGTCAGGTTGAGCTTAAAATAAGACTAAAGAACCTTGTCTGCAGACAGATAAAGACCATAAAAGAATTGTGGCCATGTGCAATCAGATGGACACCCATATAATGTCAATTTGAGGGGGTAGTTTCCTACAACTGTGACAGGAGGCCAAGTTCGGGGTGAGGTGGATGTAGGCAATGAGAGCAAGCAGTACATTTCTGTTCAGCTCTCCAGAGAGTCCTGGAGTAGCTGCTAGCCAGTGGGTTACTGCTAGGACTTGCTCCTTTTAGCAAAGGGATTCTGAATGCAGTGGCAGTGTGGTTAAGATGTCTCACTACAGCATCAGACGTGTTCATTTGAATCTTGCTCTAGACTTGTGCTGAAGGCTGCTCTGAGTTGACCCAGTTGTAAATGGGTCATTCCTTGTTACTCAAGCAGGGGAAATCAAAGGAGGTCAGATGTGTTCCTTGCCTAAAGAAATGGTTGAGCCTTTGTTGACTAGTACAATGGGTTTCTAGGCATAGGATGACCTTTGTTGTTGGTCTGCTCAGAGATCAAGGGGGTGGGAGTGGATGCCCTGGGCCTAGTATTTGGTAGTACTCCTTCCTGGTGATAGCTGTGCCGTGCATCAAGAGAGGGCACCAAGCACCAGGAAAATTCTGTTGCAATCTCTTGTTATCCTTAGACTTGATTCTATAATGTCTTCTTCTCTGGGCTTCAGGACACCCATCTGTCCTGTTGCTAGGGTACTATCTTACTTTGTTGCTATGACCAGTTCACTTTGCCTCAATTCCCTGATTCACTGAATTCAGTTACAGCTTGTTCTTACCAGTAGGATCCCAGGCAGAGGCTAAGGCAGGGGTGGACAAAATATGGCCTGCAGGACAGATCCAGCCTGCAGAGGGTCTTTGTCCAGCTCACAGTGGGTCCCTCAATCCCGCCTGGCCTAAGGACCATCCGGCGATAGTGCATCCTGCTACCCCTTGGGCATGTAGTGGGGCTGGGGCTGCTCCACATCTGGACTGCCTTTCTAGGCAGCCCAGGCAGTGGCAGCTCCTTCTGGCTGCCACTGCTGCTGGCCCTAGCTCCGTGGTACTGGTGGGGACCTGTGTGCATAGCCCCAACCCAGCCTGCCTCTTGCCTGCTCCAGACTCACCTGCGTTGAGCAGTGGTGGTGGCAGGGCAGAAACTGTTCCTCGGTGCAGGGGAAAAGCATCCCTCCCCTTCGCTGCTGCCAGGCACTTCCTGCTGCAACCACTTGCAGCCTACAGGATGCCCTGACTCTCCACCACCGTCACCGCCACCTCCAGGCTGGCCAGCAGGGCAGCAGTGGTAGCGCAGAGCAGCTGTAGGACAGCCCAGTGTGGGCTCCCAGTGGCTACAGCAGGGAGCGCCTGGCAGCAGCACAGGGGAGGGACTGCTTTTCCCCTATACCGAATTGACAAGGAACAATGGACACAAATTATTAGGGAGTAGGTTTAGATTAGACATCCGCAAGAACTACTTCACAGTTAGGGCGGCTAGGAGCTGGAACCAACTTCCTAGGGAAGTGGTACTGGCTCCTACCCTGGGGATCTTTAAGAAGAGGCTTGATGACTACCTGGCTGGACTCATTTGAGTCCAGTCTTTTCTTCCGCCCAGGCGGGGGGTCAGATGTGAAGATCTTTTACGACCAGGTCACTAAATCATTGGATGCAGGGGTGGCACTGGATATAGTTTTCCTAGACTTCAGGAAGGCTTTTGATACTGTCTCTCACCCCATTCTCATTAGGAAGCTGGGGGACTGTGGCGTAGACACCCTAACAGTCCAATGGGTCACCAACTGGTTAGAGAGTCACACCCAGAGGGTGGTAGTGGATGGGTCCTTCTCGACCTGGAAGGACGTGGGAAGT
>NW_017729031.1:86560262-86586598 GCF_001723915.1 Gavialis gangeticus
GTGAGGTGGTGCAGGCTCCCACCCTGGGGGTTTTTAAGAGGAGGTTGGATGACCACCTTACTGGGGTCATTTGACCCCAGTGCTCTTCCTGCCATGGCAGGGGGTCGGACTAGATGATCTGCTCAGGTCCCTTCCGACCCTAGAAACTATGAAACTATCTTCAAGGTCCCTTCTGACCCTACTTCTATGATTCTATGAATGACAGTTTTTACCTGACCACCGCTGCTGCTCAGCACAAGCAAGTCCAGAGCAGGCGCAGGCAGGCTGGGTTGGGGTTACGCACTGCGGGGCTGGGGCCAGTAGTGGCGGCAGCCAGAAGGAGCCAGCACTGCCTGGGCTGCCTAGAAAGGCAGTCCAGCTGTGGAGCTGCACCCACCTTGCTGTGTGGCAAGATGCTCCACGACCGAATGGTGCCTGGGAGAGGCAGGATTGCGGGACCTGCTGTGGGCTGGATGAAGGCTGGTTTATTTGGGCACATTAACTGCACGTGTAGATGCGCCCTCAGAGTAACTTACACTAACTTAGCCCACTGGGGATCCATATAGCTAGGGACCTTGGGCAATGGTCTTTGCTGTAATCTGCCTTCATAGCATTTTGTGTGCAACAATCCCCTGTACAGGGAAATTCCTTCTCCAGGTGGTCCTCAACTTGCAGTTACCTGCCACTTTCAGTTGCCTCCTCTAGGCTTGTTTATATGCAGTGACATTTTTCAGGAAATGGCCACTGCTAATGGCTTGGTAATGGACAGTGACCATCACTTACAGCATTTTGGTCATTTGTTTGTCTTACAATGTATTTAGAAAAGTAAGAAGATTCAATACCCTCTACCTTGTCTGTTGTCTTGCCTCCATAGACCCTTATTTTGCTTACCATGTTGACTCAGTTGCTTACTGCATCCTGTCAGTATTTTGTGGCATACATTAGGCTCCTATTCTGCAAGCTTTTGGGTGCCAGCAAAGCCACAGACTTTGTATAGCGCCACAGACCTCCTCATGGGCAGGGGCTATACATTTTGCTATGTGTTTGTCCAGAACCTAACACAAAGGAGCCCTATTCTGACTGGATGCAACTGGAAGAGGAACAGAATTGGCCTAAAGAACCCAAAATTCACTCACTAGATACAACCAGAAGCATCTCAAGACTCTTTGCTTTTGGGCTCAGTGCAACCCTCCACAACAGTGGAAATGGAGAAACATCCTGTGGGACATTCATGCCAGTCTGGTCAGAGTGATTGCACCAGATAGGCACAGGGTAGAACTGTGCAAAATTGCACCACTGGTGAAACTGGCACCAAGTTATTGTTTGGCAGATTAAAAAACAACACAAAATGCCTTTTCTTTTTGTTTCATTTCATTTTGTGTAGTTTCCTTTCTTCTCATGAGTACTTCTCCAGTTATTTTCTCAGTGAAAAAAGTCATCATTTGTCATATTGAAATGAGACAAACGTTGGAAGCTTCCAACTGCTTCATTTTCAAGATAAAAACTCACCCTCCTTTTTTGTGCATATCCTACTGCACTGTGACTTAGTAGGGTGAGATCTGGAGCAAACAAAGCAGTTGCATGGTGGTCACACTTCTCTATCTTGGCATGGGTATTTGCTTATTTCATATGCTTTATATGGGGAGTAGTGAGGAAGGTCCTGAGTTGTCTAACAGAATTGACAGGCTGGTAAGTGTGATCTCTGTGGAGCACCCATATTTGGCACAATTCTGAGGGGTTTTTATTCAAATTAAATATTTGTATCCATAAAGCCCAATGCCTACTCTGAATAAGTATTAATGACTAGGACAGTTTATTTAACAGGATATATGTTTCCTGGTGGTGCTGGGCTCAGGGCATGTGGCCCATTCCCAACATGCAATTAATATAATTTATTTGTGAGGCACCAATAAGGTACTTTGCCAGTAAAGAATGTTTCAGCTGATATAAAAATAGAATGTAATGAACTTTGTGATGATTTCCCAGTAGCATTAATTCTTTTCCTTTGGTGTTTCACATGCTAGTCATAAAAATTAATAACTATTAATAAAATACTCCTGTCATCATTTTCCCCACAGCTTATTTTTTTAACTTGCCTTGCTTTGTTTGGAGTTGTGGGTGAATTCCCAGCTTTTTTGTCATCTTTAGTGAAAGACGTAAGAAAATAATTGCTTTGAAAACTTCCCTGATTTATTTTATCATTTCATTGTTGTTTTCCAATTAAGTTACCGGTCCCCTTGAGCACTAAATGTTTCAGAAATAGATGCGTGTCTTCATCACAGAAAATAAATGCCCAAGAAATCCTGCTATGTGAGGAGTCAATATAAGTTTAAGTGTTCATTGTAAGCTATGATTGCAGTGGAAAGCCTTAATGTTTTGTTAATTCTTTCCCTATTACACTAGAGATAGCATTTTAGAAACACTTTCACTTTAACATTAATAAAAAGGAGGTTAAGGCCTCAGGCAAAACAGTTATAGGCAGAGACAGTACTTTCTTCTGATAAATCAGCAACTGTTAAAGGGGCAGAAAGACTCCCATTGCCTGCAGAAGACGACTTGATCGTTCCTTTGGTGCAAAAGAATCCTTCTATGGAGCATTATGGTTGAGCAGTCCACATCCTGCTCACATACCAGGCGGCCCTGCTAAGTCATAAATGTTTGGGTGGTAATATGGTAATATAGATCAGCAGAAGAATGGGCATTGTTGACCTGCCCAATTCTATCCTGTAGCTCACCAGTGGTGCTCAAAGGCCATTTATTTGACCTCTCATTAACACAGATACTCCATCTGTGTCTGTTTAATGTTAAAGCAACATGCTTTCCATCTTAATAGGACTGTGAGAAAAGGACATTTCTTCTGCCTCTTTGGATACCCTAATCAAATTTGCTCAGTTAATAAGTCAACAGGTGCTTCCTATAAAGCAAACTGTGGGCTCATCTAAATGCGCTATCAATGCACCTGAATAAACTCCTCCCATAGCTAGATAATGCACAGTTTTTCTCTGAAGGTTATTGCTCCCAGGTGCAATGTTTACATGTGCGTGCGGGACCATGCCATGTTGAACCAGGGTGGAGCAGCCCCAGCTGGCAGGGGGCATGGGGGGTCAGCCTACCAGCCCAGAGCTGTTCCACCATGGCCTAATGTGCTGCAGAAGGGCTGACTGGGGCATGAGGGGGCTCCAGTGCAGGACTAGCTAGCTAGCAGGCAGCCCCACACTGGAGCACCTTTATATCCCAGCTGGCCCCAGTCACCAAGCAAGCAAAACGCTGGCTTGCATCCATAGATGCTTCTCAAGCAAATCCTAAGACATCATTCTCCTGTTGTACTCGGCCTTGGTGAGGCCACAGCTGGAGTATTGTGTCCAGTTTTGGGTCCCACAATTCAAAAAGGATGTGGAGAAGCTTGAGAGAGTCCAGAGAAGAGCCACGCGCATGATCAGAGGTCAGGAAAACAGACCTTACGATGACAGGCTGAGAGCCATGGGGCTCTTTAGCTTGGAAAAGTGCAGGCTCAGGGGTGATCTGATGGCCACCTATAAGTTTATCGGGGTGACCACCAGTATCTGGGGGAACATTTGTTCACCAGAGTGCCCCAAGGGATGACGAGGTTGAATGGTCATAAACTACTACAAGACCGTTTCAGGCTGGACATAAGGAAGAATTTCTTCACTGTCCGAACCCCCAAGGTCTGGAATAACCTGACACTGGAGGAGGTTCATGCACCTACATTGAATGCCTTCAAGAGAAATTTGGATGCTTATCTTGCTGGGATCCTATGACCCCAGCTGACTTCTTGCCCCTTGGGCAGGGGGCTGGACTCGATGATCTTCCAAGGTCCCTTCCAGCCCTAATGTCTATGAAGTCTATGAAAACCATCTACATGTGTGCTGCGGCACATTAAATAACTCTGCTGTAGGTTAGTACCTGCCCCAGACAGTACTGTATTACAGCAGAGTTAATTAATTTACTGCGGTCTAATAGTGCCACATGTGTAGATGGCGACATTTTACTGTGGGGCTAATGAGTCAACTCTGCCATAAAGCACACATGTGGATGCACCCTGCTAGAAGTGAAAAATCAAGCTCTGAAATAAAGGTGCTCTTACCTACCTTTCCCATCATCGCCAGCAATAAAGATTGTGCCCTTACGAATCACTGTTTGTCAGATCTGCAAGGGACAGATTCTAGCCTCCTTTTCCAGAGCTGACAGGGAAGCAAGTATGACCACCCCACTGAGCCACAAATTTAACTGAGCATATACATTTGCAAGTGAAGAACTTTATTTACAATCATCACACTCACAAGTAAATATGCACTTGTATATTATTATTATTATTATTATTAATACTTTTACTATAGCACCCAGAAGCCCCAATCAAGATCATGGCCTCTATTGTGCTGGGAAAATTATTCATGTAAAATCCATGCGCTTGGGAGGTTACAACTTAAACTATTTTCCCAGATGAATCATGTATAGTAACTAAGGAAGCACTTTCCATATGATATTCAAACGTTACTTTACACTGGATGGAGTGTTATGCACTCTTGCTTCTTGGGCTTAAAATCTCCCTGATTTGTAATAGGAAGAATATGTCTCAGGTTAGGAGAAATGCGTAAAGTTCCAATTTATTCCCTTGTAGATTAACAGAATGGCATTTTTTGATACTGACATCAACAGAAGCAAGAGAGTGCTCTAAGACATAAAGGTGAGATGCTGACCTGAACCAAACCACTACCCTCCTGGGTCAAATAGACCCTCCACTGGGAGAAGTTTGACTTTGGGTCCAAAATTTGTGATTAAGGCCCTAAGTCTATATGAACTGAATTGTGCATATCATCATTTCACTCTTATCCAGCTTTCCCCTTAATTTTAACTGGATGCAACCACAAGCTTCATGCATCTTAAACAACGAGGTTAATGTCTGAATGTGAACCCACAGGCTAGAAATTTAATAGGTATAATTAGCTTTTACTTCTTTTACTACCAGGTGTTAACTGAGAATATAAAACCTATAAGAGATGAGAGAGATTGTTTAATATGTACATAGCACATGTTATAGACTCAAAGTCACAATTTTACTTCCTAGGACTTCTGAAAACTGGACACTTTATATTGAATCAAGCATAAATACCTCTTTTGCCATGGAAAGCAACTTGGTTGTAGCAGCTACATCTCAGTAATGGGGAAAAAGCAATTTAAAATCATTTAGAAATAAGACCCGAGGGTAGGCTTTCATGTATAGACACCTGCTTTTTATTGCCCATTTTATGGAAAGTGTTGTTTGCTTAAAATTTAAACAGTGCTCACAATGATGTATAGAACACAAATATGCACATGCAGAAACAGTGACAAACACAAAGAAACCTTCAGATAGGCACATCTCCACAGCATGCAAGAGTCACTACGTGAAAGGACAGAGCAACTTCCCCAAGATAAAACATCACACAAAAAAACTTAACAATGGATGGAAAAACAATCCCAACAAATGCATTAAGCTTGCAGTTAAAACTCTTTCCAGTTTACCTCTGGGCTATTTCTCTCTTTCCCCACTTTTCTTCAGCAGGATGCCTTTTTCTCAGAGGTGTGCGTGTGTATGACACACAGACCTGCTGAACTACTTACTGTGTGTCAAGCAGGAGGTCTGGAGTGCACTGCTGCTTTCCTTCTCCAGTCACTGGACTCCACACGAGCTGGAGATCTCCTGTTTGCCTTTTTTATGCCTTGCCTTAGTGCTGATGTCACAGACACACGCAGCCCGGGACAAAGCCAGGGCATTTTAATGTCACCTCCCCTCCCCAAGACCCATTATATTCATATTTTTTATCAAATCAAGAAAGGGATTTTCATGACTCATGATGGCAATTATTTTCCTTTAGAATTATATATTTTTTTCATTTACACAAATCAGATAATTTAGGAATATGCTAATCTACCTTTTTTAGTAACATTAGTTCATGCTAAAATGTACTCATCTGTAAATCATCAATGGACACACACACACACACACACACACACACACACACACACACACACACACACACACACACACACACACACACACACACACACATATATTATGCACACATTTCCAAAGAATCCCACTGATAAGTTTCTGCATATATGCTATAGAATTAAATTACACAGGTGTAAGTCTTGGTTCTGGTGGGTGCATCTACACATGCACATTTACTGAGCAGTAATCGAAATTACTGCGCAGTAACCAAAAATTGCTGCATAGTACGGGCAGTGCCTACACATGCACACTTGTACTGTGCAGTAAATATGGCAACTTATGCTGACTTGGGTGTAAATTTGATACCTACATCAGGCAGAATCAGATACACACCTGATTAATTACTGTGTGTGTAGACTCCGCAGTAACACTGTGTGTGTGGACTGACTTAGGACTAACTTTAGTTGCAAGTCAGTCCACATGCAGTGTTACTGCACTTTAGTGGCTGCAGATGTAGAGACACAGTAAACCCGCTTACTGTGCAGCAAGTTTAATGCAACATAAATGCATGTGTAGATGTGCCCAGTTTGTTCTTTTTTATGAGGAGGTTGTGTCAGAATAACTATATCAGTATAGTTACAGTTGAATAAATTGCCTTGATACAAACCAGCTCCTCTAGTATATGCAACCCAAACTTGGGCCTCAGTCCTGTGATTTGCAATGCTCTGGCAGACTGCAACACCTGCACAAATATTCTTTTATTTCAACAGCACCTTGACTGAGACCATCTGTGCATTACCATGTTACAAGTGGTAAGACTGGGGCCTAAACATAAAGTAGATAAACAAAATTACCCCTCCTCAATAGTTAGAAGAGCAACTCCCTAAATTCACCTGACTTCTTAGAAGCATAAATATTGTAGACACAACAGAATAAGCATGTGACAAAGATAATAAGCCAAATCTTTGGGGCCAATAATTGGTTATAAATGTTAAAACTATACAATTCCATTTTCTGCCCTTATATGTCCTTGTAGCACAATGTTCCCAATACAATAAGGCTGTTTTAGGACCTTCAATGGTCCCTATCCTACCAATTTAAATAAAATACCTCTTTTAAAACTCTAGAGGAAGATTTATGATGTTGAGGATTCAAGTTCTCAGCACATCAGGGAGGTTTTGCAATATGATTAGACAAATATAACAAACTCCAGACCCCTATATTTCAGGGTATTGTAACACTGGAGAGTCATTTTATAAGAACCTCCACCCCTTTCCTTTAAAGTATTATTTCTAATGCATTTGGGTTGAAATAAATCTGAGCTTTTTCATTTACAAAAACATAGAAATTGTTTAGAATCTGGTTTGGAGAGTAAATCACCACCCAGAATTGGGCTCTTCCAATTTAAAGCCTTTTCAGAAGTTGACAGGTGGGTGAAAAAAATCTCTTAAAAAAACTACACGTCAGTGCATTGTGAGTGTTTTCATGAGGAAAACGTTCTGCTGCATTGAAGATGCTGGTAGAGACCAGCTGAACTGGGATATTCAGTTTTTCGTTAGGATTGTACTGACTTGCCATTTACATCACAACTTCATCATAATAAACTCACAAGGGACCGAAAGAAAAGTTCATTAAGAGTTCATGTTTGCTATAATAGGGTTAGTCAATGTACTGCATCATATTAGTGAAAAATTGGATCCTGCTGTTGGGATCATTAGATGTAGAGATTTGTTATAGGCTGGGCTTGTTAAAATTAGGTGGCACGGTATATCTTTGTTTCAGCCTTTAGTTTTACTACTTGTGAGCTCACCTAAGGTCCCATAAATGGACAAAGGGCCAGGTTATAATCTCAGCTTTATGTTAGCAGATTGCTATGCCAAAATGAACTGTCCCAGGGAAATAGAAAAATGCAATCGATTTTCCCTCTCTGTTTGGACTGGAGTCCAAAGCCTTGGAAAAAAAGGTGTCAATGCTCTCCTGTGTCCCCAGGGCTTACCAAGCTGAGGTGGTCTTCTTTCAAGAGAAAAGTAGTCCTGGAGAATCTGTCCTTACCTCATGGACAGATGTGGTGCACTCCTACAGAGCATCTGGCTTCTTTGAAACAGCGGTGAAAAAGAGGCTTGCCTGGGAATTTCCAGTAACAGAGCATGGTGGGAAGCAGAGGACTCTCAGACTCTATAGAAAACACGTGCTTATACACAGGTAGTCTTGATTCCAGCTGCACTAGAGGACGTGCTTGAAAAGTGTAATCTGTGGGTGTGTCTACATGTGCATTAGATCTGGAAGCAGTTTACTTGCAAGTAAACCACTCATGAGCAAATGCTCCTGAGCAGGCATCTGCACATGTAGGAAGCATACTAATGGCAGCAAACTTCTCCTGCTTCCTGGGGCCCTGCAATGGGTCTCTGCCACCAGCGCGGGGAGCTCTAGGCTCTCGCTGGGGCTGATAGGGAACACCAGGCTAGGAGACAGCTGTCTCCTGGCCCAGGCTGGGACACTGCACCCTGCCCTGGGGGGCTGTCTGCTGCTGGGGTGGGGACAGTATCCCCTTGCTCTGGCAGCAGGGAGCTCAGGGGGCAGGGGACTTGGAAAGAGCTGCAGTGGAGGGGCTGGTCCCAGCCCCCTTCCCTGACCCACCGGTGGGGCATCTAGAAGCTAGCTCACTGCTACCTGCTCCACTGGTGGATTGGGGCAGGGGAAAGTGACCTACCCCACCCTTGCAGCTCTTTCCAAGCCCCATGCTTTGATCATCTAGATCAGTGGTCTCCAAACTTTTTTGATTGTGCACCCCTATCTATATAAATAGAAGTTCTAATATTTTCTTCCCGCACCCCAATGGATAGTCTTGCGCACCCCACTTTGGAGACCACTAACCTAGATCACTTCCTGACCAGGATAGTTCCCAGCCCCTGCTCCATGATCCTGGGGCAGAGACTGGGAAGTTTGTTCTCCGCTCAGCTCCGTGAACATGGAGCTGGGTGGGGAACAGGCTGGGGAGCTTGTTCCCCTCTCAGCTCCATGAGTGTGGAGCTGGGTGGGGAACAGACTCCCCAGCCCCCTGTCAGCAGGGAGCTCCCAGCACCAGCTCCGCAGAGCTTGGGTTGGGAGATAAGATCTCCTAGTGCCAGCCCCATGACTGCAATCTCAGCGTGGGGGGCTTGGAGCTCCCTGCTGTTGGGGAAGGGAGACATAGTCCCTGTCTGGGTTGTGATTGTGCAGCCCACCGCAGCAGCAGGGAGCAATCTCCTGCCCCTGGTGGCTGGCTGACTGGAAGCCGATTGGCTCCTGGTCAGCCATCTACATGAGCATTACTGCACCATTAGTAATTGAAAGTAAATTTGCTACTTGCATTTGTGGGTACCAAATTTACTCGTGATTAGCGAGGTTTACTGCAAACTAAGCATGTGCACATATAGACATGCATGCTTACTGCACAGTAAACTATGCTACTATGCAGTAAAGTGTCTCATGTAGATGCACCCTATGTACAGCAGAAATTTGGGGGCAGTATCATCAATAGATAACACCCACAAAAATCATTGCCTCTCAAATAATTCCAGGGCCATCACAGCTACAACATCCCTCCAACACTACTAAAATACATTACTTCATTTAAAAACTGTTCAATTGAGTCATTTTGACTTCTTAAATCTTTTCCTCCCATGGGTCTTTCCAAACGGCCATTTTTGGCAAATTTACTACTTGTCAAAAAATAAAACAATTCCAAGGGACTGACAGCATGCTTAATCTGGTCATATTCCTGGTGTTTTCTTACCTGTTTGCAGCTAACATGGCTCAGCTTTGCACTGAACAGTGGTCAGGCTCTTGAAAACACAGCCAGTAGGTATGGAAGAGAGTTTGCATTGGTTGTTTAAAAGGAAGAACAATGATCAACAATCACCAGTTAGTCCATCTGTCAGCTACCTTTGATATAATTGGCATGCATACAGCCCCTGGCACAGAGCTGCTCAGTTAGCTCTTTTGCATTCTCTGTTAAGATTGTCTCAGAAGAGGGCAGTGTTGGCTAATTACTCCTGTAAGGTTAGGCATGTAAGACTTAAGCACTTGAATATGATGTTCAATGGTACTGAGCTCCCACTGGCTTTGTTGGGAGATGAATCATGCTTTGGGGGAAGATTTTTCAAAGGACAAATGAGACTTGTGTTCTGAAGAAGATAATTCAGATTGCAAAGCAGAACAGAAAATTAACAAACAAGCCACAGTCCCTCTTGGTTTCTGTATGAAGAAATCCTTTAATATATTTCTGTATTGACTTAACAACTTGCCATTTTGAACAGATAATCAATTTAGACAACAGAATTTATGACTAAACCTGCCTGTTCTGCTAATCCCTAACTAGATCACGGCATCCAAATGAGATTACTTGGGTCCTTGGAGAGGTGTGGTCATTAAAATAAAAACATTTGTCCCTGTTACATTTTTTTGTATTTTAGAAACTATTTTCTTCATTCTATTTAGTTTTATCAAGTGATCACAAGTGCTAATGCTCTCATGTTACAGTAAGTGCCTGGGGTCTGAGATGCATTGGTATAATATGCAAGAACATAGGTAACATGATACATCCTAAATGGGACTGTACAGCATTGTGTATAATTGAACACATTTATTGTACTTCTCCTGGAAAAGCTTATGATCAATGCAAGGGGAACAAACTTATTCCTTTCTTTCCCTGCTCTCCTGCTCCGAAATACATTTGTGATCACTGTGAGGGGAACAAACTTACTGTTTTATTTCCCTATCCTACCACATCTCCCAAACTTCAGACACAGCTTCATTTCCTGTACTTTTCAGTTTTTTCATTGGATGCATTTGCATTGCCTGGTTAAAGCGAGGAAAGTGAACTGAGAGGAAGAAAATCAGATGCTGTGCAAAATGGATGTTTGAATCTCAACACAAAATCAGTTTTATTGAATGATTTAGGCCATATATTTATATAGAAACAGAAGAGGATGAAAGTTAAAATGCTTGGGTAACTACAGTTTAAGCAATGCCTTATTTTACATTTTTGAGGTCTGTCATGAGGACTTCTCCATGGGGTTAGGATTCTGATTGACTAGTACTGGACTAAGGGTGAAAACAGGTATTGCAAAGGGTACATTTGTACTACAGTGTGGCTAGATCCTCACTTGGTATAAATCTACATCACTCTATGACTTCAGTGGAGCTATCTTATACCACATGAGGTTCTGGACCACTATGTTAATGCCTAAAGGCAGCTCACTTGTGAAATATATGCAACAGGCAATTTAATTTTATTGCAGGAAGTTGCAACGGTCCAGCTGACTGAAAGTTAGTTTCTATGCATCTAGGTGTAATAATTTTAAGTGGCCTATACTGATTAAATGGAACAATAGCTTAGTCAGAGACCATCTTTTTGAGAAATCATATCTCAGCTTAAGTTGTATTAGTAAGAATGGAATTGGCTACTATGGACTTTAAATGGGAACTTGAGATCAGACATGTCTTCTATGTGAATTGTATTACAATGATGCAGGAGGTACAAAGTCATCTGAAGTCATTTCAGCTACCACACCCAGGAAAATAAATATGCTGGACCAAAACAAGTGGCCACAACTGTTCTTTATTATGCTGTGCCTGGCCTTTTCTGGTCAGACCTGAAGAAGATTGCGTGGCATTCAAAAGCTTGTCTAACTCCATCCTAACTACACAGTTGATCCAATAAAAGATATCTTCCTAAGAGATCCTTGCCACTTACTGAAAAGTGCCATTTTTGGTGAAATTAAAATGCATTAGAAAATATGCCCATTTTGACAGAGTTTTGTTTTCTCTCTTCTCCACTCCCCCCAATGAAGTGTTCTGATAATATCAAAGTTTCTTATTTTTTACACTTTTAGAGTGGAACATTTAGATGTTTTCTTTCAAATAGACATTTTGAAATAAAAACCATCTGTTTACTTTAAAGAAAGACATTTTTAAACAAGTTTTAAAGGGCAAAATCAAAACAAAAGTATTTATTTTTAATGAAATAATTGACTGGAAATAAGTATTTTTCAGAATTTCAATTTACAGAAATTTAATTTTTAATTGGTTACATTTTGGACCAAAATATTTTAAAATTGCAGAATTTCTTACAAAAAGAACACTTCCTACTGTTTTCTGCTCTTTACATGACCACCTTCCGAGGTGACCATGGAACATTTATATATGTTTAGGGACTCCCAAATCACAACCAAACTCTCATACAGTAATGTGTGACTAATCTGAGGATTCACATGCTTTTTCTTTAATTATTTTATTTTAAAATACTGGGATGGCCTCAAGCCCTCCTGTTTGAGCTGCTGTGGGAGAATTCTTTTCTTACATCAGTTGGTTTGGCCTCTACTGCTTTTGCTTCAGCTTCAGGTGACACTATCTAGATTTTATGTTGTGGAGGGAAAGACTAGTTCATCCAACCAGAACTTCCCCTTCACAAGGGTAAGACTGTGCACCAAAAGATCAGGTTAGAAAATGTAGAGAGAAGTCTTTTGACAAATCTCTCTTGGAAGTAACAAGATAGCAAGAGCAAATTGCACCTATAAGTTAGGGGAAGGGTGCTGTACAAACACTTGAGACCAATGGCGTTATTGGATGAAGGCAAATTAAACTCAAAGACAGGAATGAATTTCATGTTCCAGATGGAGGGGTAAGGAGGCTAAGGCACTGCCTGCCATTTTGCCTGGCTTTTGTCTAGGCTAAACTGTTTTGTGACAGTTACTTTTCCCAAAAGATGTCAGATCCAACACAGACTACCTAAGGGCCTGTACTTGCCTGGCAACTTGGACCCTAATTTTGAGAAGTCTCCTTAAGCAAAGTGCTTCAATACTATGGATTTTAATGGGACTTGAGTGAAATGGGAGCTTGAGTGGTCACTTCTTTAAGCAAAAATATTGAAGCCCAGTTACCCTTCTTGTCTCTGCTTTCCTAGTGAGGAAAAAAAGCTGCATAATCCCTCTATGGGGCCTTTTTATTTAGTGTTGATAATAATGCTTTATATTTACATACTGAAGCACTTTACCGGGTTAAGTCAGCATGATAAATCACCTATTTTACTAGTGGGGGAAAAATCAAGCACAGAGAAGATGACTCGTCCAAAGTGACTCAGCACCAAATCTAGGTCTAGGACCTACTGCTAACCCTTTTATTTCATGGTGCATCATAGTTGAGCAGGTAACTCACGTACCTGGCTAACAGAATTAATAGTCACTGAATATATTCTTTACCTCAACATCACCCCTTTTCCCATCCTGCTGGTTTGCAAGTTGCCAGAAGTCATAAACTTTTCTGCAGTCTGTATTTTATAGGTGGGCCTCAAGTAGTTATATTCAGCAAAGGATTGCACTGGTAAGTCAAGACACACTTCATACACAATCAACTCCTGTCTCTGTCACTGCACAGTACATACCCACAGGGAAAAGATGGATAGAACATGGATTGCGTGACTTTTGCAAATATGCTGGACATTTGCAAATCAACTTTTTAGCCATGTGATTCCCATTGAAGACAATGGGAACTATGCAGCTTAAATTCACTGCAAAACACTTTAATGCATATGGTTCCATTCACTGAACCATCTCAATAGAAAAGCAATATTAGAGTGAAAACTCACTGACAAATTCTTTCCTTCTGTGAAGCCATCAGGCATGGATCAGGCACATACTTGGCCCACATTTACCAACCTTGACAATGTTTCTTCAAGCCAAACGTTCAAACAAATGTCTGTGGGTCACAGCTATCAAAACTTCTTAAAGGAGATAGTGGGGCACATGGTGCACTTCTTGGGCCTGCTTTGCCAGCTTCTGTAGCCCAGAAGACTTGCCAGTTAATAATCAGTTGGTGTCTTACTCAGAATTGGACCCACATTCTCTTGCAGTGAGGCTGAAACTCTGAGCTCTGTAAACACAACTGAACAGGATTCCCCACTGTGCAGGAGTGCTTCTTCCCTTCATCTGGCATTTCAGGTAAGGGAGCAGTAGAAGGAAAAGCAAGCATTAAGGAAATAAAGGTGAAGCTTTGAGCTGAGGTCTTGCAGCATTAGTAAAACATCAGGGTAGGGAGCATCTGCCTTTCTCAGGGTCGATGGGTCATCACTGGCTTCTGTCAAACACCAAAACAGGGAAATGAAAATGTTAGAGATCCATGATGTAACATGCAAGGCTGCCTGAGCATATGGATTTACTTCCTGTTTACAAGATGCATTTGACTTTTCCCCTCATCATACAATCTCAACTCATGAGTGAGTTGCCCTGATTACAGCTTTCACCAGGATGGCAGATGAAGTTGCCAGCACCACTTTAGTAGAGCATGTACCCACTGTAGATCAACTCATGTGCTCCCACAATGCCTCTGGAACAGTCTGCTTACTTGGCTATCTATCACAGGGTTAGCTCTAAGCTTGGCATGCCCATGTTACGTGTGCCATGCTGAGGGTGGGCAGAATGAATCTGAGAAGCACGGGTGGTATTCTCTGGGCTCTATTGACCTCTCACAGATTTCAGTATTGTAGAGACCTATTCCCATCTGTGTATTCATTGACTTGACTGACTCACAGGCACCATGCCAATATTTAGAGGGATAAAATAATTGGTAGAGTTTCCCATTTTGGGCACCATATTGTAAGAGGACTTAGCTATACTTGAAAGTTAATTTCAATTAAGGTATGGTATGAATTTAAAAGTAACATAGGTATTCCTTAGCAAGTCCATTTGTCAACAACCCTTGTGAAGAAACATTGTTTACTCAAAGTGAATTCAGCAAGCTGAGTATTTAACAGCTGGGCTGTTGAAAGGCACTTCTCAGATTCTTCCTACTCCCAGTTTTCTGATCAGAGGGCATAATTCAATTAACACAACTCATCTTTTGCTGCTATGTCTAATTTAACAATCAATGTTGCAGCTTTCTTCCTAATGAGTTTATTTGATTAAATGTACAAACCCTTTAGAGCCTAATACCACCTTTAAGCCCCCAGGATAGGTAGAATCTTAGGCAAAAAGGAGAAAAACAGGGTGCTTCAGTGGGACCCATTCATCTCCCACTGTGGAGCAGACCTGTTGGCACTTTTTTACCATGCCCCCTCAAATCCCAGACTGAATGCAGGCCAGAAAGAACAGAAAATCAGAGCCCTACTCTGATTCATTATTTTGCGGACTGATCCCCTCTAAATAGTTTTATCCAGGTAATAAGGTAGCTTCTGGAAATTTACCGCAAAGATGCGTTCTGCTCTCCTGCTCCTCGCATTGGGGTTTCTTTGTGTCAAAGAGCCCCGGTAAAAGGACTGTCTATCAAAAGATTCATCACCTTCAAAAAAACCAAAAACACAAGATAAAATGACTTAGACTGGCAATATAGCCCTATTTCATAATTAGATGACTGGACAAATACACAGATTTTTAGAAATAGCTTTGTTAGACTACTTCTTACTTACAGCAGTTTTCCACTAGTATAATTCCAATGGCTTCCAATTTACAATGGGATAAAATCAAAGAATTAGACCCTTTGTATTAAAGACAAACATTAGCATGCAAACCAGTTATTATTCTGTACCTGTCAGAGGCTTCAAATACTAAGCTACCCATTCTTCTAGTACCCTCATTCACAATTCATTCTGTACATTTCATGAATGGGCTAACAATTCAAACAAATAGACTGCCAGTTCATTAGGCTGCAAAGAACCAGCACCTAAATACTCATTATTCTAGTAGTGATTCCTGTATTATACTTCTATACTTCCCTACTTTGCTATTTAGAAACACAGCATGAGCCTTCCTTAAAAATGATGAGAGAAGAATGTAAGCAGTAGCTTCACAGATGCTATAGCAAGTCAGGAGGATGTCTCCATATCTTGAGACTGGCTTAATACTTTAATCAAAACAGATTCCTGAAATGGCAACACTGCACACGTGACGTGCCCCACTGGTGGGCTTTACAGAAGGATTATCCTGGATGCATAGGCCCTCTTTTACCTGGCTGCTCATACAGCCATTTGCAGCCAAGGCAAAGTTTCATAAAATGCTTATATTGTGATCTAGTAATCATTTCAATCCAATTTACTCAGGTGTCAATGCAGTGTACGGGCCCATAAAACTCAAACTTTGTCACTTTCAGACTTCTGTTCAAAAATTTTATAAATGGAGATTTTTCTCCCCTTTGCATTTGTCCACAACTTTCTTCTGTTTGTGATCCTGTCATGTGGCAAGGTTGTGGTTATCACTGAAGTCAACAAAAGCACTATTTCAGTCCAGAACCACTTAAAATGTCTGGTATAAAGGAAAAACTAAGGCCACTGCAACTGTGACTGCAAGCTCAACGTGCTGACTAAAAGGCGAGCTGGGGTCTGCCTCATCATTAAATACTCTGGGGCCACTGTGCAATGGGTAATACTGTTAATGCTGGCAGTGGAATCGAATGCAGCCTGTTCTTTTGCAGCTGGACTAGTTCACAAGTGAGGCTACTTGTATGAACCGTCCAGCGACACCCATACTGTAGCAAGGAGGTTTGGCGCCTGGGGCAAGCCTGCAGTGGCAGCCTGCCCTCACTCTGCATACAGACCTGGGGGGCACACACCCGCCATGCTTGCCCAGGAGTGCACACAGCAGCTGGAGCCACCTCCCCCCGCCCCCCACGTCCCATGTCCCCCTGGAGGGGCTGCTCACAGCTATGTCCCATTCCCTGTCCCGGCTGGACAGTGCCTGTTGGCACCCCTTCGCTTCAGCACCCAGGGCGGTCGTCCCCTTTCCCCACCCTCCCCTTGCTATGGTACTGAGCTAAGCAGACAGGACACAAAAAAGTAATGCATATAGGCCTGGCCAGCTATCTCTACAAAACCCTTTTCCTGCCCTTAATCTCATAATACATTCAAGTAATCAAGGGTTTTTCTTTTAAGATCTATGAGGAAAAAATGTGAAACAACATTCTGCGCAAAAAATTTAACAGTATGAAAATAGGGGCTTGCTTCATATACTTGAAGCACTGGACAACATGCTGCATTTGTGATTCCTCCTCCCTGAATCAAAGCATGCATGGCATTGAGTCTTAATGGCCTTACATGTGTCTGATGCCAGCTGAATTTGCAAATATCTCTGGGAAAGGGGAAAGGAGCTGTGCTCAGTGCATTGGAGGAGTGAAGGGGCCATGGGAGCAGTGTGCTCCAGGCATGTCACCCACGCAGATCTGTTCTGGTCCCTGCACTGAAGGGCTGTGGAGGAATCCAAGTAATAGAAAATCTTCTGCTACAGTTAGGGCATCTTAAGAGTCTGTGGACCCATCAGAGCTTCGACATGGTCCAGGGGTGTAGCCCCTAGTCTGGAGGCAGGGGGGATAATTGACAGCACGCATGGATTAATTATTCCAGTTCGTTGTTAAAGGGACAAAAAGGGCCAAAGTGAGCCCTGATGGAAGCAGGTCCCATTGCACTGACTTCTAAAGAGACTGAGCTGCTTAAAACCAAGGCTGTGTTTGTCCCATTCTAATGGTGTAACACACATTGTGTCTGGAAGGTGGATTGTCCCAGCCCAGGGGCCTCTATCCACAAAAAGGCACATTAATTATTATTATTAATTTTCAAAGCAGCTTAGAGGAGCCACATGAAACAGCCCTGTTTAACTCCACTTATTGAACTCTCTGCACTGAATGGTATGGCATGTTCTGGAAACTTCCTTGGTATACCCTTGGTATACCCAACTCCTGCTGTGTGATCCTGACATCACTATCAAGCCTGACGTGTCAGGGTTACAGGGGCAACCTTCTCAACCACTAAATAATCTTCCATTCTCTTCGGCCTATTTCCAATTTTCCTAATCTCCACTTCCCCCCTGAGCGAGCTTGCATGTCATTGCCCTGTGGGAAGAATGGCAAGGAGATATGGCGAGATACAGAGTGGATGGAGGGATTAGACACACACCCTGACGTCCTTTTGACTTCACCATCACTTTATCTGCAAGCTCGGGGTGAAGAGCCCTGCTTATCTTGCTGCCTTTAAGGGGAAGAGCAGATGACTCTTCCTCAGAAACAAAGACAAGGGACCTCACTGTCAGCAGAACTCAGGAAACAGGCCTTGCCATTCGTTTTTAATTGGAGGAAGGCAACTGTAATTCATTTTCTGCATTAAATGATTACTTCTCTCTTTCCTATTCATTATTATCTCCAAGGAAAGCAGTTTTTTCTTCAGTTCCTCCTGTGGGCTTACAAATCAAGATAAGAAAGAAATAGAAAAGTAATTTCCTAATGGTTTTAGCCAAAGGCTGTTGGATGTAACACTGTCCAGGACTTCATCATTGTATGGCCACTGCTGTTAACTTCCAGGTTTTCATTCTCTTCGAAATTCTTTTAGCTGCAGTAACGTAGTGTAGGCTGCACAGGGCTAGGTGATGGCTCCTAGACAGATCAGAATTATAATGGGCCAGAAGTGGCAAGGTAACAACTGAAAAGTGGACTTGTATCAAGAATATGAGATGAGTGGCAAATACTGAGGATGAAAAGAGGTGGGAGCATTTCAGCAATGTGCATTTCATTAGGGCTATGAGGGAAATTAGGACCCTGCTCAGACAGGCCTGGCCTTAGACTGGTGAGACAGCAGGGTGACCATATGTCCCAGTTTAATTGGGACAGTCCCAGATTTCAGAGGTCGGTCCTAGCCAGCTGTTGAGAATTATAATGAGGGTCCCATAAATGCAGGGGAGAAGGGCACAGTCTGGCTAGGACTTGGAGTGGTGTGGAGCACCTCGTAGGTGGGTGGGCAGGCACTGCCACCTTCCCGCCACACTGCCCCGCTCCTGCTGCCTTGTAAGAGCATAGGGTGAGGGGTGGGGAGGGAGGCAGTGTCCTGGATTTCCTTATGATCAGTCTATGAGATAGGGACCTTTCATCACAATGACATGTATGCTGGTATATGAGAGAATTAAAATCTGGTCTCAGACTCAGCTTGGCTGCTGATGGAGACTTTGTTCCCTGGCTCCCTGGCCTGGAGGCAGCACCTTTCGTTTTTGTACACAGAATCTATTAGTGACGTGAATGAAACCTCTGTCTCTCAGATGCTACAGAACCCTTGCCTAAAACCCTGCCACTGCCCTCGCTGTATGAGATCCCTTCTTGAACTTAATAGATGAGGGCAGGAGAGAGGTGATCTATGACTACAAGTATGGGACATTATCTTCTGCAAGCTATGATACTGCCTTGACCACTTCCCTGGGCACAGATAGAGCACACAAGTCTTACCTGCAGTTTCAAAAGAGCTGTTAAATTTCTTCTGTAATACCTGTGGCATGGACATTACCTATAACAGAAAAAGAAGGACTTGTTGCCAGTTGGTGTGGCCAAACCCTTTATGCTATATAATGAGGGTGGTAGATAGACTTAAAGTTAACCTTTTTCACTGTGTTTAAGAAAAATACTAATGTCAAACCCTTCACAATACATCCACTCAGGATGAAAGAGGCCGGCTGAGCATGCACTGGCAGGAAGTCCACTTTCATTAGCTTCCTGCTCCCACAATTCTAATATTATAAAAAACGAAGTCTGTCTGTAGTGCTTTATTTGCACTCTGATTGGCTGACGGAAACAGCCAATTAGAGCGCTCCAAGCGTGAGCCATGATTCCGAAGCCGTGCCAAGGACAGGACCAAAGGACTGGCGCTGCTGACCTTGGCTCCCCCACCCCGCTCCCTGCAAGAGGCAGAACAGCAGTAGCATGGGGCATTAGGTGGTGGCACTCCATCCCAGTCCCCTGCCCCTCTCCTCCCCCTGTCATTCTTGATGGGCAATTGGCTAGTTCATGATAAAAACAGAAGATGAAAAGAAAAAAAATGTTTAATCCTTTTAAATAGCAAAATCCCATTTGAAAGACAGCTCTCTCATCCTTCTTTGGACTAACTGTAAGGCTGTAGCGTTGTATCCCGGTTGGTACTGTCTGCTGGTATTGTCTTCACTTGTGGTAGATGGTGTTTTTGACAGCCAGATGGATAATTAGAAAGGTGGGAACCATACAGAAGCCTGCATTGTCCAAAGGGCAGCATGCATTAGAGCAAATTCATAATGAAAATAACTTAGCACTCATATAAGTTACCAAACTCACGGCTCTAGGCAATCTGATGGCACATCCACATTTAAGGGGTACATCAGAAGATGCAACTTCAGCACATGAAGACATACTTGTGTTAGCTTTGATTTAGCTAGCTCTGGTACTGATAGTTGTGCAGCCACCATATCAAAAATATCGAGGCAAGACTATAAGTCTTGCCGGGGACCCTGGAGTTTCACACAGTAGCTGAAATCTGTGCTGCCACAGGTCTCCTGCTATTGGTACTGCAACTAGTTAGGTTAAAACTAGGTTGGGCATGTCTGCACATGCTATACACTTGCACCTCCTGACCAGAGTATGGATGTAACCTGGGATTTCCTCTATCAATGGTGTCAACTCCTTTTCACTGACATTTCTCTGGCCCAGATTGCCAGAATCAATTTTTCCCTAATTCCACAATTGCATAAATTGATCCCTGTTTAGCAGCGCACCTAGGTACACGTTTCAGTAACTGGGAATGGACTGCTAAATCAGACCTTCTCTATGCACAATGGAAGTGGCTTGCTGGTCTTTCTGCCTAGACTGCCAACAACAGTCGCCAATTATTGATGGCAATGAACATGCGATGTGGACATGTACCCACTAGGAATTGGGTCAAATTCCTATATCCATTTCACACAGGTCTCTGAAGACTCAGAGAGCAGAGGTCAGCAAAAGTTTAGATTATGTTTAAAGGGGCAACTGAGAGGATAAAGGCTTGCCATATCTTTCTAGAGCGGACTACCCAAATACTCACTTTGACATCATTTGGTGATGTTATAGATGGCGAGTTCATATTTTGACCCTCTTGACTATTTCCATGCCTGGGAGAATGAAGAGTAAACACCTAGAGACAGAAGAAATGACAAAGATTTCTATGATTTCTTCAGTGCAAAATACATAGATTCTGATGCCTGTGGGCTGACTAGAGCATCTGGGACATTTGCAGCACTGGTGCTCCATGCTGGTACAACCTCCAAGATGATTCTGAGCAAGCTGTGAGTTTATAGTGACTTAGAATCATAGGGGTGACAGGGATCTCTAGAATCATCTAATCCAAGCCTCTGCACTATTTACAGTTTCTAAACCATCCCAGACAGATGTCTCTCCAGCCTCTCCTTGCAAACTTCCAATGAAGGAAACTCCCGAGCTTCTTAAGCAGTTTGTCAAGGCTCAGAGTGGTGAGGCAGCTGATCTAGTAGATAGCACGCTGAAGGAGGACTCAGGAACCAGGGGTTGATTTCTAGTACCCAGCTGGCTGACCTTGGGCAAGTCACTACACCTCCGTCTGGCCTCCCTCCATTTGTCTTGTCTATTTAAACTACTATATGAGGTCTGTAAGGCAGAACCTATTTCTTTCTATGCATATATACAGCAACTACCGCAGGGAAGCCTTGATCTTAAGTGAGGGCTCTAGGCATTATTGTAATACAAACAACAGCAAAAACCTACAATATCTTTTAAAAATATGGATTTCTACCACCCTGCATGGACTGATTCTCAGAAGGTGGCCAAGGTATCCCAATTTAAATGGCTGGAATACTGAAATGACACATATTGTCAGATAAATATCTTCTTTATAAGATGAAGGGGGGAAATGGAAGAGGCCGGTTGGCATTTCTCCCATACAGAAGGCAAACATAGAGGAAACAGAGAGAGAACAGTATATCTATTCCTTAGAGATATGGAGAGGGTGGCATTCACAAAAAAGAGCAGGCCAGGACTCTGCAAATACCTGTGCTGCTTGTCCAATGTAACTGTTTGATCTACAGTGTATGGGGAAGTTTGTATCCTTGTTTGAAGGGGACCAAATCACTACAACTTCCTGTGCCTCAGCAGGGATAATGATACCAAATCACTTCTTTAAGATGCTTTGTAATTCAGGGAGGAAAAGCTCTTTACTGAAGTGAAAAATTCACCTGCCCCAAGCAACCAACTAGGTATTTTCATTTTGTGAAACCTGGCAATTAGATTCAAGAAAGGAGAAGCTTGAGTCTTATGGGCAAAGTGTTAGATGAGAGAAAAAGACTGTTTCAAAATGCTTTCCAGATAGCCCTTTCTGGTCCACAGTACTTGGGTTAAAGTTAGTGGGAGAGGTTTTTGGGTCTGGGTTACTTATAGGATCAGATGAGGTAATGATCATATGGGTCCTCTCTGGCTTTAACATCTCTGGAGCACAGCAGAACAAGCATAGCTGCAAGCTGGGTCCTTATACCATACATCCTCTGCAACCAGAAACTCACTGGCATACTTGACTTCTTCTTTGCTTTTTCCATTGGCTTAAGAGTCATCCCAGCGGCACTCAGTGCTGCAATCCGAGTCTCTATATCCGACACCTCAGAGAGAAAAAAAAACGTATGTAATTTCCCAAGTATACAAGCATGCACATACAGGTGAGCAGGTGGGCAGCATGACAACGTAAAGGAAACACTCTTTCAGGGTTTGTGTTTTTACTAAGGTCACTGGGAACCAGGAAATATTCAAAGGCAAGGCACTGAGTAGCTCGGCCTCAGTGGATCAGCTATTTTTCATGATCCCAACAGAATGCCATTTTAAGATTGTTTGCTATCTCTGTTGAGTCAATGAGATGTGTCTCCAGACAAGAGCTATTACCTCGCTCTCTGCATGCTGCACCTGTGCAGCTGCTGATGCCACTTTGTCCTCCAGCTCAGACAATTCAGAATCAGTGGTTCCACTGTGATGGGCACGTTCCTCTACGTCCCTCAGCATTTTCTCCAGCCCGTATGTCTTCCCAGCAGTCATGTAAACCTGAAAAAATTCACAGTGTGACTCAACCTCACAGTCAGGCATCATCTGTTACAAGGTCTACACACTCTAACCCCTGCTAGGTAGATGCAGGCTGTTCTCTTTTGCCTAGGTAGGCAGTCCTCGGGTTACCATGGTCGCAGCCACAAATGGCCTCCGCAACTACTGGGGAGATCAGTACTATCTGATTTCAAACTTCTGTGTTGCTGAACAGTCAGCGCAGGTTGATTATTGCAGGATTTTTTTTGCCTCTAAGACATTGGGCCATTTCCTCAGCTTGCCTACTTTTGAGAGCAAGCATTAAGTGGGAAAAGTGGCAAAAGCTCTTTGCTCTGATCTAGTGATGTCAATGCCTGAACAAGGACTTTCATATTACACATCAAGACTAAGAGGCTGGTACTCTGAGGAACAAGTGAAGCTGCCACAGCCTGCTGTAGCACGCCTGGAATGAGATGGGAAGACCAAATTATGCAATCCTCCTGCTTCCTGATGCGTGTGACTACGTGAGTGACGAGCAGTGTTAGACTGAAGGCACTTCAGCTGGGGAGGCGAAGTGTCATTAATCCATGAGTCCCCTTCCATAGCACTCCTATGTCCTGCTAATACATTTTGGAGTACAATTTTATAGCAAGGGGGCTTTATAGACCAGCCAAGGAAGAAGGAAAGTGACTTCACAGGGAGCGATGCCAGAATTTGGAGAGAAACCATGTGCAGAAAAACCCTGAACTCCCTCGAGGAGCACAATGTAGGCCCAAAGAATATATAAGGAAATTGAGGCAGGAAAATGCAAAAAGCTGGTTATTGTTTTGTCAGCATCTATGTATGTTGTAGAATAGAGTAAAAACCAACTTCTGGAATCCTTCCTCTGTTTTGGTGTCTGTTTGTTTCAGCTTTCATGCATTTCCAAAGAGCTGCATCATAAACCTGGAGTGTCCACAAGTTTGCAGTGCTGGGAAAAGGTATGCTTAAACTACACAGGAGTTTGGTCTGGGGTTAACACTATTTCTGAGGTCCTAGAACAGTTGTGCTCCAAGATCCCACATCTTGGACTGAGCATCTGAGTCTTGGGAGCATGCCTGAGAGAACATAAGAACTGCCATTTATAGGGCCAGAGCATGGGTCCATCTTGCCCAGTATCCTGTGTCACATAGGTCTCCTCCTCACTGCACTTCTCCCCACACCTTTTGTTATGTATCCCCTATCTGTGGCCCCACCAAGCCCTGGAACTCCCTGTCAACCTCCTTCTGGCTCTGGCCAACCTGGCCATCTACAAGACCAGGAAGGAGGCTGCAACTAGAGGGAACCCAGGAGAGTGTCACTCCTCCACTCACATCTCCCAGCAGTTTCATTGGTCAGCATCCACAGGCTCCCTCGATTTATTCAGGGGGCAGTGGGTGCTGGCTGGTGTGCTCGGCTCAGTGTCCCCCTCTGGATCCCTTGTTTTGAGCCTGTAACCCTTGCTCCTGTTCCTGTTTTCTTTATTTGTCCCAAGCAATCAGTTTCTGCATTCTCAGCAACCTCCCTTTTTAAGGGGGGTTTATAGATGTTTGTGGTGGGCCTAGACCCACATTAACCAAATGCAACAAATAGGCCTGTGGCACACAGAGAGAAAAGAATGACAGGGCTGCAAACTACTTACACCAGGGGAAGTAAAGAGCAGACGGGTGCAGTGTGGTGGGACCAAAACTTAATACCTCGGGGGGCTGGTGAATGTCTGTACTAGGGCTATGTGACAAGTTTAATTGAAGATACCTGGAAATGCCCCTTTCTAGATAAAAAGCGTTAAAAAAATATCACTACCCATTTTAACCAACAGTTACTTTGAACCTAGAACCAGGGGCATTGTTAGTTCAACCCTATCCCACAGTTTCACCTGGCCTGAACTTTATGTAAAACCTTGCTTCTTCTGCACTGCATTTGAACCCCATATTCGCACACTCCATTTCTTCTGTACTTCTACAAGATTTGAACAGACAGGCCATCCACAATTCTTCTCCCATGCTTCTGGTTGGCTAGAAGCTGACAAAATTTTGAGTGGGAGGAAGTAAAACACATCCTCTAGGTAAATGGATCTCAAATGCAATTTTTATGTTCAGTGGACAGGAAAGAAACAGAGAGGCAGAGAAGTCATTTGGGTATGAATCACTTTGTCATTTGTGAACTGAATTCCTTAATGACTTTCACATTTAGAGTTCTTGCTGCCAAATGCTGTTTGCTTTTGCCTTCAGAACTCAGTGCATTAGTAAGGAGCAATTCCACTTGGAAATTATTTACACAAAGTATTATGCTCTCTTGTCTGCAGTAGAGCTGCAACAACAGCAGCAGTAGCATAGGCGAGAGAGAGAGAGAGAGAAAGAAAAAGAAAGCGCACCTATAAATGAAGTCAGGGTGTGATGCATGGATTTGTTAGTACAGGATCACTTGAGATGCAGTTACATGAGCCTGGTGCCAGAAGAGTTTTGTAGTGGGGCAACTTTCCCCTTGCTGGATGGGGCCATGTCTGCAGTGAAGACATAACCAACATGATTGCACAAAACATGTTACTCAACCTCACGCTTCAACTGAGACTTTGGCAGCAGTTGCCTAAACTCCTGCTGGGAAAGAACAGGACACCGGCTGCATCCCTTTTAATTGAATATGCTATTAAATGAGCATTTTGTCAAGAACGATAAAGCAGGGCTTGAGTCAAGTTGATTGGAGTTAATAGGACCATTTCTGGTGATTTCATCTGGTTTTCCATCAGGTTTCCAAAGAGCACACTTCAAGTGAATACTGAATTCTGAATTCATATTCATAAACCCTCCCATCCTGCATCTGACTTCTAAGGGTTGTTTCTACTTTGGTACTCACAAAATGTGAATCAACCACGATGTTTTATGGTATAAGATGTTACATGAATTTGTATTCAGAAAAAAAAAAGGAAGAGCTCCAAGGCTGAAGTTCCTGTATCTGCACTAAATATTCACATGATCTTGGCACCATGAACAGTTTTTTGTTCCAACCAAACCTCACTGGTTTGTGTTCCTACTTTGACTAATGATTCACTGAGAACCCTGCTACATGTAACATATATTATACAATTTACTGGTTAATTGAACAATAAATTTAGATTAGTCATATGTGTAAACTAATTATCATACGATAAAAAATGATTATTCAACTATAAAAAGAGGCAACCAGCTATAAAGTTAGTACTTGAAAAGGTGCAACAACTCTATAGCTCATTTCTATCTAGTTTTAATTTGAACATGTAGCAGGGCCCTGAGAATCACAAATTGCTGATGAACACCTGAAAAATCCCAGCCCAAACACTTTACAAGCACCAACTCATTCTCGTGACATTCCAGTGATACAGGCACAAGAGAAGAGTCTTAGCCAAAGCCAGAGAGCTACCAGGATAGGACCTCAAGAGTGCTTCCCAGTACTATCTTCTAGCCACCACTTTACTCCTATTGCTCCTTGACAGTCTTACTGAGCCATGCTCTGCATGGTTTTACAAAGCAAAACCAGTATTTAAAATTCACTTCTCCATCACCTGGATCCCCTGTCCTCAGGGAGGGAGGGCTAA
>NW_017729031.1:86591598-86594619 GCF_001723915.1 Gavialis gangeticus
GCGGTCAGGAAGGCCAACCGCACCTTGTCATGCATCCACAGATGCATCTCGAGCAGGTCCAAGGAGGTGATCCTCCCCCTCTATGCGGCACTGGTCAGGCTGCAGCTGGAGTACTGCATCCAGTTCTGGGCACCACACTTCAAGAGGGATATGGACAACATGGAGGTCCAGAGGAAGGCCACTCACATGATCAGGGGGCAGCAGGGCAGGCCTTATGAGGAGAGGCTATGGGACCTGAACCTGTTCAGCCTCCACAAGAGAAGGCTGAGGAGGGATCTAGTGGCCTGTTATAAACTAGTCAGGGGGGACCAGCAGGCATTGGGGAAGTCCCTGTTCCCCTGAGCACTGCCAGGAGTGACCAAGAATAACGGTCACAAGCTGGCAAAGGGTAGATATAGGTTAGGTATCAGGAGGTGCTACTTCACGGTCAGGGTGGCTAGGATCTGGAACCAACTTCCAAGAGAAGTGGTGCTGGCTCCTACCCTGGGGGTCTTTAAGAGGAGGCTATATGTACAACTTGCTGGGGTCGTTTGACCCTAGTACTCTTTCCTGCCATGGCAGGGGGTCGGACTAGATGATCTACTCAGGTCCCTTCTGACCCTAGAAACAATGAAACTTGTGACTGATACAGAGGGCCCCGCTTTCCCTGAGATGTGACTTTTGATTAAAAACCAGAAGGACTATGGAATTTGAGAAACTTTAGCCCTTTGTAGCTGCATGTGTCTGCCAAATTATCTTGGAAAATTGATTAGATGCACAGTTTGCTAGAAGATATATTTCTAAATACAGAAATACTGCCTTTGTTAAAGGAAGTCCCCAAGCACTCAGGCATAGCGCTGCCCCTGAACGTTTACAGAGGTCAAAAGAAGGGACTCAGAGATTTGGAATGGCCATTTCCAGTGCAGGAGTCCCATAGCAGCAATCACTGACATACTTATTACAAAAAGCTGCATGTAAGATACTACCTTGTAGTTAAAATATACATTTCCAGGAACTACATGCACTCACCTATTCATGGGATCATACCACACTTCCCACTCACCTCCTACATATGATCAATGTACTAGTCATTCCACTCCTAGTTATAAAACAAACCCAACCTTTTCCTCCTGCACTAGCCCACCACATTCAGAGAACTTTGCAGTGAGTACTGGGATGAAGTCAGCAGAACTTCATAGTCATGACTCGGCCTCTGAACTGAAATCAGGCAACACTCTGTTTTATTTAGAGCCCTTTTCTCACCTCCAACTTGTGAGCTCCCTCCCATTTTTCACTGTGTGGCTGGGGCAGGCTGGGAGCAATTTCCCATTCCAGCCCTGCATCTCCTAATTCTCAAACCCATGGTTTAAAGTCTCCCTTTCAACTCTGACATCCACAGCAATGAGCTTTATAGTTCCCCGATACTTTCTGATTCCCACACATGAATCTCCTGCCCTCCTTATTAATGGTCTGGTAACTCCAGCAAGCACTTCAGAGCCTTACATTTTCTTCAAGTTTTCGATAGGCTTCAGCTGCCTCTTTCCCATCTTTCAGACTGGAAGGCTGCCCTCCGAGGAAGGGGGAAGCAACATCACGCTGGTCATCTCCACTCAGCGATTCGTGCACAGCTTTCTCTGTGGCATTTATGGCTCTCAACACCTTGGCTGTGATGTCGCACAAAACCTTAGCCGACGACCTCTGTGAATGCCACATACAGCCAGAGAACAAGTTATTTTTATACATGCACGAAAAACAGCAGAAATGGGGGAGAGGGACAGCAGGCCACAAGAAGCTGAGAAAAACTTAAGGGGCTTTAATTAAAGGGTTCTCATTGTTCCTGGAGAGCTCTCAGCCTGAGATAGAAGCACTGCTAAAGTAGTCCTTTGATCTTGGATGATACTTGTTGAATATGGCTGTGACAAAGACACCATCTCAAAATGCAACTGAAGAGCTCCTATTAGCCTGTACATAACTACAGTCTACAGGAGAAGGCTGTTTAGGTCCTCACAAGACCCTGTGGCTGGGGCCACTCAAATCAGCATACAAGGACTTTTAAACAAGTTATTACTGTAGCTTGGGTGGTATAGAAAAAGGAGTTTGATGGCTCCTAGACATGGATTCTGGATATCTGCATTCAGTTTGTGGTGGCGTCATGGAAACCTTAATTTCTAGGGACTCACTCTTGCTATGTGCTTGTGCCCAAGCAAAAGGAGACTTCAGATCTCAGCTGCTGAGTGTTACAAGTGTTCTAAGTGTTATCATATGTTGAATTTTATTGCACGAACTCTTTTTTTTTTTTTTTGGTCTTCTTTCCTTTTGTTAGGTCATCGTATCATACTTCCTTACTGTTCCCTCACATCTAATTTCTGCTTGGTTACGTGGATACCACAAGGCAGAATTTGGCTCAAGGAAGTAAGTGGAGGTAAAGTGGCAATGAAAAGAGTGAAGTTCGGGGAACTGAAAGTAAAAATTTCCACGCCCAGTGGGATATGTATGTGGTCATAAGTTTGTTAACAAAAAAACTGGGAATTTCCAAACTTTTTTTTCTGGTTGAGTTTCACAGAGCTGTGGTTATGAAAAATGATTAACAGAATTGACATTTCTTTCCTTTCATCCTCTCCTTACACAAGGGATGCAGTTTTAACGCTTAAGACAACACACACAGTAACTGTAAGATGTTTTAAACCTATGGTAAAAGCAAGATGAAGCATACATGGAATCCCATATGTTATAGGTATAGAGAAGGCTGCCTGTATGAACAACGTTCTTAGAATTCACTCAATAGAAAAAAAAAAAACTGATGAGTACCCTGTTCCAAACAATGCAATGCACATTCTTAAAGGATGAACTGTCGTGCATCTTGTACAAAATACAAGTACAGAACATCTCTGAACTTTGAAGGCTAGAAACTTCTCAGCTGACTCCTGTATTTACAACCCTAATAAGAGCTGAACACCTGCATGCAGGGATGAAGTCAGGAAGGCCAAAGCACAACTGAAGTTGCAGCTAGTGAGGGATCTGAAGGGTAACAAGAAGGGTTTC
>NW_017729031.1:86599619-86623770 GCF_001723915.1 Gavialis gangeticus
GCAGCTAGCAAGGGATCTGAAGGGTAACAAGAAGGGTTTCTACAGGTATGTCGGTAGCAAGAGGAGGATCAGGGAAAGTGTGGGTCCCTTACTGAATGGGGAAGGCAACCCTGTGACAGAGGATGCAGAAAAGGTTGAAGTGCTCAATGCCTTTTTTGCCTCAGTCTTCACAGAAAAGGTCAACTCCCATACTACTGCACCAGGCAATACTGTTTGGGGAGGAGGTCACCAGCCCGCAGCTGTGAAAAAACAGGTTAGGGACTATTTAGAAAAGCTGGATGTGTACAAGTCCATGGGGCCAGATGGGATGGACCTGAGGGTGCTGAGGGACTTGGCTGATGTGACTGCAGAGCCACTGGCCATCATCTTTGAAAACTCACAGCAACTGAGAGGTCTCAGATGACTGGAAAAGGGCAAACATAGTGCCCATATTTAAGAAAGGGAAAAAGGAGGACCCAGGGAACTATAGACCAGTCAGCCTCACCTCAGTCCCTAGAAAAATCATGGAGCAGATCCTCAAGGAATCCATTTCTAAGCACTTGGAGGAGAAAAATGTGATTAGGAACAGTCAGGGGCAAGTCATGCCTGACCAACCTGATTGCCTTCTATGATGAGATGACTGGCACTATGGATGTTGGGAGACCAGTGGATGTGGTATATCCTGATTTTAGCAAGGCTTTTGATAGTCTCCCACAACATTCTCCCAGGCCAGCTAAGGACGTATGGGCTGGATGGATGGACTGTAAGGTGGATAGAAAACTAGCTGGAGCATTGGGCTCAGAGAGCAGTAATCAATGGCTTGATGTGTAGTTGGCAGCTGGTATCCAGTAGAGTGCCCCAGAAGTTGGTCCTAGGGCTGGTTTTGTTCAGTGAGCTTGACTGTTCTCAGTGGTGGCACATGACAGAACAAGGGGCAATGGTCTCAAGTTGTAGCAAGGGAAGTTTAGGTTAGATATTAGGAAGAATTTTCTCACTAGGAGGGTAGTAAAACACTGGAACAGGTTGCTCAGAGAGGTGGTGCAATCTTCACCCTTGGGGGTTTTCAAGACCCAGCTAGACAAAGCTTTGGCTGGGATGATCTTGCTTTGAAAGCAGGGGGTTGGACTAGATGACCTCCTGGGGTCCCTTCCAACCCTAATTCTCTATGATTCTACCTCTAAACTCTTCCCCTCACTAAAGAGAACAATTAGAGGGGCAGTGCCCTCTCCCAGCATGGAGTGCTTATGGTAGAACAGTGCCTCAATGGCTGGTCCTAAATATTTCCCAGTGTGCTGAAGGAAGCAGTCTTAGTGAGTGGTTTGCTCATCTCCAAGTTGATATGAAACTCAGGATTGGGCTAGAGATCTCAGGGCAAATGTCACTCCGGAGAGAGAGAGCAGAATTTGCCAGCTGTGACTGAGAGGAAGCATAAATCAGAAGTCCCAACCATCCTGGGTTCTACAGCACCCCTTTTTTTTTTTTTTTTTAACAAGAATGGAAATATGCTGTCTTCTGAGACACATGGTTACAACCCACTCCCACATCAGTCACTCTGTAGACCCAGCTGGCATTACATTCCCTGTTCTCCAAAGTATAGCATTACATAACTACTCTATTTCACCCTAGTAGTGGAGACAGATGTTGTACTTGTTCTTTAGGATGACAGGTATCCCTGGCAACTGGAATGACCTTGCCCGTCATTCCTGTATTGCCATTAAGGTGGTTGTAAAGTATTTGCCCAATCTGTTTTCTTTATATGAGGTGTGTTTCCCCATGGTAAGGACAGACACTATTCAGAGACCCCATACAGGTGGTAGAAAGTGAATACACAAAATGGACTAAACCTCCCCTGTCTACAGAACATCTCAGCAGTCACCAAAAGCAGGTGGAGCTAACCACGGTCCATAACTGATCAGTGTATCTACTAACTTATGTTCCCATGAACCTCTAACGGATTTTAAAGTCCTCCTCACGAGGGAGAAACTCCTAATGACAAAGACTCAGACCCATCTTTAGAAGCTCAGTGCTTTACTGCTTCTTGCAGCTTGAACAAAGGAAGAAGCCTTTCATAGTTCCATGAAACTGGGCAAGTGTGCCACTGCTGTGGTCCTTTTTGCTGCCATCCTACAAGTAACATGTTAGTGTGCTAGGCATTGCACCAGGCTATCTGCTTATTTTGTCTCTATTTTCCATTCAAGACATCTGCTTCTCAACAGGTGTCCCAGGAAAGCAGGTGGCAGGTATGTCTGGGATGGGGTCCTGTGGCTGTACTCCTTCCTCTAGTCTTGCCAGCCAACTGTGTTCTCTGATGTGGCACACCTCTGACTCATTAGACTACAGCTGTTCTTGGTAGGTAGCACTGATAAGTTGCAGAAAAATATTCTTTCTTGCCTTTTTCCATATGTTACACTGGCTGTATCTCAGGATACTGCTGCTCTTACTAAATAGCCAGGTCTAATGCTGCATTGAGTCGGCACTTAAAGTCTAATTGCAACATATTGCTTTACACTACAATGGGTCTGATCATGGATATACATATTGTTGAGGTTCTATGTAGATAGAGAAAGGCATTTTCTTTCAGTACTGCCAAAACTTTGGACGAAAGAGTGGTACAATAAAGTTTGTACAGTGCCTCCTTGTGCTGTGCTTGGGTTAGCCCTTTAGTTTGATGAGCACTAAGCACATTTAAAAATAGTAATAAGAACTCATCATCCTACTCTCTACTGATAATTCCCTAGATACCGAGGTGATTGGGGTGATAAAAAAAATCACAGGCAGAGACAGACAATTGTGTTTATAAGGTCACACACTGGACAGGCACATTTCCTGGTATGTCATTCAACAAAGATGTAGTTAATTTAGCCCATATGATATTTTTATTATTTTATGGTGTACCTATGATTCACAGAGATCTGTATCTTCCTGGTTATTTTTCATAGAAATAGAAGCCTATCTTTATTACAGTGATTCCCTCAGATAACAGTCTTCCTGACTACAAATGGCTCTGAATTAAAACCCCAGAACCCCTGGAAATCCAAACCTAGTTCTGCATAACAATTTGAAAATAGCCTCTGTCTTTGTCATGGGTCAAATCAAAATTCTGATCCAGATGCATTTGAGCATGCAGGGCCAACGCACAATTTTTGGGGCCCCCTGTAAGATATAGTTTTGGGGCCCCCACTCCACTGAAAAATCAAAATTGCAGTCTTGCTTTCCTTTCCCCCCCAGTAATAGAACACTAAACGTAAAAAAAGATAACAATCATTTTGCGTTTTCCATTCAAAGCGTTGGGGTGGGGGTGCCCTGGATAACTGCCCCGGTAATGCAGCAGGGATTACTGTATAAACTTTCTGAACTAAAATAGTTGGGGCTGGGTTATGTGCACGTGGACTGCGTGGGGTGGGGACAGCATGTGCTGGGGACACCTGGGTTCCCTCCCCATGGCCGGGGCAGGAGTGGAGCTGGGAACTTCTCCCTCGCTCAGCTGGGAAGGGGCTGCCAGCATTGAGCCCTTTAAACATGGCACAGGTGGCGGGGGGCGAACGGGGCACGGCCCCTTGGCTGCGGGACCCCCTGCGGCCGCAGGTTCCCCAGGATAGGACAGGCCGGCTCTGTGGACATACTTCAAATACAGGTTCAAGTGCTGCACCTTAGGATCAGATTTCTTTTAAAGGGAAATGAAATTTTCCAACAAAAATGCATTTTTACAAATATTTATAATAAATGTTAGAAGAATAAGAAAGACTGTAAAGAGTGATATCTAGGTCAAGGCAGTCAACTTGTGGCATGTGTGCCATAAGTGGCATGGGCAGCCTCTGTGACATGTGGCAGATCAGAGAAGGGACAAGCAAAACAGTGGCAAGGTGGGCAGGCAACAGAAAGCAGAGCAGCAGACTGGGCAGAGGAAGGGGGGGCAGTGGTATTTGGGGAGGATGCAGGGCTAATTTGTGGCATTGCTTGCCATAAAGGTTGGGCCTTACTACTCCATGTCCTACATCAGCTAGCATCAGTTACTGCTTAAGCACATAAACACTGTCAAGTTTGTCTGCAAAGTCACAGAATTAGTTTCTAACTCAGTTCTGCAAGATATAGCAGGATACTTCTAAGTAATTTAATGCCAAATTCTACTCCATGGTCCAGATTATCTTTTGCTCCAGTCACTTTGTGTCACTAGAATCTGCCTTTCCCTGGCCTGTGAGGAATTCCTTTGCAAAGATGAACCCTCAGTTAGCTATACCAGCTGCTTTCCCCCTCTGGCATAAGTAGTGTACTGGGGCTCAGATGCACCTCTGTCTGCCCATTTATGACTGCTGATTGGTCTGATAAGACCATAGCCAGTTGACATATGTTAGGGTTGATCCTAAGTAGCTCTAACTCAAATTTATGGGCCAAGTCCCATGCCAACACACCAAAATGAGGGAGGTACAACTTTATCTCTGTCTTCTTCCCATTTCTCCTGCACCACTCTGTTTCGGCACAGACTGGGTATGGGCCTCTATTAAGGAGCTTTTTGGGGTTTGTGCAATATTGCTGGGGGACTGTATACAGCACAGAAGGTAGCTTTACCAAAGTGGTGCCTGGAGTGGTGCTATCCCTAGATTTTAACTTCAGCTCTGCACCTACCTCCCAATACATAGAAACCCAATCAATGCACAGGGTCCCTTCACACACAGCAACTGGCCAGCACATTTTGAGTCATCTGTATAAAGGAAGCTGAGTTTCTTTTTTTTTTTTTTCAGGATTCAGAAGAACAAAATAGAATAAAAAAGGTCTCATGGAAAAATAAAAGCTTCTGCAGTCTCTCAGGGGAAAGTAGCTTTGCATAAGGAGAGACGTGCAACATGGTTCAAGGACTCATTGCTTTGATATGGAAGCTGTTCTTTAGAAGTGGACATGTCAGAGCACACAACAACAGCAACAAAAGGAAGAGAAGGACAAAGGAGCCATTAGAAACCCAAAGGAATGCTGACCTTTCCGCCTTGTGCTTATTGAGGTGTTCCATTAAGGGAAGAGCAGCTACAGCAAAGCCTGCACAACACAAGAGGCACAAGATCTCTCTTCCTTTAATTAGTATTTGAATTGCTTCCCAACCTTCATGATTTGGCATCAGCTCCTTGTCACCAAAGCTGTCAACACAGACCTATTGATTCACAGAATTCAGGGATGAGGTCATCACTTCAACAAGGGCCTGGGAGGAGGGGGGTCCAGTGTATTAACAGTACAGAATGCCTTTGTTTGCCTATGCTCTTCAGCTTCAGAAAAGTAGCTATGAAAATGGTTCTCTGCCAGAAGGCCACACTTGGAGATCTCTATCTATCTCAAGTGGGTAGAATTTAGTGGATGTCTCTGCAGTGTCTCAGCTCCAATGCTGAATGGAGCAGCTGTGGTAGATGACTAGCAAGACTATTACAGAAAAAAACATATCCTAGGCCTCTTCTAGCAAAGTGAGTTTTGCATATGGTCCATATTTCAGCACTTAACAACAACTACTGAGTGCCTGATGGAAAATGATGGTCTAAAGATTTGTCAATTATAAGGTCCTTGTTCCAGAGATGTATAAGGTCAGCAGAGATCTGACCCTATAACATGTGCTGGACACTACAAGCCAGTAACTAGAGTAGTTTGTTTGGGTTTCCCATACAGCCTCTGCAGGACAAAGAATAAGACAGGGCAGACAATTATGTTGGGCAGAGGGCAGCTTACCGAGTTTCAACAAGCCATTGAGGGCCGCATTACAGGCAGCCCAGGGCAGATTAATATTCATTTTCCGAATGTTTTAGGGGCCCCACAGGCCAGATAGAATGGCCTGGTGGGCCACATCCAGCCCCCAGGCACATATTGCCCACTCCTGGGATAAGAGGACCTTGCCTCAACATCAGGTCCCTACCTATCTATGGAGAAGCTGTGGAACTGGTAGTACCTCTGTCATAAGGGGAGGGCCTGGATTTATCCTTGAAAACCCTGTTAATACCCTAATTTAGAGGGTGTGATCCAATGTCTGGAACTCCATGGTTTTCACTGCTAGCAATGGACACATCAATGAAGCCAAACTAGATGGTCACTCATCCTCCAACCATTCACTTAGAGTGTGAATTAGCACAGGCCAGTTCTAATGTCGGACTAGATGATCTGCTCAGGTCCCTTCCGACCCTAGAAACTATGAAGCTATAATGCCATCTCTGCCCCTCACTTGGCTTAATGTTCTGCACTTAGAGCACCCCACAGATACTATCTGTTTAGGCCTCTTAACCTGCCTTTTATAACATCCTTTCGGGTGTCCAGCCCATGCTGGCAAGCCTGTGCAGAGTAGGCACAGACATAGGTGGCATTACGTTACACAGGGAATGCCATCAGGGTTTCCAGGAATCAGAGGAGATCTGCAGAGAGCTCCAAAGAGTTGTGATGGGAGAAGAAATAATGCCATGTCAGGTCAGTTCTTCCTTCCTCTCCCAACCACCACCCACCACAAGGTAGCCAGGGTATTTCAGCAGGTCTATCTGTTAACAACTAGTCCACATTGCTTTGCCTATAAAAGCAGATGGGAGATGTGGCCCATCACACTCCATCTCCAGAACAAGAGAAGACTTATCCTAATTGTTGACACTTTATCAAAGCATTTACTAGTCTGAGTAACCCAAGGGAAACATTTACTCTTTGCCTCTACTGAGTAGAGAATGTGCACCCTCCACAGCAAGCAATATGATTCGGACCTGGAGGGAATGCAAGGAGATTCTAGCTACAGTTATGAGGATGCTTTGTGTGCAATGCAAGCCCCTGAAGGATCCATGTACTGGTTAATGAAACACTTAAGTCAAGGATTCCCCATTTGGGGGTTAGGAACAATGTCTTTGGGACTCCCTTGCATTTCTTTTACCAAATGGAAGAGGGAAGAGCTGGGTCTCAGAATGGAAAGAGTTAAGTGCCACTTTACTGATACTTTTATCTGTCACTTTCCTGGCTGGCTCTTCTGTCCCCCCACTGCCTATTCACATTGATCAGGCAATGATTTTGTCCTGTCAAGCTGAGGTGTAGCAAAAAGTCAACAGCTTGATTTACAATGGTGCAGTTATGGAGATGTGAAGAGCAGAAGGGGCAGGAATATAAATTAAATGGGAACAAAGAGAACGACACTGCACTGAGTTTAAGATGGTAGGAGGCATGCTACCTGCTGAGCCTCACTGGGCAAGTCATCACTGGAAGAACTCATTTCTGGTTTTGCTGCTTCCTCCTTCTTCCTCTCCTCTTCCTCTGAAGAAACACCTTTGTCACTGATGTTGCTGGCCAACTCTTCCAGCTTTTTTTTCAATTCCTCTTCTTCCACATCAGGATCATTAGGGGGCTCCTGGCCTGGAGACTGGAAGAATGAGAACAAGTAATTCTCAGTCTGTTGGAGTTCATGCAATTTACATGCTGCTGGGATTTTTAGTTTACTATGACAGGTATTTATTCCAAAATTATTAAAAAGGAAAAAAAAGATTCTGTTACTGAACAACCAAATCACTTTGTATATCTTAATAAATTTTGGTAGAAAATTGGGATATCTATGAAACTAAATTTTTCAAACAAAAAAAGTTGTAGGTTTGTAGTGTTGTTATAGACATGATGGTTTAGGAAATGTACAAGAAGCAAGGGCCTTTTTTTAAGGGGGGCATGATATCTGATCTGAAGAAGGATGCTTTGTGCTCAAAAGCTTGCCAGCCTTCTCTTAAATATATAGCTGATCCAATAAAAGATATCACAAAAAACCCATGCCTCTCACAAGTGTTATTTTCCATAAAAATGTATGATTTTTCATCACAAATGAAATATTCTGGCTGAAAATACTATTATGATTTGCCAGTGCTGTCAGAGAAGGTGGTCACTGGATACAGAATGAACATGATGCACTGCCTCCTCTCCCCAAGAGGCAAGATCATAGTTCATTGTGGGAACTTGGCAGATTGGACAACAGAAGAGGAGAGAATGAGATATGCAAGCTACCATGACATAGGTCTGCTAATAAGCAATTTTATGAAGCGATAAGTCTCATTTAAAACTTTGATCCAAATACCCCCAGACTTTGGTGATGCTTGGAGCCAGTGCCAAAATTTTGAGCTCGACCTCATCCATAATCTTATCGAGGAGGAAAATTACCGTCAGTTCAAGCCATGCCTTCACGATTTTTGGTAATTTTCCATTCTACTGAGCTACCAGAGGCTACATCAGTTTACTGTAACATGGTCCTATATCAAAGAAAGAGTAAGTAGAAGTGCATAAATATCCAGCAGTTAGAAACTCAGACTGATGCCAAGTGAACAGCATAATACCATAAGACTCAATGGCACAAAAGAACTTCAGTTAAATTTACCTTTTTCCTTGACAGCATGACAAAGGCCATACAATAGTGGCAGCCCATGAAAAAAAGAGAAATGCCCTTCTAAGTCAGGGCTTCTTATTCACAACATGCAGGTTATTTACACTGAATTCTGTTATGGATTACTGTATGGTTTCTGGGGAACTATCATCATTCTGGAAGCATGTATACACATAGAAGGTCATTGCTTAGATTAGAATATAATTTTGCAGAGACTGGATTGAAGAGCAGCTAATTTGTGAACTAATTAGAACACTGCTGGAACATTTAACTTCCAATTCCATTAGACTGAGTTGTTCTGATGAAGACCCACCAATGCTAAATCTTCCATGGTAGAGTGCCCTGTTCCTCTTTAAGGCAGTCTAAAGAGCCCCACAACAAAACCTGCATCAGGCACTGGGACAGGTTACCCAGAGATGTTATAGAATCTCCATCCATGGAGATTTTTAAGACCAGGCTAGACAAAGCCTTGGCTGGGATTATATAGTTGGGGATGGTCCTGCTTTGAGCAGGGGATGGGCTAGATGATCTCCTGAGGTCCCTTCCAACCCAATTTTCTATGATTCTATTATTCTAATTGGCACTGGAACAACTCGAAGATAGGACAGAATTAAGCTCTATGGAAATTGGTTTGTATGTTAGATACTCTACCCATTAACGTGAGAAAGAGCCTTATTTTTGTAACTGGATCTTATAAAGGCATCCTGATTCACTATGAAGCTGGTATTAGATATAATTTTTATCATTAGCCCAAGTTGTGCATTGTGTGGCGCAGAGGTTTCACAACTACTGCCTATACAATTGTACCATGCCATCTCTTTCAACAATATAATGCAAGTAAGTTGTAAGAGTTTTCTTTGATTGATAACAAGAAAAAGGAAAAAAAAAGGAGACTGAGCAAGGAAATGGTTACTTCCTTTAAATAAAACCCCTCAACTTAGCACTATTTGTTACCTCCTCTGAGGGCAACAGGACCTTTTCTTCTAAGCGGTTCAACATGTGTTCAATTGCCGACATGCGTTTGTTGAGTTCTAATATCTATGGAAGAGGAGAAAGAAAAGAATACAGTACAGAACAGATCCCATCACCAGTGCCATCACCATGAGAAAACAGTGGAGACCGATCAAATCCACAGAAAAAACGAACACAGTGCAGAACAGATCCTACCACAACCACTGGGTAAACATGAAGTACCTAACAGCTTGCTATTAAGAGAACAGACCATAGGCTGGAGTTTCTGAAGTGTCATGCAACTCGGAAGTACAAGTCCCATTTGAAGTCAATGGGTTAGGAGGAAAGAATAATGGTGAACTTATAAAGTCCTGGGCTTGGGTCAGCTTGATTCTTTGCAGGAAACTTCATTTGGATTTGTCAACCTAAATGGTGAGAGAGGAAGGGCATCTTGTTTAACTGAACATCTCCCTGTTTGTCAGTCATAGAGTATCTCACTGGATGCACTTTGGCAAAGAAAATACTCTCTTGATCCTGTTCCAGCTATATGAAGGCTTGGAAGGGCTTTCAAAAGGGGAAGTTTCACAAAGACAGCAGCTGGTATGTTTTATGTGCAAAGGACTTGAGAAAGATTCAAATGCAGCAAAAATGCTTCAACTTTAACACTCCTTCATTCAGGGTGCATCTACACAAGATGCTATGGTGCAGTAGCAATGAGATAGTGCCCAGCAGCTCATTGCTACAGAGCACACTGGGCATGAATTGTGACAGTGCGCAGGGTAAAATAACCATGCAGGGGATGGCACTGCATAGTTAAGCCGGTTATTGCACAGTCATTTAATACGTGGTTAAGCAAGTACTTAAATGTCAGCACAGTAACAACTGCATAGCCTTCTGCCCGTGTAGACGCAGCCCCAGTTATAGTTGGAGCAGTTCTTCTGTACTTGAGTAATTCTCAGCTCATTCACATGTAACAACAAAACATACCATCAGCTGCCCTTTTGAAATATTCCCTTTTTGAAAGGACTCCAGGTGTTTTGTGTCCACACCCCACGAAATGTAGGCTCCATTAGAGGCAACAGTCACAATCTGAACAATCCGACACTGGAGCAAAACATCCGATGTGTACCTCATTTCACGGACTGACTTGGTTGTATGGTAGGAACACCTGCCTGCTGTTGACCAATACCATCAGTCTTTTTCCTCATGTGATATCATGGGCATCCAATGCAATTCATTTTATGGTCATTAATGTACTAAGCTAAGGGTGCAGCGGCAGAGTGGCAAAGGAATCTTGCTATGGCTACAGAAGTATAAGTTTGAGTCTTGCTCCAGACCTACACTCAAAGCCACCTATAGTCAAACCCACCTGTACATGGTTACTTGATCATTTGGACTAGGCCGGATATGAGCCTTGGATGGCTTCTATTTCTTACTGACCCATCTTCCAGCCATCAACTATCTCACCAGCCTCTTCCTATTTCAGCAACAGAAATGTCCATATTTGAAAGGAGGTGAGTATTTTCTGTGCCTATTTTAAAAATACATTTCTAAAAATATTTCCTTTGAATTTCTTCTCTTAATTCACTGCAAATTTTACTTTTGCTTTCAAAAACCAAAACAATTTAAATTCAAAATAACTTTTTTAATACTTTTAAACATTTACATGCTGTTCTTTGCTTCTCTTTCTTTTCTCCAGTGAACAAAGGGGAAAAAAACAAAGTATGGTAGAAGAAATTAAAAATCCAGATAATAATGTTGTTCAAATGCCTAAACAAACTATTTCATTAAAGCAAAATTTTAAAAAAGAAGTCAACATTTGTATACTTTTTCCTTTCCTGCCAAAAGCTTTTAATGTAGGAAAAAAATGTGAAAATTTATGGCTAGTTTTAAATGAAAATGATGTTCTTTATTTCAATACTCATTCCATGTGAGATATTCAGTGAAAAACAGGAACAATTAACAAATGAAACGACAGAAACCCTGTGTGGGTTTTTTAAAACACGTACATCTTCTTATGTAGCTTTTGTATTTGTACTATGTGGTTAATTAGATCGTCACGTGAACTTGGAGCGGATGTATCTGCTTAAAAGAATAATGCAAATCTGATAAGACAAATGTAAAAAGGGGGCACTTCAGAGGAGAGAGTCCTTACCATTATTAATTGTAAGCATCTTTACCAGCATTAAATGCACACAGAGGCACTGATTCAATAAATTCTAAAGTGATTTCTTAGTAAACACCATTGAGTCCAGATCTTGTAATATGTCAGTGATAACAGGCAGGCTGCTGAGGGACCATCAGCTTCATGAAGGGAATCAGGAAGACAGGTCAAGGAAGAAAACCCAGTGTTAACAACCCAAGTGGTAGTACTGCCTGGCTGAGGCAATTATATATTGCTTCAGAAATGTCAGATCACTAAGAAAACCTTTTATAAGTCTGTAATTCTCATTTTGCTCTTTGGTAGGGCCCCTAATGAAAGAGGTCAGCAACCTTACGCTAACAGCAGGCTGAATTAGCAGAGCTTGGTCTCCTTGGGCCAGAGGCAGTGGACTGGAGACAGCCATTAGATGGCATATTCTTGTATAAATAGGCTTTGTGGAATGGGGCCCCAAATCTCTTTGGGGGCCAGATCTGGCCTGTAGGCCATACACTGCCAACCCCTGTTTCATGGGATGCAAGTGGCAGTTTTTCCAAGGCCCCTGATTATTAGCACAAAGTGACCACAGTGGTGACGTGAACCTGTGGACAATGCCCAAGGAATCTCTCCTCCTCTGAACCAGTCACATACAAAAGCCGGATTCTGCCCTCACGTACAAATGCACAGCCTCACGTAGATCCATGGGGTTATTTGAGGGTAACAGGAGAATTCAGCCGCAAGTGCTTTTAGTTCGTCTACTCAGCTGTTTCAGTCGTAATATGGTTACACAGGCCCAAGCTATAAAATTGCACGACCCAGCCATGCAAGCTTGAAGGACAATCAAGTTACTGCTTCAGCTTTGTCCAATTTTTAGAACCTTGTAATATACAGCATCACAGTGAAAACTGTGCTCCCTTCCTTTAATAAATCCCAATTAGGCACTGAAAAGTCACAGTGTTCTCTGCATGACAAAGGCTGGCAGACAAATGCTCTATACAAAAGCATTTTTTTAGAACACAAAGTTGCCAGCACAGGGAATCAGAGCTTTGGGTGCTGTAAATTGTCATTGACTTCACTGGGGTGAGGGCAACTTTCACCAGCTGAGAACCTACCCCCCAATTCTCAATGATCAAATAATGATTCATGAGACCTGAAACCCTCCAGTAATTTGAGGTTTTATCATTTTAATGGTTACACTGAAGACCACACCATGCTTCTGATGATGCCTTGCAATGGATGTCAAATCTAAAACTGCACAACCTCAGTCAAGTCAGTTAATGGAGTCTCTCTCTGTTTCTTCATTTATAAAGAGGATTTAAAAGTTTCATAATTGAAGTTGCATGAATAAATTAAAGGGAGGGTTGTTTTTTTTGTTTTTTGGGGGGTGGAGAGATGTATTACAGAAACAGCATAACATATCACTCTAAAGTGAATCCTTTTTTATTTGTATATAGAGACAAGGACTCCAAGACAAAAGTGCCCTGAACTTGGCTTCTACTCCCAGCTCTGTCACTGACCTGCTGGCAAGTCATTACAATTCTCTGGCAGTTCCATCATTAAAATGGGGATAATAGTATTTCATTTTACACACTTTGAGATCTGCTGATGAAAAATGTTGGATAAGAGCTGGGTATTATTCTAATGTCCATTTTCCAGGCATTTCTAGAAGAGACAGTTTGCTCTGTCTTTTACAAAATTCTTGATTTCTCTCTTTTAGGTTTAAATCTGTCCTTCTTTTCTATAGCAAGTTATACTTATCTGATATTAATGGGACAGCAAATCTGTAAATGAAAGCACAGTTTGGCCCCATTTTCCCCACTATAAAGTACTGTGTTTACTGTATGTGTGATTTAACTATATGTAGTTTCAGACATCCAATTCATTTTTTTCTTTATCACTTAATATAAAACTAAAGAACATTCATTGACTGAAACATACAGCAAGAAAAATAAATAAGGAAAGGAACAGTCTGGTAAAATCTACCTTTCAGTGTGTAAACCTTAATTAAATTGAGGTTTCTTGGGATAAAGATAATTTTTGAATTTGTTATAAATCTTACAGTCCTAACACTTGTGTTGGGATGTACAAAAAATATATGACAGATACCCTTGCTGTTAATCCACATGAGAAATTTACTTTAACTGCATGTTTGGTGAAATAAAAATGCATGTTTTTGTTTAGAAGCTGAGCATGGAGTTATGCTAAATCAGCATAGAGTTATGTGATATAACTTGCACAAATGCCCTTGTGGGGGAGGGAAAGAGTCTAACTCCCCGCTATCAGCTTAGAAAAAAATTGTAACTCTTGCAGCCTTTCAGACAGCTCCAACTCTACAATTTTTCTCTAGTATCATTCAACAAATGTATGTGACAAGTCAGCATGACAGACCCCAATTTTTTGGAACATTCAAAGAGCTACAAAAGAAAAAAAGGGGTGGGGTGGGGGGGTCTTGCAGCTGATTAGTTATCCTACTCCATGATTTTGTTTGATCATAAAGTGCTGGTATCTTCAATTTAATAAAGTCTTTACTACACAGGAAACTACATGCAACTTGCAAAATAAACTGGGCACGTCTGGAGAACTGAAAGCATCAAATAGAGACTTTTCATTAGGATGAAATGGAGCGTGAAGTAGAACTCCAGTCATTTCATTTGTGCAACATGAAAAATACAGAGTGAGGAAAAACAATGGTGTCAGAGCAAATATCTGTTTATAAAAACACAAAGGAATGAAAAGGGACAGGCAGAAGGGTCGGTTTTCCCTCTGACCAGACATATATATAACTCACACTAATGTTAATGCAGTTTAACAGGTGCACTTCTTGGTGCAAAGCCCTGAATCCAGTTCCACCAGTACAGCCGTGGTAGAATCAGTTGCAGCTGCCCTGCACCTGACAGCAGAATACAGCCTGGAATGTTGCTTGTGTCATACTTTCCTACATGCCATCTGGCCATAAAAGAGCAGCTATAAGTTATTTTAAGAGCCAGCCAAGGGGCTGTAAAACAAACTTGTCCAGCCTCCTAAACATTCTCTCTGTGCAAGGAGAAATGCTGGGGAATTCACTTCAAATGCCCTATGTCCTGCTCCCTCCTATCCCCAGTGCAGGGACTGTGGTGCCGCACTTCTGTGCTGATGGAAACACTCCGTGATTTCACAGGCAACTGGGGCTACTTTTATGCTTACCTACTGCACGTTCCATCTGCTCTAGTCCTACCCCCTGGTCCTAGGCCAACTCAGCAGAAGATTAATTGAAAAGGCATCTTATATGCTTTGCAAGTGGATTGCAAAGTCTCAGTCAGAGATCAGATTGGAAGGGTCACAGGGAATGGCTTAAGACCCCCTTGTTACCTGATTTCCAGAGTGATTAATGCTCTCCTGAGATGAGGCTCTGTTTCTGCGTTTTATGTGATGGGGTAACTTGTGAACTCCCTTCACATCCTCATCGGAGGTGTCCATATCTGCAGAGTAATGGGGTGGGTGTTGCCCATTCCAGAGGCTGCCTGTAGAAAAAGTGTGTATTAGAGTTACTGGGGGCTCAGTGCAGGGATTGTTGGGTATCAGGACAAAACAGGGAAGAAATACGAAGAGGGATGAGGAAAAAAAAAAAAAGGACCTTGACAGCACAGCATAAGTAACTTAGGATGCCCGGGCAGTTGTACATGTGACAAAACAAGCCTTTTAAGTGGTTCAACTGCCCTTTTAAACTGTTTTAGTGGAGTTATCATCTGTGACAGCATAAAACGTTTTCATTTCTTCATGCTGTACATGTACGGCAGTGTATTTTGCTTTAAATGACTTTGTTACATAGCAAAGTAAAACACATCCAATATATTTTTGTTTTGCTATGTAACAAATTGCAGTGATACATCCGGAGAAGGCAGTGAGGACAGTGCACAGGGTGCTGGAAGCCCAGGCGTGCTTGGGGAAGGTCGGGCTTGGTGGGCTTCCAGCACCCTGTGCACTGCCTCAGCCACCTTCTCTGGCCACTAGTACACACAGTCACCCTGCTGCTACCTTCCTGCACTGCCCTATGGGCAAGCCAGCCCATTCCCGGATGGTCCCAGGCAGTGGGAATGGTGCATGGGGCGCTGTAAGCCTGCCAAGCCTGAGCTTCCCCAAGCACGTCTAGGTTTCCAGTGCCCTGTGCACTGTTAGATTGGGCCGGGTGCTGCCTGTGATCTGGGGCAACACCCACCCCCTAGCACCCCGCCTGGGCAGTCCCAAGGGGTGCCACTGCTGTGGAGTGAAGCACTGGGCCACCTCACAGCTCAGGGGCTGTGCAGCCCCATGACAGTTTGCATGAGCAGGCTCCAAAAAGAAAGAAGAAGAAGAAGAAAAAAGCAACGAGGGGCCTACTTTTCTTTTTTTTCCAGTAGAGCTTGCCCACCTCTCCTGTGGCCAAAGGCAAGCTTCTGGTGGGCCCTGGTTCTTCCCTCCGTGGCACCAGTGCCCCCCCAGGCAGTACCTGCCTGCTAACACCCTGCCCAGGCAGTCCTGGGGCACACTGTCACCATGGAGGGAAGGACTGGTACCCCTGCCCACAGCTCAGGCGGTGCTTGGACCACCAGCAGCTCGCCCCCTGACTATGGGAGACATGGGCAGCCTCTGGGAGAAAAAAAGAAAAAGGAACAAGCTTATCGCCACTTTCTTCTTTTTTTTTTTTCCTCAGTGGAGCCTGTCTGTGTGAGCTGCCACCAGGTTGCACAGCCCCTGGGCTTTGGGGGGGGGGGGGGGGGGGCTGGTCCTTCTCTCCATGGGCAGGGTTGGCTGGGAAAAAAAAAAGTGGGCCCCTTGGGTGAGCTGCCAGTAGGCCATCACGGTTTCGTAACAGTGAAAGAAGTCCCTAAATTGAAATGGTGGATTTTTAATTGACACAATTAAAAACACACTGCTTCAATTTAGAGAGAACTAAACCCCATCACATGTACAAGGGGCCCTGTGGGTAAGGAAGCTGCCATTTAAATTGTGCAAATGGCATTAACCATTTACCAGCTCCCATTAATTTCATTAATAAAGAAACAAAGACCAACTTAAGCATGTCTGTTAATTTGTGGGGAACAGCTTGCTCCCATGAGGCTGGTTGTACCTCATTAGGACTTGTTATATTGCTACTCACAGAGTGCTTGGCCTCCAATAGACTTGACACTAAACAAGATCAAGTCTACATCAGGGCTGCTAACAGATGAGACAGGCTAGGACAACTGACCACCCACCCTGCATGTCAGACTATCTGAATGCACTTCCTACTTGTGGTATTAGGAAAATGGGGTTATATTCACAGATTCAAAATTCAGCCTCAATAAATAGCAACTGAGCTACACCTGGCAACTACTCCTCTGACCTGTATGAAAATAACAAGTTTTAGACAAAAATGCCCCACAAAAATCAACTCTTCTAATTAGTCCCCTTGTTAGGGGGGTCAGGAAAGAGACCAAATACTGAATGAATGGTGGTGAAGAATAAACAATTCCCAGATTTTAGGACAGTGTAGGGAAGACTATAATCACAGAAAAAGGCAGGCCACAGACTTCACCTGTAAGACATTTAAGACAACAGTTTTCCCAATCATTTTAGGACAGGCAGCTGAGTATTAATAAATCAAAGACATTAACTTAAAGAAACATGGGAGAATATTTAAGGAGTGCACATGCTCAAGTACTGCAATCCTTTTCTGCTTGGCTGTCCCATTAGGAGAAAGCACATCAATGAAACAGGAGTTCATTTTCCATAATATCATTTGCTGGAGTATTTATAGTAGCTGTAAACTAGTGACCCTTCAACAAACAGTGCACAACTCCTGAATGCAACTGCATGAGCTTCAGAATAAAGGAATAAAGAGATTGACCCTTGCTGTACACTTGAAATGGGAACATCTGGTGCACAACCTGAAAACAAGGACAAAAGGTAGCTTTCCAAGCCATATGCAGAGCTGACTTAATAGGCCAGATGGTGTCAAGCAGCACAAACACCTGGTTTCTGTGGAGCTACTCTAATTTACACTATGGAAGGGCTTGGCCAGGGTAAAATGTGGTAGCAACGAAGTTTGCAGCAGTACTATCTGGCTTGGGATTCCACCCACACGCTAAGCAAGGAAAGGCTGAAAGACCTCAGCTCAATTATAATGATTCAATGGATAACACCATTTGCACTTGGTCAGTCTGCCCAGCCACTCAAGCTCAAATATTAGCAGCAGTATCTAATCTGTGTATGCCAATCTGAGGCACAGGTGTGCACCTAATTTTGAAAGTCAGCCCCTTCATGATTTGGTCATTTTACTATTTTAAAAGTGCCCAGAAACTGTTAACATATCTTTTCTGGTAGAAATGCTCTCCAGCCTGCCCTTCCATGAAAGGCACAGGCTATCTTTCATTAGAAAAACCTACCAAAGTTGGGATTTCTTTCCAGGCTCTTCCTGCGCGAGTTCACCGTGAGCCGGACTTCAGTGCTGAACTCCTGCTCTGGAGGGGCCAGGTGCTGTCCCTGCTCCTGCAGGATGTGATGGAACATTGAGGCAAGGTCTGCTTCTGCTATCAGCGATTCCTTCTGGGACGTGTCCTCCCTACCGTCTGGGAAATCTGGATATGACTGAGAAAAGAGGACACTGGTGAGGCAGGCTGCATTTTTTCTCCCTCCACCAAAAAATTAATTGATTAATGTTTAAGTTCCAATTCCTGGACCACAACCTAACAACTGACCTTTTTCATCTCAGTGAGGAATCCCACGTAGGATTTGAGAAGTCTGCCATAGGGATTTGAATATCAACCTCCCAGGAATTTCAATGAAATTGAGCATTTCAGTCCCATTACCCAATCCCAACCTTTTCAGGCTGTAGGTTGGAATGACCCAGCTAGGGTAAGCATCAAGCAGGTGCTAAGACCTAGCCAGTGCTATCATGATGGCAGAGGTGAAATGCCCTCTGCTGCTGCTTCTTCCCACTGTGGCACAGGGGAAACCTGCTGCTGCCAAATGCTGACAAAGCCCCACATCCATGGGCCAGATCTAATGGCTCTGAGGGGTGGATCTGGCCAACAGACCATAAATTGCTGACTCCTACTCTAAGGCTGCCTGAAAATCTCAACCCGTGTCTGTGTTTTTAAAATGCTATATCCTTTCACTGATAAGATAGTAACATAACCCATCGCAAAACACTTCATATTCCCCAGACTTTGTTCATCTGGTTCCTACATTTTCCCATGTGACAAAAATCATCCATTAGGATGGGCTTGATAAAAATATATGTAAACATAAGTGTTTGGGCCAAAAGTCTCATCGAATATATTCCGTTTAAAGAAGGCTGTTTGACTTTTAAAAAACAAAGCTGTTGTTACATGTTTCAATACAACCTAGTTTTAACACAGAAGCAGAGTTTCAGACAATGAGGTACCTTAAGAAACTTACTTGTTAGAGCCAGCTGGAAATTTTCTAATGAAATCAAGTATCACTGGGAAATGCTAGTCAACAGCGCCCAAGGCATTTTATTCAAATTCATTTGATTCATCCCAGGCTTGTTTTCAGTGAAAATTCTTCAAGGTAAAGTTCTGACAGAACAGTCCTGATTCCAAGGTTTGGGACTCTTAGCACAGACCTGCTAGATAGACTGCACCAGAGCTGAGGACCCAAGAAGCTCCAGTCCCTCTGCTTGGGGCAGTCTGGGCTCATGCCAGAGTTTCCAGGTTCACTTTTTGTGGAGGCATGACCTCATAAGCCCTGGCTCTAATCAAGGCTTGGTTCCTTGCTCCACAGCAGGTATCTTGCAAGCCTTCAGAAGCCCAGCTGGAGCCAGGGATACCAGAGCTTCTAGGCTCTCTGTTGCAGAGTTGGAATGCAAAGCCTGGAAATACTGAGATCAACTCCCATGTTTTGGGACTGTCCACACAAGGGGACTTGCCAGGGAGTCACAGGCTGTTGGAGTCCTGCTGGTTATTCAGTTATTTTAGAGTGGAAAGTTCTGTGCCTTTTTGTTTTGGAGACTGCAAGGAATGGATGCAAGAACCAACAGAACAACGTGCAAGTAAACCAAAAAGGAATACGAGAAGGACACATTCTCATTTCTTAGCTCACCAGTCCTCTCTCCAATTTGCTATCCTCATTTTGATTCATGGTGTTCAATGTCCATAGGGAAGAAGAAGAATGCAAAGGGAAAACGTAATCATCATTATCCTCTCCGAAATTCCAAGGAGACAAACAAAGGGAAGAGAACAAAATGGAGGGAGCAAGGAAAGAGAGGTAAGCAGTTCCCCACCACCTTCCCAGTACCTGGAGGCCATCCTGGTTGATTGCAGCTGGAGAAAGTTGCATAGACTGACGGCGAGATTGAGCGGAATATTCTGAGTCCAGATCAAAATCAAAGGGATGAACGGATAGCAGGCGCTTTGTCTTACGCATCTTAGAAAGCATAGAAAATGCAAGAAGGCAAAATTCAGCACATACATGATTGGTCTTTAGAAAGAAATTCATGTGTCCTCCAGGCCACGACTGGCTCTCCCTGCTTCTCTTTCTCGTTGTATATTTCCATCCCAACTTCCTATGGGCCTTATAGTACCAGATGCATCTTAGTTTGCCCTGTTCTATTCCAGGAGTAAAATGCTGCTCTCCTTTTCTTCCATGAAACCCTGGTGAAGTCAATTCATGGGTGGTTGAGAGCAAAATTTGGACTACAATGTTTACCTGTTTCATGGTAGGGGGTGCATTCAAGAGAATGAAACTACTAGCATCCAATATTGAGCATGTACATTGGACATGCTCAAAATTAGGGTCCATTTCAGTATAAACTGAAGTCTAATGGAGAGACTCCCTTTGTATTCAATGACCTTTGGATCAGAAGTTTTCTGGGCAGTTGATGAGAAATCCTTCACTGGAGGTTTATTAAGGAGTTATGGAAAAGTGGGATTGGCACAGATTTTACAGAGATCTCCAGGAGATATTGTTGAATTCCTGAAAGTTTTGTTTCCCTCTACAGCAAAGAGATAAATCAGAAAGAGACACAAGCTTGGAGATAGTATTTAAAAGCGCCTCTTGTATTTAACAGTGTCTCTTGAAATTATTTCAATATGCATGTTGTTTTATGATTAATTGTCTGAGATTTACAGGATCACTGATAAAGAACTAGTAGCTCTGGAGAAAGATCAAGTTGTACAAAACTTTGAGACCTTCTTTAAGAGACTGTAACTCCATTTCAATCCAACATTTCTAGGATAAGTGCTTATAGACCTAGAAGACATAGATGATGTAACAAATGACTGTGATAATGAAACAGTCTAAAGGTCTGACCTCTCGGACACTGAGACTAAAGCAAAAGTCCATTTAGAATAATGGCCTTCCAGCTGAATTATGATGGATATTAAAACAGTAGAACCAGAATCTTCACAGGATTTTTGTTCATTAGCCCCTGTAAAAATGAAGCTTTGCAAACTAGCTGTGGATATATATATTATGCTGGTGTTATGTAGCGTAATGCATGATATCTATCTCTCTATTGCAGCAAACAGCTCTGGAGGACTCCTACATTTCTTCAGCTGTGACTTTTATTTCAAAGGGCACCACTTCTCTGCTCAGCTCTGCACAGATGAGCTCTAGCTGAACGGAAAAGCAGTGCTCTTTGAAGGAAAAAAAAGTGCAGTGAACAGCTGAGCAGCTCATCCTTAACAGAGCAACATACTGCAAAGTAAGCAGGTTGTGAGCCCCACAACATGTCTGAGTTCATTGTGCTTCATCTTCATCTTGGTGTACTTTACAAATGACAGGTGATATCATTCCCATTTTTCAGATTGGGAAACTGAGTCACAGAGGGGTTAAGTGACTTGCTCAACGTCACTCTGCAAACCAGTAACAGACCTGGGAATACAACCCAGCTCTTCTGAGTCTTAGTCCAGGGCTCTAGCTCCTACATCACAACATCCCATCCTATTTAAAAAGAAGTGAATAAAAAGTGGGGGTTTTATTAACTCATTTGGCATAGATATAAGGAACTTAAAATATTGATCAGGGAAAAGGAAACTTGACTAAGATCTTCAGAAGAGGTTAATGAACATTAGTTTTCTGAGGACCTGAATGGAGACAGCATAAAGGAATCTGTTCTGTTTTACATGATTAATATTTAGCCTGAAAAACATTCAGCACAGAAAACTGTTACATGGGAGAATAGTTTTTTTCCCCCAGAAAATGAAAGCAAGAGAAGACACCACTCTGCACAGGAGAGAAAGTTCCCATCAACAAAGAAAACCCAAAAGCAAGAGCATGGCCCATACTTAAGTATATGGAAGTAGGCCTAATGTGTCTGCATCAGGAAATGCTTACCCTGTTGTAGCACTCAGCTTCTGCATGACTTATGACATCATCATCACCATCTTCCCCTCCCCTGCTGCTGGTGCGGAAATGACGTTCTCCTAGACAGGGGAACAAAGGCTTTGGGTGTTTTGATGGCTCTAGCTGCCCCACAGCTAGTCAGGGATGGGTTGTCAGAACATTTTGGAGCAGTGTCTCCCACCCCGAATACCTACATTAGGTATAAATGCCTCAATCCTTATCACCACCATACGGAGAAAAGAACATTCTGCCTGTGCTTTCCTGAGACAAGCCATCGTTGATCATACTGGTCTTCTCTAATTGATTTTGGTGACTGGGACTGGTCCTTTTCAAATCACTGGCTGGGTCTGTACTATCATAATATGCTGACTGAGTCTAAGATCATATTTCACTTTAATAGATGCTCCACAGAATGCATCATAGGTTGGTATTATATAGCACAATGCACACAACAAAGGTTCCAACCCCCTGCACACTAGTTGCTTTTTCTCCTGTGGTCCCTTTCTCCAGCCTTTTCATGCACAAGATATAGCAATACAGACCCCAAAAGCCATTCAGAAGTAAACGGGAGGTTTTCTGACAGTAAACTGTTGCATATTTGAGCTTGAAAAGTCTCATTGGGTGTGTCTACATGAGAAGTTTACTGCAGAGTAGATTAATTAGTCTAACACACGGGTGGGCAATTATTTCAGGCAGAGGGCCACTTACTGAGTTTTGGCAAGCCATTGAGGACCGCATGACAGGCAGCCAGGGACAGATAAATATTCATTTTCTAAATTTTTTTAGGGGACCTGCGGGCAGGATAGAATAGCCTGGTGAGCCGCATCTAGCTTGCGGGCCGCATTTTGTCCACCCCTGATCTAACACATGTACCTCTATCGTAGGAGAAAGCCTTCTTTGTACATTTCCCTTCTGGACACTGATATAACAGAAACCCCTTCTTGCCCCCCCACCTCCATTTGTGCATTTCTTTTTCCTTCCAAGTACTAGCAGAGACCTAACACACTCATTGAATGGGTGTGGAAGGGCTCAGAGCAAGCCAGAAAGCTGCAGTAGATTTCTGTAGGAGAAACCTACAAAATACATCTACACATCAATTAAGCTCAGTGTCAGTAAAGAAAACAAAAGAACTAAAATATCCACTTCTAAGACAGTAAATATATCCTGGTGCTAATAACTCACTCACTGTCCCTGGTAACCTTTGATCCTCACTATCTCATATTGCATTTTTATGTATTTCTCACAGTGCATTTTTTTTTTATTTTTCATCTGTCTCATCTTTACCATGACATTTTGTATTTTATATTTCATACTTTTAAACCCTTAAGGAATGTACTTCCTGTAGAATGAAGTTACACCCTGGACCATTGTTAAAAACTGCACTGAAATTGTAATGTGATTAAAATCTGTGATATTGGGCTGGTCCCCCTTGAGTGAATGTGAGTATATATGGTGACCAGTATGTAATTAACTGACAATAGCCTAGCCAGAGGAATTTACCGCTACAAAACTCTACTCTACAAGCCATTTTAGGCTAAACAAGCCAAGGAACTGATTCCTGGGACTGAGCACCCACCGTTGACTATTCCTGCAACCCTTAACATTGGGTTAGGGTGGCAGCACAGGGAGCGAGGAAGCTGTTGCCCCTCGCCCAGATCAAGGACCCGGCTCTGAAGACTGGGAAGAGTGGAAGGAGCGTGATGCTGAGGGCTACTACCGAGGAGCTGGAGGGAGCACCAGCCACCAAACCAGGTGTCAGCTCCACTGGGCTCAAAGAGACACTCCAGGTGGGGGATGAAGGGCATAAACAGCACAGGGGGCTCCAGAAGCCAGGCCCCATGGCACAGAGCTGCCCCAACAAGGGAGAGAGGGAAGGTATACTGAGAAGGGCCTCTGCGGGTCCAGCGAGCCCACAGGTGAGGTGAAGAGTGAGGAGGAGGAGGAGAGTGTTATAGCTCGCAGTCTAGCCCAGACCCAGTTTATAGCCAACTAGGGATCTCGGGCATCTAGAGCCTGGCATTGGTAGGCAGACTGTGACTGTAGGTGGCCAGAAGGCAAAGGGCCCCTCCCTTTGCACTTCCTCATATTTTTGTTGTTGTTGATAACTTTTCTTGTGTTTCCCACTTTTGGAGGGGTTGTGGTATACAGCATCTAAAGCCCAAGTGCTGCTTAGGTCTAAAAGGGGTTCCTATCCCCAGGGAGGCAAGGCAGGGGTTAGGCGCTGTGGGCGGAGGCAGGCCCAGCAGGTGGATAAAACTGTCCCCATGAACATCTGCAGAGCCTCAACAGCCAGGGAAGCCGGCCGAAGGACACTGTGAACCAGTCAAGGCAGGGTGTGAGGACGAGGTAGAGGGGAAGTGGAGCCTCGCAGAAGACCTCCATACAACTGTCCCATAGTCAAGAGGACCCCGGCAGTCGGTCAC
>NW_017729031.1:86628770-86632661 GCF_001723915.1 Gavialis gangeticus
TCAAGAGGACCCCGGCAGTCGGTCCCCCCGCCACTAGAATGAGATCCAAAGTCGTGGCAGGCGAGACTGGGGAGAAGACTACTTGGGAGAGAGACATCTACCTCGGCAGGACAGTGTGGACGGATAGACAAACACCCTTGAACATCCAGGTCCGCGCGGCGCATGACCAGATGTTCGAGATCAGACAGGCATGTTTGCATTTATGATTTTATTGATAACTTCGCATTCCGACCAATAAACTAGAATTTATGATGATCCTGAGTGTTGGTCCTTTGTAGCCAACAGTATTAGGTTGCAGTAAACTAATTAACTCTACAGGAGGATAGTATTTGTAAATACAAGTACAATCCTGCTGTGCAATTTTTTACTCCACAGCAGCGTATGTGGAGTAAAAAACAAGGATGCTTCAGTCTGGGGGCTGCCTGCCGGCTAGCCCTACACCAGAGCACCCTTGTACCTCAACCAGCCCTTCCACTGCATGTTGCGCTCAGGGTGGGGAGAAACAGCCCAGGGCTGGCAGGCTGACCCCCCAGGCCTCCTGCTAGCTGGGGCTGCTCCATCTGGCTCAACATGCTGTGGTCCTGGGCACCCGTTCCAACAGTGTACCCAAGAGCAGTATTGCTTTGCGTTAATTGCATGTGTAGATATATGCTCTTGAGTTTCAGTTGGTAACTGCAGGGTTTCACCTCTAACTTCAGCCCTATATGGTTTTATGTCCATTTTATTCCTGACTCCCACCTGCCTTTTGGATCAGGCACTATGAAGAGAAAATCCAAACTATAGTTGCTACCTGTGCCAATCCCTCCCTATGAATGGATCCTGGCTCCTGACTGTCACATCTGGTCACACTGTAACAAGCAGCCCCACCAGTCTCAATATGAGGATATACTGTGGGAGGGAGGGTTAAGCAACAGACTCTTCGCAAGCCTTAAGAGTGCAAGTCACTAAGATCAACAAACCGTCTGTTCATATCAAAGGGGAAGACTTGATCATCACCTGCATGAATCCACATTCAACATGGTTCTTAAATACATGCCCAGTTTTAAGCAAATGATTAACTCCTTTGACTTCAAGAGGATGCAAATGTGCTTAAACTGAGGCATGTAATTTAGAGAAGGATCAGTATTAAAGATCACACCGATCACGATGGAGGTGCTGAACTTCAAAGCTTCCTGATATAGCACTTTGGACTTACAGGAACTAAGAGGACATGGAAAGCAGATGACTTGGGAAACTCCATGGGTACTAATCTGAGGTGCAGACACGACACATGAACACTGGTGTAACTAGCAGTCGGTGTGTACACTGCTTTAAACTCTACCAGTGTTCACAGCAGGCAAGATCAGCTCTTCTGAGGTAACTGCCAGCGATAAGTGCTGCTGCAGAGCCTGGTCACTAGGCAGGGAGGCTTTCTGCATGGACCAAAATGCTATCTTGAATAAAATTGACTGGAGCTGTGTACATACACCCCTTCCATGAGAGTATAAGTGCTCCCGAATTTCCAAGAAGTAATTTTACCCTTGTGTCGAGTGACCTACACTCTTGTGTGTCTACACGCTGAGCTGTCAGGACAGTCTATGCAATGTAGCTTTGTTTTAAGCGATATTTAAAAGAACTCTAACTTACTGTTGTTGATGTCTGGCAAGCTGTAAACTCTGTCATGCAACCCTAAGTACAAAGAGAGAAGGGGAAAAAAATAAACACTTTTTACAGACACCTTACATAAAGCAAGCCCCTGAGCTAGGATTAACAGGAGCTAGAACTTAGTGCTAAGCCAGTAAAAAAGAACCAAGCCATGAGCTTTGGATATAGTTTGACTCTTTAAGTCCAGGAGCTTGTTGCTACATGATATACCATCATAAGAGGCTTACTGCTGCTAATTCACACTTAATTAATTTGGCACCAGTCTGAACCCATTGGTTTTAGGCAATGAGCACATGGTGACTTCAGTACTTTATTTAATGGCCTTATTCTGGGAGTTGTGAGTGATCAACACTTCTAGGGTTTGGGCCAGGCATGGCTGGTGAACTCCAACTGATGGGGGCAGGTGGAGTGGCACATGGGAGTGGGGGGTGGCGGGGTGGTTCTGCTGGCTGGGAGCGGGGGGGAGGTTTGCAGCCTCCTTGCTCCCAGCTGGAGTGCCTGGGTAGCTGCAAACTCCTCCGCACTGCTCCCATGTGCTGCTCCACCTGCCCCACCAGTCTGAGTTCACCAACAGTGCCTGGTTCGGGCCTCCTAACAAAAGGCAAAGTTTCAGTTCTACTGAGGTCTATTTATCCTCATTGTAGGTCTGATTCTCGTCTAGTGGGACTCAATAGAGAAATTCCTATCGACTTCAACAGCATCCGGATCAGGATGTGTAGTGGGTCTGCAGATGGGCAGAGACAGGATTTCTCAAGGAGCTTTACTATTTTTTCTGAGACTTCCCAGTGGGTATGTTTGGCAACTGTGCTTCTGTTTGTGCAGTCTCATTCTGTCAGCCTCTCCCATTCAACACATATATGGTGCCTGCCACAGTGAGTGCACATGGCCTATAAACTTGCAATACATTTACTGCAGCCAGTCAATTTAAAATGGTGAGTGGCTTAACACAGTGTTGTACAGACACTGGCAGAGTTGTATAAGAAACAGCTGGCAAGAGACTCAGCCCAAAAAGAATGAGAGGCAACTGATGAAATGGCACAAGAGGATATTGGCTTTCTACACCAAGTGTGGGCCTGCCATTTATGACTCAAAGTGCTGACAACCAACAGGCCACATTTCCATCATACATTTTTCTTTTGGTTGCTGGTTGTGTTAAGAGATATGCATGCACAGTGCTGTAGCAACCCCCATGCTTGCCTGGGAGTGTATGGAGCAGTGGGAGCTGCTCGCCCCCTGTCCCCATACCCCAAAACGAGCTGCTCACAGCTGTCCCATGCCCCACCCTTGCAGGGCAGTGCCTGTTGGTGCCCCTTTGCTTTGGCAACCAGGGCAGTAGCCTTGCTCACCCCACTCCTTGCTACGACACTGTCCACACACTTGTCACCTCAAAGCTAAAATGCAGTAACATGCTTTGCAGGCACTCATACCACAAGAAACTACAGCTACAGGAAAAAGTGGCTTCTTGCACAGGAACAGTTCAATCGTGCCAACATTTTGAAGGGTGTGAATTTTTCAGCTGAAACTTCCACCTCCAGCAAAACAACATAGATTCAAATGATACCAAAATATTTGTGTTAGGAGAAAACAAACCAACAAACAGCAAAATATCCTAGGAAGTTAAATGTTCTATTTTGTCATATAGTTGGATTTTAAAAAGACCTTCAATATGGTCTGCCATGATGCTGTTATAAAAATACTGGGGGATTGTGGGCTGGCAGAGTCCATGGTCAGGTGAGTTGGGAACGGGCTAAGAGGTCAAACCCAGAGAGAGCTGGTGGATCGGTCTGTACCATCTTGGCAGGAAGTGGCCAGTGGTGTCCCGCAGGGTTTGGTTCTTGGCCCCGTGCTGCTCAACATATTTATCAAAGATTTAGATAAAGATGTGGAAAGCATGCTGGCCAAATCTGTGGACAATACCAAGTTATGGGGACAAGCAGTCATGCTAGGGGATAAGATGTAGATCCAAGCAGACCTGGACAAGTTGGAAAGGTGGGTGGAGTGGAACTGGATGCAGTTCAATAAGGATAAATGCAGAGCACTTCATCTGGGGAGAACTAACCAGTGACATGAATACAGGTTAAGAGATGTCCTGGCTAGCATGATAGCTGAAAGGGACTTTGGAGTTATGATGCAGTGGTGATGTGCAGGAGGTGCATGGGTGTGCCCATGCACCCCCTGACAGCCAGTGCTCCCCACTAAGGCAATGGGCGGGGGGGCAGGCAAGAGCGCTTGTGCCCCCCCCCCCCC
>NW_017729031.1:86637661-86638303 GCF_001723915.1 Gavialis gangeticus
TGCCCCCCCCCCCCCCCGAGTGCTCCAGCTGGGGAGTGGGGGTGCCAGGAGAAGCAATTCCCGTAGTCCCCCTGTGGCTGATCACGCTGACCCAGAATTGCCAGAGGCATGCCACTGGCACTTCCATGTCAGTGCGATTGGCTGCGAGGGAACCCTTCCCCACCCCTGGTCAGCGCGATCGGCTGTGGGGGGACCCTCCGCCCCCATCACTGACTGCCTGCTGGGGGACCAGTCTCCCATGTTATGGCTGATCACAGGATGAACATGAGCTGCCAGTGCAACACTGTAGTCAAGAGCTAATAGCATACTGGGATGCTTCAGCCAATGCATTGTGAACGGGGCTAAGGAAGTGATACTTCCTCTATTCGGCACTGGTGAGACCCCACATGGGGTACTGTGTCCAGTTTTGGGTGCTGCACTTCAAAAAAAGTGTGGAGAATCTTGAAAGTAGGGGTGAACCAATCGAGATTTTTGGGGCTGATACCGGTAGCCAATTTTTAAGGAGGCATATCAGCTGATACGGATCTGATTTCCAATACACAGCCTAGCAGCTTGAAGAGCAGTGTTTGGCTGGTAAGTCTGTTGTGGTGGAAGGGGAGGCGGAAGGAAAGGGGCATCGGGGGGGGGGGACAGATCAAGGCT
>NW_017729031.1:86640345-86647765 GCF_001723915.1 Gavialis gangeticus
CAAGGTCCCTTCCGACCCGACTTCTATGATTCTATGAAAAATGCAAAATCCATGGGTTTCTCTGCTAACATGAAAAATCTGAATTTTATTCCAGTAAAGGGGAAAATCTACATTTGAGGAAAGACTAGGGCAGGGGTAGGCAACGTTTTTGGCCGGAGCGCTGAAAAAACCACAATGCCTACCTTGGAAGGTGCCGGAGTGCCAGCATGCCAGAAAAACAAAATGAGAGTAGGAGGTACATGGCAGGATGCACTGAATATCAGTATAATTAATAATAATAAATGTTGCCTTTTATTTATTTATTTTTTTTACAATAAATACCAGATTTTCTAAAAATTGTTAACCCGGTGACAATAAATAAAACTTCTGATGCTATATTTGACCTTGTGTATTTGTTTTGTGTGGGTCCCCCCACAACAGCCCCCCAGCCCTGCTTGTGACCCTTCCCCCCACACAAAGCCCCTCCCTCCCAGCCCTGTGGGAGGGGGTCCCCAGCTCCCAGGGCTATGGAGCCAGGGACCCAGGTCCATAGCTTCCAGCCTGCCCCCAACAGAAGGCAGTTGGCTTAAGAAATCATGAGACTTAAAAATGCATTGGAGTCATTTACTTCTATTTCTATTATTATTATTATTATTATTATTATTGGTAGGTGGATAAAGATTAAAACTTTTTTATATTATTATTTTAAAACAAACCCTGAGATTCTCTCATCATGGGAAAACTGTAGGTTCTGAGTCTTGGAATATTTGGAATTTTTCTTTTAAGTTGCGGACTTGTAACATCACAAAATATTTCCAGAAGACCACTGCAAGGGCATTTTTGCGTTTAACATGTCTCCATTTCCCACCCAACCTTCACAGACCTGCTTTTCACATATTGTGCTACTTTTTGATACTTTAGAACAGTCACATGAAGCACATCACACTTCCCTTTGCTTTCTTTGATATTGAACTGTGCTGACCAAGAGCAAATTCAGCAGATTTGCTCCTTGACTTCAGAGGCGGTAGCTTTCTTTACAACATGCACCATCTATAAGAGCCAAGTTGCTTTTAAAAACTGTGCAACACTGCCACCTGCTGGCAAGTTAGAATGCAATTATTTACTGGTTTGTAGAAAGCAGGATAAATAGTAGGTGATAAACGTTTGAGATAATGGGCCAGAATCCCAGCCTGCATAAATTGTCAGAGTCGTATTGAAGCCATTTCTTTAAAATATATCCACACTCTTTGGTTTCCTTGGTATTAGGGAAGGTAAATGCTGATTTAGGGATAAATTCTCAGCTGCTCCAGAGAAGAGCAGAGCACTGTATGTGGGGTAAGACAGAAGGTGACATCAAATCCTGACCCTACAGCCCTAGAGCAAGTGAATCTTTAGATATCATCCGCTGCCTTGGCTCACTGCACTGACAAAAGTTAGAGTGCAGTGAACGCCAGGCTTTTGCCATGACATGCTTCTGATATTTACAGGTTCAAAAGGACGGAGACTACACACCAGTTGGCTAATCTTGGAAAATCCTCAGATGACATTTAGGGCATTTTTAGTGTATTGCTCTGACCATGCAGTGCCTTTAGCTAGAGTTGGGACTTAAAGACTTAGATGAAAATACAACTATAAGAGCACCATACTTATATTATTGTGTATATTAATACAACTAAAACATACACACAACCAGGCTCACCCCCATTGTTGATGAAGTTGCACCGAGCACACATTTAGTCTAAACAGCATAATTTTTTATGATGCCAATCATTTTCTAGTTTAAAAAAAAGCAAACAAGAAACTAAACTAAAACAAAACAAAATAATAGCTCAGCATTAATTTGGTTAGATTTTAAACACCACTAGGATAAATAGCCCATATATAATGTTGTATATATTCAAAGCACCACAGCAACATTAAAAAACTATGTAAGGCAGGTTGAAGGGATCCCAGACTTTTGTCTTACCTAGTAATGCTGGATTCATTTCCTGCCTAGGCTGAAGCCTGCCACAGAGTGACCGCATCACTTTAGCGCTTCCAAATCTCTTGAAACGGGACCGCACATGTTCATAATACCACTCCAAGGAGCCAATCTTTACAACCCTATGCAAAACAGAAACAGAGCAAGATGTGGGAATATACAGATATAAGCCAGTGTGGCCATGCTGTCATTGGCCAAGCTTCAACCCAGCACCTCTCAAAGTCAACAGAAAGTCTTTTACAGTCTTCAACAGTTGTCAGATCGGGCCCCAAAACGAAAGACAGACAGAAATCAAAATATAGGATCTACTTCCCTACCAGCGCAACAGGCACATGCATATCCACCCTCCTTCCTACTCTGAGTCAGTAAGACAATACTGGCATTTAAGCTAGACCTGCTAGGGACACTATTCCCATCTCTACGGCACATCCTATGGAGCATTACGCACCATCCAGCTGTAAGTGCCACAGGGATTTCCATTTTAATTTAAGTTGCTGTGTTTTTGGGATGGAATGATGGCTCAAGTTTCCTCCTTTATAAAATGACCTAGTGGGGCTGACTGAAAAAGACCTCTGTGGTCATTATGTGGCAGATTTGCGGAGTACCTTTGGTTTGTGGTAACTATATTTTCCCCAGAGGTATAAACCCCTGAATCTCAGGCCCTCTTGCAATACAACTTCTGGCTTTCCTCAAGGGAATGATCTGATACCTTGTGCTAGGAAATGTGTTACTAGTTAAGAAGACCAAGGGTCATAGTCTGTATTGTGCAATTCTGCTGAGGTCAAGGAAGCAGTGTGGGTGTAACTAAGGCCAGTACCAGCCCAAGAGCCTTGCAGCAACTGTAATGGTAACAACATTCCCTTCAGCAGCTCCGGAGGATGTCTGCACAGAGGCTCCATTTCCTCTAGGCTAGACTGTGAATAGCCCTCATGCACTGAGATGGCAAAGATCCTCCCTGCGTTTTACACCCCAGGCAAAGTTGTGTCACTCCGTCAGTCTCTGTGCCTGGAAGGTACAAGATTCATTCATTCCCTTTGTATGCCACAGTAGTCCAAAAGACAGGGAGGGAACCATGTCTCAATTCTCCCTCCCCATCCTGAGGCTGTAAGAGCCTGGACAAGCTCCAATTTCAGCCAGTGCCTTGAAGGCCTAATGGTACCACCTCTACTGCACACTACTGAATCCTCAACCTCCCTTTTAGAGTATGTACAACAATGGCTCCTTTTGTAAGTCTATCCATTCAGGGCAGAATATTCCTGCAGTGTAACACCCATCCTCTAATGGCACTTCTTTTGAGCAGAGTTCACAGCTCAAGGAGCGCCTGAGAAGGCTGGCCCAAGGAAAACGAGTGCCCAAGGAGAAAGCTTGTGTACCTGGTTCAGAAGTGTCACTAACATCTAACATCTAGAAAGTGCAGAGAAGCCCCAGGGAAGGTGAACTAACCTGAGGTTACAGGGGTACCCCAGTTACAACAGTATCAAACCTCCCTGGAGAGGGAACTGGTGCTCAAGAACCTTTGTGATCCTCTACCATAATATTTCTTTGCTGTGCCTACAGGGATTCTTCGTAAATACACCACTAGCTAATCCAGCTCTGACAAAGCCCTCTTCACTTATATATTTAAAAGCACTTTACAATGGGAGGGCTGTATCATTCCAGTTCATGGATGGGGTAGTTGAAGTAAAGAAGAGTTCTTGTCCCAGGTTACCCAACAGGCCAGGAATTAGTTAGGACCTGAACCCAGGTCTCCTGAGTCTCTGTCAAAACACTTATTCACCGGGCCACAACACCTCTCAACTTCAACCTAATTCCACTGTGTCCAGGCCTATATCACTCCCCTGCTGAGGTCAGGACCTCTTCGGCTCCCTTGCATCCCACATGCGCTCAGACCTGGCAGTTGGGCAATGTAGATGTTTTAGAGAAGTTCCTAGCATGTACCCCAACATAACATGGGCGAGACAGAGCACAAGCGTGTTGTGGGACACATGCCATGGCATCTACTCTGCCTAATTTCCAGGCTTGGGCACACAAAGAGCAAGAGTGAGTGGGAGGCACTTATTTCTCAGCAGAGGGCACAGACTCAGCAGGGAGGCAGCGGAGATGTGGCCTCCAACACTTCTTCCTTTAAGAGGTTGGCTGATCCAGTCCCTTTACCTGGATAAACGGCAAGGGTCACAGACCCAGCCCTGGTCCTTTTTGTTGTAGCGGCTGCAGTTCTTACAAGTGTAGAAGTGGCAGTCTAGGCACTGTCGCTTGCTGTTCACCAGGAACTTGAAGGGCTGCAGACAGTGGACACAGTGGGTTTCATTTAGGTGGGACTGATGGGATAAGAACTCCCTCTTGGTACTCTCTCTCTCAATCTTGCCTTTCAGATCCCTTAAACAGAACAAACAAACATACATCAGGAAATCAGAACGGGAAATGAATATAAGGGGGCTGAGTCTGAAAAAGTCTTATCAGAGCAGTCCAGCTGCAAGATCACATCAGTGTTACTGAGAACACAAGTCGACTCAATAATTGATTTTTTTAAACCTGTGTAACATGAGGACTATGATTTCATTTAGCACAACTTCCCCCATGACTAGCTCTATAAATGTGAAAGCCTAAGTCTCATGGCATGTAGAAAATGTCCTAGGGCAATTATCAGTAATGAATCATGTATTAGAAAACAGCAGAACTGGTTTGTATCTAGATTCACATTGAGTTTGGGCTAAGGATGGAGAGTTCAAGGCCAAACCTGAATCCGTAAAGACTCAGATTCAGAGCTGGCCACGCTGAAATCTTGTCAGCTGGTCCTTGTAAGACTGTGGTTGTGAACAGAACTGTCACTAGGTTGGCTGTTTTCACAAGACTTTGTCTGCGTCCAAAACATAACAGGGGCGTTGGGGTTTGGAACCAACTTACTGTTCTAATTAGTTCCAATCAGAAATTAAAAACCTTGCAATCACATCCTTAGGACTTCAATGAAACTCATTTTCCTTTCGCTGAGGACATGATCCAACAATCATTTATTTATTTTCACGTTGCAGGATTCCCTCTGGAGCATCAAAAATCTGGATTACATCCACAGGCATTTGGTTATAACTGGGGTTTGGGAATGAAGAGTATGGAAACTGGCTAAAAGCAGAGAGACTGTCTGTTCATGAGTCTTTGCTGGACAGTGCATTGTGCCTACTCTATTTTGCTACTGTGCCAATGCTTACAAAAATATTTCATTGGCTATTCCCATAGGTTTTGACCCAACACACAGAACAGTTTGTTAGTTTATAAGAAAGCAATTGTGAAAGATGTTCCAGCCCCACAAATGACCATCTCCTCCATGCTTTGCTTCACAATAGCCCTTTTCTGCTAACAAGCATTTTATTTGCTTTTTGGACACAAAAGCCTGGACTCAATGCAGGAAGCCTTCTGTGTACCCTGCGTTTTGAACGGCAGACAGAACTGGCTGAAGAAGCATTCCAGTCAGCTGAGCAAGCGCAAACAAACACCTGCGTATTAAACTGAATGATGTCTCATTACTTGAAGGTTTTCTATTTGTTCTCAGCACAATAGTTTAGCTAACACCTACCACAGGTTGTTTGACTTCTGGGCTATGATCAGGAGGCCTGCTATTTGATTTGTAGGAAAGGTCTTTCAAGGCTTGTTTTCTATCTGGGCAGGGCTCGGAAGCTGCCCTTTTTCAAACAGAATTAACATTGGTGTAACACAAGGGAAACCTCAATAGGCGAGTTGTTCTTAAAAGACCTAGACTGGAGCCAAAGTAACCTCATTAACTGCACACCACTGAACTGGCTTTAGTGTAGGGTCAATAAATGGATATTAGTGTGACCCATTCAGGGACAGGTCAATTGTCAGCTCAAAGCTAATTAATAAGAAAAGAATCCATTCAACCTTTTTTTCCTTTCAGGTACTGGGTGATGGTGGAGTGGACAGAAAGACTGCAGGCCTGCCCCGAGCCAAAGCGTGTGGGGCAGGATGGGAGGGCATGTTTCTCTGGTCCTACAGGAACCTTCCCAAATTTTATTCAGAGGCTGGGACAGACATCAGCTGCCAAGACCTGGGATAATTTTTCTTAACTGAGCTCCTTAGCCTTGGCTAAAACTCTTACTTGGTACAATCCAGAATAGTTTTATTACCTTGAATGAACTGTGCTGATTTACATTAGCTGTGAATCTGGCCCACTATGAGCATGCTCCATGCATTCGCATAGTGCTTAGAGTTAGATCTTTACAGTAGCAAGACCCTGTCCATCTCAATGAGTGACTTATAAAGGCGTTATTTTATGCTTGCGCAGCACATAGCACAAGAGACCTCAACTTGGCCACGTTCTGTGGTTGGTACCACAATAGAAAATGTGAAATAATATTAATTCCATGTGCCCAGTGCAACTTTTCTCACGGGGCTTATATGCTCCAGCTGTTTCTAAGGGAACTAGAAACTTTCACTAGACTGGTTTGTCATGTTTTCCAAGTCTCACTCCATTCCTCCCACTCCAGAGCTGCCAAGGTGATGACAGACCTCAGCTGAACTGACAGAAAGGCTACAATAACCACGTGACTCGTTAAAAAAATATATTTTCAGAAGTCAGGATCACAGCCTGCTGATCTGTTACTATATTCAGTGCTGAATGAGTAATCCAAGTGCAGCTGATACAGACTACCAAAGGAATCAAGAACACGTTTATACCCTAAATTTATGCCAGGCCCTGCATTCACTACCTCCTGAATGACTAACAGTGCAGCTGCATTCATAAGTGGATCCAGGATTATGGTGAGGGGGATGCAGCCACATCCCGTATGGTTGTGTAGTGCTGGCACAGTGAGCGGACGCTGTGATCCTGGATGCCAGTAAGCTCTTTGAGAAGAGAGCTGAAACATGGGCAATTGCCAAGCTAAGTCACAAGTGAGAAACTGACTGTCAGAGGACAGGGGCTGGAATCTGGAAAAAAGGCGTCAAGGCAGTTTGGGGCATGGGGAGTCAAGGCTGGAGCCTGGAACAAGGAGTCAGTAGGCAGGAATAAGGAGGAAGCCAGGAAACCAACAAGGTGGACCCAGACAACAAGAAATTAGGACCAAACAAACAGTACTTAAAACACTGGGAACAAAAAGACAGGATCCAAGGACTGGGAAATAAAGGGTCAATGGTTGGAACCAAGGCATCTGTTACACTGAGTAGCCTGCTGCTTATAAGCAGGCAGCTGCCCCATGATAGGGGCAGTTAGGCCACTGGCAGCCAGGCAGACTCAGTAATCAGGACCTGCTGGGGGCAATATAGCCTGCTTTCTGCCCTGCCTCCAGTAAGAAAGGGGACAACTTTTCTTCTCTACTTCCCCTTCCCCATCTCCTGCCATTTCATAGTTCATAGTTTCTAGGGTTGGAAGGGACCTGAACAGATCATCAAGTCCAACCCCCTGCCCTGGGCAGGAACAAGTGCTGGGATCATGATACCTCAGCCAGATAT
>NW_017729031.1:86648158-86656516 GCF_001723915.1 Gavialis gangeticus
TTCAGGCCCTTCAGCCTCTCTTCATAGGGCCTGACCTGCTGTCCCTTCACCATGCGAGTGGCCCTCCTCTGGACCCTCTCAATGCTAGCCACATCCCTTTTGAAGCGCAGCGCCTAGAACTGGACACAGTACTCCAACTGTGGCCTGACCAATGCCGCACAGAGGGGAAGGATCACCTCCCTGGACCTGCTTGTGATGCATCTATAGATGCACGACAAGGTGCGGTTAGCCTTACTGACCGCTTCCTCGCATTGGCGGCTCATGTCCATCCTGGAGGCAACAATGACTCCAAGATCCCTTTCAGCCACTGTGTTGTTGATAAGGGAGTTCCCCAACCTATACGTATGCTGCAGGTTCCTTCTCCCTAGATGCAGCACCTTGCAGTTGTCTGCATTGAATTCCATCCTATTCTCATCCGCCCACCTCTGTAACCTGTCTAGATCTAGTTGGATTCTGTCCCTTCCCTCCAGCGCAACCACTTCTCTCCACATCTTTGTGTCATCAGCGAATTTGGACAGTGTGTTTTCCACATCCACCTCCAACTCACCGATAAAGATGTTGAATAGCACAGGCCTGAGGACCGAGCCCTGGGGGACCCCACTGCCCACATCCCTCCAGGTTGAAAACGACCCATCCACCACCGCTCTCTGGGTGCAACCATCGAGCCAATTTGTCACCCATCTGACTGTGTAGGCATCAATGCCACAGTCGCCTAGTTTTTTTTATGAGAATGGGGTGAGAAACAGTGTCAAAGGCCTTCTTGAAGTCCAGGTAGACAACATCCACCTCAACACCCGCATCCAAGGACTTTGTGACCTGGTCGTAAAAGGAAACAAGGTTAGTCAGGCAGGATCTGCCCGCAGTGAACCCGTGTTGGTTGCCCCTGAGCATTACCTCCCATTTCTGACCTACCCAGCCTGTATTATAAGCACTTTCAATCCTGGATGCAATGGAGTTAATGTGAAACTACTGTTGCACAGGGTCTGTTTAATGTACCATGAAAAAATATTTTAAGTATCATAACATTCCAGCTGCACATCCAAGCCTGGCCACTAAGGGCAGTCTCTGTGCTCTCACACACCTTTACTGGTTGCTCAGAAGTTTCTTTCAGTGGGGAAGAATTTGTTACAGATGAAAACGGGTAATATACAGTATAAACTGATAGCAGTGAACTTTTTCTTGGCTGTGTGTCTGCGCAGAGGAGCAAGAATCACTGTTTACCCCATCTTTATGCATTTAGGTGCTGGCTCTCAGCACCCAAGGATAAGCAACATTTACCTACTAAACACTTACACAAGTGGCTCTCAACCTTTTCAGTCAAGGGACCTCTCTCCAACTTTTTTGAATTTCCCTCATTTAAAAACTACTGAGGGAAGCTGAGGCAGCAAAATAGTGGTCCTCAACTGAGTGTCCCCGATGCCAGGTAAAAATGCCCTGTGCCCTTCTGCACGGCCTGCCCAGAAAGGGCTGTGACATGCACATACTTTCTTACCTGAGGGAAGCAGAAATTCTGCTTTGGAAAAGGTGTCTCTAACGTTTGATGCCTCCCAGAGTGCATCTGTCCCATTGAGCAGAGAGTGAGCACACTGGCTTTTTGTGATGCTCACTGTTTACTAGCCCTTGGGGAGGCACTTTGCTCCAGAGTAATTTGCCTTTACTTTATGGCAGTGCCAAACCTTTTGCCTCCACAAGCCAGATAAATGGAGTAGGGTAGGTCCACGGGCCAGATCCCACATGCCCTGATCCACACCTGTGCTACCCCGCTCCAGCCAAGCAACACCTTGAACTGGACCCTTGATGCCAGATCCAGCCATGTGTTACCCTAATATGGACCCATGCCACCATGATCTAGACCTCCCAATCCAGCCACTAACTGCCCAGTCTGGACCCATGCCACTGGATCTAGCTGTGTGCCACCCCGATCAGGACCTGTGCCACCTGATCTGAACCCACCTGTCCTGATCCAACCTGTACACCACCTGGTCCAGTCTTGACCCAGACAAATCTGGCATGCAGGGCCACATTATCTGGCCTGTGGGGCCCCCCATGGGTCTAGAAATTTGGCAGCAGGGGAACTGCTCCTCCACTGGTCAGACTTGACCCATGGGCCATGGGTTGAGCACCTCAGCTTTAGGGTCAAAGTTGAGCAGACACATTGTGCACAGCCTAACAAAGTGTGTAACTATTTTGGGGTAAAGGGTCATTTTTTGGAATGTCCAGAGTAAATACAAACCGGTGTAGGCTGCATAGGTGAACCAGTCTATCAATTTATCAATTTACTAGATTTTCTGGGATAGGACTTTGGTAAATGCAAAACAGGCTATTACTAGCTCCCTTCCCATCTAGTAGACTTACTATTGACCATCATCTCCAGACAGTTGGGTGTGTATCTGTGCAGAAAACTCAGGATCATTTACTCTGGAGTAGAATCTAAGATAAGTTACCTTGGAGCAAACGTGTAATATGTCTGCACCCAAGGGCTCTTCACCATTCTGTATGGCTGCTTGGTAAACCTTTAAATTAATCCTAATGCACCCTACAAAATACAGCCTGCTCCAGACTGGAGCTCCAAGGCTCTGCTGCAAAGCAAACAGGCAGATTTGTTTCTGGAAACTCATTTTTGTGTATGGAAGACAAGTAAGCTTGTGTAAATGCTTCTCTGATGATCAGCCAATAAAGCCATGGTGGTATTAACATGAATGAGAACAAGATGAAAACTCATTTTGAGGCCTGATATTACATAAACCAGAGGTAGAAATTAATGGCACAGTAGGATATACAGAACATTACACCTTCAAGACCTGGTAGGTATTTTGTTTCTGTCTCCTAACCCTCAAGACATATCCAGCATCCTGATGCTATCCCCCTGGAAATCAGCCTCAAGAGTTAATTACATGAATTGACCCTTTGTTCTTGGATTGTGAAACAGTTATGTTTGTACCCTCAGGGAGACTTGTTCTTCAATCTATCATATGACCTAAAACATTCCTTTCTAGCGCTGGCTTTTGAAATCACATGGGAGAGAGAATGGGTTAGCTAATGAACTGGTCTAAAACATTTTCAGGCCCAATGATCAGAAAGAAAAAAAATGCTGATCCTTGCCACGCTAAATCAAACTCATCAAAGATAAAGCTTTCCTTCAACTTCCAGCATTACTGAACCATTCAGACTAACTTGTGCTTTATTGCAACTAATGCTGGATCATCTTCTTCAGGATTTACTGCAAACTTTATAATTTCTGATCTTCCTCTCATGCTCCCCTGAACCAGACATTTCACAAGGCTGATTACATTGAAATGGCCTGGCAAAGCAGGAAAAATATGTTTAACAGTATAACCAGCAATTTCTGCCCAAGGAAGTGCACAGGGAAGTCTGCAGGTCAGGATGGAGGCCCTTTGGCAAACTGTGGGGAAATCTGAACATCTTGCAGTGGATAGCAGGTATTCGCTGTTTCTGATTTCTGTTGGCACTAGAAAATTCACTCTCTCCAGGTCCACTCTGGCTGGGAGGAAGTCAGCTCATTGTGGCTACAGGAAAATCTTTTATGGTTACAGTACAAATCAAATACAGTGAAGTGATTAATACAAATGGAATCTCAATGGAACCACCCTCTTATGATGTCTGGAGGAGTTGAGACAGTTTCTACGTCTTATTCTTTACAGGAATTGAATAGCCTTTTCCCTTCACTTCCCAGGTACTATGTCTCTTTTCCACCTTTATCTTTATTCTACATGCTGCATGATTAGTCTTTAGAACCATGCGATAGATGAATTATTTTTCTTGTGTCACCAGCTATATATCTCCCATGCCCACTAGATTTCACTATTAAACCCTCCCCGAAAAACCAACCTCCCCAACCTTGTGATACGAGAAACTTGTTTTAGACAACTGCTTGAACAAATTGTAGCCAGACACTTCTGTTCAAACAGAAGTACAGATAACTTCTCTACCATACGCTTTGGCTCCTAGGCACAAAACAATTAACCCCAATGCAGACTGCAGCTGGTCCAAATTCTTCTTAGACTTGAATTATCAACCATTTTGGGGAGAAAAGGTCCCATTTTAAAGGACAAAAACAAATCCAAAATTTAATAGAATTTGACCCATTTTAAACCAGCTCTTTTGTAAACTGTGGACTTATGAGAATCATGTTGATATTTGAATTCAAGCCTATAAAAGCCCATTAATAAAAACAAATGTGACCAAAGCAAATTCTGTCCTTTGATCCATGCAGAGACCTCCTCCTGATGTCACTTGCTCTTGTGTATTTGAAACTAGATGTTGGTTCATCATGCTTCCCTGGATGATGATAATGCCTTGGGGTGCACAATTTCTTGGTGTAAACTGATGTAGCTATGCTGATTTAAACCAATGATTGACCCCAATGGAGCTATGGTAATTTGCATCCATTGAGTATTTGGTTTCTCAGTTTCAGAAAAATTTGGTGGACTGGGTTGACAGTCAGACTCAAGCTTCATTCTTTTTTCTTGTCTGCATTTTCAGACTCTTGGCTTAATCTCTAACGTCTGTTTTCATGTCTAACAAGATCTAAAGGGACCTGCTATTTCCTTCAGAGAGTCATCAAAGCCTTGAAGTAGCCCTAAAGAATGTACTTACTCCAATCTTTCTTCCTCTTTCTTCCGTAGATCAAGGTCCCGTTGAACCACTTCCCAAACATGCTTGGCCTCTTCATCTGTGAGCTTGGACAGATCCAATTTCCTTCCCATCCTAGCAAGGAGTTATGTTAAGGAACCTAGACAGCAGGAAAAAGAAAAGCAGTGAACATTACCATGGCAGGCCAAATGAGAGACCATCCTGGTATGCTTTCTTGGGAGATACTATCTTATTTTTACTCATGAGGGTAAAAGCTCACACCTTCTGGGAAGGATTTGATATTGACATAGGAAAAGCATTTTATTCCATCTCTGTCAACACCCATACGATCTGGTCCAGTCAAACAATTTGGCATGCTAGATGGTACAGAGAACTATACTTGGCCTCCTGTGATAATGTAACTTAACCACTGACAGAACCTGCTTTTAGAGGGGGAAAGAGAGGGGAAAGGAAGAGAGAGAGAGACTGAGTATAATTTAAGGCCAATTAACAGCAGAAAAGCTCTTTGGAATTATGGGAAAGTGGTATTCCCTTTTACCAGTCTTCTTGGGACAACAAGATGCACTTGCAAGTCCTCATTGGATTTGTGTTGTGGAATGAATTGCTAATTAGCAAGTATAGACTATAAGATGAACCTGAACTAAACTTGACTGCTTTAGGGGTATTTAAGGTTATTGTGTCTGTAAGGATTCCTTGAAGTTCAAGTCTGATAAAATGGAAAAGAATTACAAAACCTCAAGGGATAAGTGGCATATATATACTTTATTGTTGTCTGTCCTTTCCTTTATTTTCCTCTGCAGACAGCACATACAATAAACAAAGAAACCATGTCTCAGGGCATGTGGTCTTGCAGGCATCTGAACTACAGTACACACTTACACTTTTAAATGTCATTCCTAGATGCTGATCTGATACAGGGAGAGGGAAAGGGAGAGGAAATGTCACTTGCCAAACGTTGTGGTGCTCAGGACAGGTCCCGGAGGACCGGAAAAGGGCCAATGTGGTCACTATTTTCAAGAAGAGGAGGAAGGAGAAACCAGATAACCACAGACCGGTTAGCCTAAGCTCTGTACTTGGCAAGACCTTTGAGTAAATTGTTAAGGATCACATTTGTGGGGGACCAGCAGGTAAAATAATGCTAACGGACAACCAGCATGGGTTCACTGGCCGAAACCAGTTTAAGATAAAACTGGATGGATATAGTATCAGACTAAATTTATTTAGATTAAACTGGGTTATTGAACTTCCGTCCCAGATCCCCTCCACATTCAAGTTAAGTCCCCCAGCTTCCCAGGATGGCTTGCACTTTCATCATAACCCCCCCACCCCCCACCTTGCAGGGTAGTTGGCAGCCTGCTCCAGCCAAGTAGGGAGGCGTGCTCTAGCACCCGCCAGCTTCTGGCCTGAACCACTGCAGGTATATGGCTGCATTTGTGTAATCAAATGTGAATGTCTGTTTACTTGCTTATCGGTTTAATCTACGTAGCTTAAACTAATCTGTGAAGACTGAATTGATTCAGCCTTGGACTTTTTGACTGTCTGTACTTAGCCAAAATGGCAAATTGGCCTGTCCAGATCCACTTAGATTCTCTCCCTGCCCTCTAGTTTGTTTACCTCCCCCCATAGTTTGGTATCATCTGCAAACTTGGACAGAGTGATTTCTACTCCCTCATCCAAGTCACTAATGAAGATATTGAACAGTATCAGTCCCAGGACAGAGTCATGAAGGGCTCTGCTGCCCACATTTCTCCAGGTAGAAATCAACACATCCACCACCACTCTCTGGGTGTGTCCCATAAGCCAATTTTCCACCCACTGGACTGTGTAATAATCTACATTGCAACTGTTTAGTTTATATATAATAATTGGGTGCAACACTGTGTAAAAGGCCTTTTTTATAATCTAAGTAAATAACATCTACCTCTATTCCTTCATCCAAGCATTTTGTAAACCAGTTCATCTTGGGCCAAGGCTGCCACCTACCCTGCAAGGCTAGGGACAGACATAAACCAGTTTAAGTGATCAGAAACTGGTTTAAACCTGTAACAGAACAGATGTTCAGTGCACATAAACCAGTTTGAAAATGGCTGAAACCGGTTTAAGATAAACCTGGCTGAATGTAGTATCAGACTTAACTGATTTGGGTCAAACTGGTATATGCAATGTCTGTCCCAGACCCCCTCCTAAGTTTAAGTTAAATCAGTCCCCCAGCATCTAAGTGTGCTCTCTGGGCAAAGCAGGGCTCTAATCTCTGCTCCAGAAAGCTGGGCTGGCACCTTCCCTCTTTTCCCTGGCTGCAGCTCTGGCAGAGACTTCATGGACAGTGGGGTCTGCCTGGTTTCCTTCTGCTCCCCCCCCACTTCTGCTCCCCACTCTCTGCTGAAGCAGGGATTTCCCCCTCCCCTCTGCCTTACACAGACACCTCTCAACATTAGCTAGCATACCACATGCTGGCTATGGTCTGTGCTGCAGCAAACAGGACAAAAGCAGACTGCACAGTGTTGGCTCATGGCTTTTTGAAGCTAATCAACAGGTAGCTAGTAATGTCCCTCCATTCCTTCCTTGGAAAAAGTTGTTTAAGAAGAGCTTGAACTACTGAGAGAAACTTTTATTTTCTTAATGGGCTGATAAACACTGTCATCAACTGTCTGCTGGGCTGCTTGGGGAGAAACCCCTCCCTAATCAGAGTATTCTGCCAGGGCCTGGCCATGCCCCCTCAGCTCAGCACTGTAAAAGGAAGGGAGGGCTGCTCTAGTGCCCCCTGGCTTCTAGCTGGAGCCACTGCAGGCATGTGTCTGAATTTCTGGAATGAAAAATGAGTGTCTATCCACCTCCAAATGGGTTCAAGCTTTGCAGGTTAGACTAACCTGCAACGATTGGATCAATTCAGGCTCAGGCTTTTTGAATGTCTGTCCCTAGTCCTAGTCATCATTAATTTTAACTTTACCTTGCCTTACTAAATCAAGCCTGACAATTGGATTTCTGATGACAACTTGAATGATAGAGTTAGATTTCTTGTCACCAAAATGGTTCTGAATTTGCTACAAAGTTCAGAGCTTTTCTATATTGGGGAAACAGACTGAACAGAGGCAGAAACAATTGATCTGGAACAGAAGAGTAGAAAAGATGCTCTGTCAATGTGGGATAATGGGTGGTTGTACAGTCACGGTTCCACAGGCAGATCTGTGGATGTTGAAGTCAGGCTGAAGACTCAGAGCTAGGGGAATCATTAACTTCATAGTTTTTAAGGTTAGGAGGGACCTATTAAATCAAGTCCAACCCCCTGTCCTGGGCAGGAAAGAGTGCTGGGTTCAGATGACCCCAGCCAGGTGTTTGGCCAATCTCCTCTTAAATACCACCAAGGAATGGGACAGCACCACCTCCCTTGGAAGCCTATTCCATACTTTGAGAGCCCTCACTGTAAAAAATGTTTTCCTGATGTACAATCTAAATTTGCTCTCCTTCAGCTTGTGGCCATTGTTTCTAGTTACCCCAATGGGCACCCTGGCTAAACATTGTATCCCCTATTTCTTGCTATGCCCCCCTGATGAGTTTGCAGACAGCCACAAGATCACCTCGCAGCCTTCTCTTGTGGAGGTTGAAGAGATTCAGGTTCCTCCATCGGTCCTGGTAGGGTTTTTCCTGTAGGCCTTTAACTAGGCAGGTGGCCCTCCTCTGAGCCCTTTTCAGGTTATCTACATCCCAGCTGAAGCGCAGCACCCAAAACTGGATGCAGTATGCCAG
>NW_017729031.1:86661516-86669744 GCF_001723915.1 Gavialis gangeticus
CAAACAGGACAAAAGCAGACTGCACAGTGTTGGCTCATGGCTTTTTGAAGCTAATCAACAGGTAGCTAGTAATGTCCCTCCATTCCTTCCTTGGAAAAAGTTGTTTAAGAAGAGCTTGAACTACTGAGAGAAACTTTTATTTTCTTAATGGGCTGATAAACACTGTCATCAACTGTCTGCTGGGCTGCTTGGGGAGAAACCCCTCCCTAATCAGAGTATTCTGCCAGGGCCTGGCCATGCCCCCTCAGCTCAGCACTGTAAAAGGAAGGGAGGGCTGCTCTAGTGCCCCCTGGCTTCTAGCTGGAGCCACTGCAGGCATGTGTCTGAATTTCTGGAATGAAAAATGAGTGTCTATCCACCTCCAAATGGGTTCAAGCTTTGCAGGTTAGACTAACCTGCAACGATTGGATCAATTCAGGCTCAGGCTTTTTGAATGTCTGTCCCTAGTCCTAGTCATCATTAATTTTAACTTTACCTTGCCTTACTAAATCAAGCCTGACAATTGGATTTCTGATGACAACTTGAATGATAGAGTTAGATTTCTTGTCACCAAAATGGTTCTGAATTTGCTACAAAGTTCAGAGCTTTTCTATATTGGGGAAACAGACTGAACAGAGGCAGAAACAATTGATCTGGAACAGAAGAGTAGAAAAGATGCTCTGTCAATGTGGGATAATGGGTGGTTGTACAGTCACGGTTCCACAGGCAGATCTGTGGATGTTGAAGTCAGGCTGAAGACTCAGAGCTAGGGGAATCATTAACTTCATAGTTTTTAAGGTTAGGAGGGACCTATTAAATCAAGTCCAACCCCCTGTCCTGGGCAGGAAAGAGTGCTGGGTTCAGATGACCCCAGCCAGGTGTTTGGCCAATCTCCTCTTAAATACCACCAAGGAATGGGACAGCACCACCTCCCTTGGAAGCCTATTCCATACTTTGAGAGCCCTCACTGTAAAAAATGTTTTCCTGATGTACAATCTAAATTTGCTCTCCTTCAGCTTGTGGCCATTGTTTCTAGTTACCCCAATGGGCACCCTGGCTAAACATTGTATCCCCTATTTCTTGCTATGCCCCCCTGATGAGTTTGCAGACAGCCACAAGATCACCTCGCAGCCTTCTCTTGTGGAGGTTGAAGAGATTCAGGTTCCTCCATCGGTCCTGGTAGGGTTTTTCCTGTAGGCCTTTAACTAGGCAGGTGGCCCTCCTCTGAGCCCTTTTCAGGTTATCTACATCCCAGCTGAAGCGCAGCACCCAAAACTGGATGCAGTATGCCAGCTGCAGCCTGACCAATGCCACATAAAGGGGAAGTATCACCTCCCTGGACCTGTTTGTGATGCACCTCCTTATGCAAGAAAGAGTGTTGTTAGCTTTACTTATCACCTCATCACACTGGTGACTCAAGTTAATTCTGAAGTCAACTACGACTCCAAGATCCCTTTCCGCAGCTGTGCTACTTAGAATGATACCTCCCAGGCTATAGGAGTGTTGATGATTCTTCCTCCCCAGGTGCAACACATGGCACTTGTCTTGTTAAACTGCATCCTGTTGTGTTCCGCCCACTTCCCCCGGATTCCATAAGCTGGTCCTGGCCGGTTGGCCAAAAGTCCTGGACTAGAATCCGGGGAGGGAAGGGGGGAAGTAGGTGGAGTGACATAGTATGCCAGGCAGGTAGGTAGGCAAACACTGCTGCTGCTGTGCAGGAGCAAGGTGGATAAATTCATGGCTACCCTAAGATGTCATATTTGAGGTCCCTACATTCCTTGCTCCCGCACAGTGGCAATGGTGTTTGCCTGTCCACTTGCCTGGCACACTGAGCTGTTCCGCCTCCCTACTGTCAGCCCAGGACTTTTGACCAACTGGCTGGGACTGGGTCTATGGAATCCAGGAGTATCCTAGACAAGCCAGGACACGTGGTTACCCTAGTTAGTGTCCACATACAACAATCTATTTTTATTGACTAGCACAATATGTCAGTGAAATAATGCATGACCACCTAAAGAACCACAAGTCTGGAATGACCACAGGGGACATCTTGTCCAACCTCTGAAGGGAAAGCCTTTCCTGACCAGGAATCAGATGCAGACACCATGGATGAGAGCACCGAACGCTGACTTCTAAAGGCTTGTCCACACAGTGGTCCAACCATGATAGGCTCAAGCATGCCCCACTCACCTGCAACAACAGGCATTTTGCAAACTCAAAGATATGCCAGAGAGGCTGCTCTGGGCTCATTCCAGCAGCTGCTCTCAAGGGTACCAAAGACCACGGGTTCAAGAGCAGCCATAGAGTTATATATCTGCATCTTCACTGGGGACCTTCCAAGTTTAGAGCATGCATGACAAGCTGCTGCAAAATAGACAAGCCCTAAACCACCAGGCAGAAAATACAATGGTCCATGCAACAGATATTCAACTTTAGTATTTCCCTACCTAGAATGGTCGTAGAAGTTTCACCTGTTAATCAGTTGCCCCAGGGGAGCGCACACATGAAATAAAGTGCCCCTTGGTCTAAGTAGAGGTGACACACCTGAACCCTAAACACTTACCAAAGGTTTAAATCCAATACTGCTGAAGTGGGAAATACTCCCAGTAACTTCAACAGGACCTCAATTCAGTAGGCAACATAAAGACACACTTCCCTTTAAAAATAGAGCTGACAATATCAATGTATAGTTGACAGTGTCAATGATTGCTCACTTTAATGGTCTGCTGAACTGAGACCTGGAAATAGAGCTGATCCAAAGTTCACCCTCTTTGAAAAATTGTACCCTAAATTCTTAAAGAATGACACAAATCAATACTACAATTCCTGCCAACAATCCTCAAAGATGCTATTGTTATAAGCAAATGTTATTTTTGTCAGCAGTATGCAAATCCACAAGTCAAAAATGCTAATTTCTCATGAAAACGGTTATTTTAACTAGAGATCACCAGCAAAAAGCTTCTTGGAGGTCATTCTAGCAAATTAGGTATGCGGTATCACAAGCCATTTCAAGCATGAAATCTCTGCCCTGCTAGTGAATGACACATATTGACTAAAGATGATCTTCAAATCAGTTCATGATACGGTAGTATTACAAGACGGGCATTCATCAAGATCCAAGCAACACACACAACTTCCTATTTTAAGAAAGCAAATAAAATCCACATGATCATCAACTGATCTCCCCATCATTTTTGCCTGCTGCAAATACAGATGAAAACTGTATAATCTTATTAGCCCAAGGCAAAGAAAAGAATCACAAAAAAGGGGAGAGAGAAAAAATAAGAGAAGAAACAAACACTGGATGATATTAAATACTGGAAAGGTCACAACCTATATTATACTTCACTACTAGTTATAGTGATCACAGGAGTAACGGCACTAGATTTTTGGCTAGACTTATAGAAGGATATGCCAGCAGCTGAGGATCTGGCCGTTTCAGCTAATAAAAGGAACAAAACTTAGAGGGATAAGCTGTTATATACATTATATCTCCAGGGGCTGCTCTTTACAAAATAAACCTGATACCTTTGCTGTTCTGGTTGAATATTTTTTTAATACAAGAAAATCGTTCTAAAAATCAGATTAAGACCAAATGCTAAAAATCACTCAAAGTTAAAGTAACAATGTGTCCTACAAGTGGCTTCAGTGACGTCTCTGTCCTTTATCTTTACATCACTGTCCCAGGACAACAGATTCCCAAGGCCATATTCCAGTGGTCTTACTCCACAAGGGAAACTCAGTGAAGTTAGAGGCCTCAGTTATGCTGGCAAAATGTCATAGCATAGACATGTCAGCTTGGGGTATGAGAAGATCCTGTCACCCAGCCAACATAATGAGGCTAGGGAATCCAGGTAGATTGACAGAACAGGGTTTTTCTTAATTTAGCTTTTGTCATTCAGAGAGGTGGCATAGGTAAATTGGCAGAAAAATACCCCTTCTGCTACCATTTACAACATCTCCACTGCAGGGGGTCTGCTAACATAGCTATAGCAGCAACTCCATAATGTAAAGAAGCCCAGAGCAAGGTGCAAGGTGGAAGTAAGGATACTAGATTGCGTCCTAATGTGTTTTAGTTCACACTGTAGTGCAATATAAATCTATGACCATCCAATTCACAAAGCTAACATGCAATAATATTCCAGTGTCTCGAGAAACAAACAGGCTTCTCAGCTTATGTTGATGGCTTGATATTCAGGAGAAAGACCCTATGCTGCGCACAAAGATGTGCTTATATTGCACACAAGTTTCCCTCAGAAATCAGGAACTTGTACGTGCGTGGCCAGTTGGCCACAATGAACTGCTTGTCAATGCAGATATTCAACAAGTATGCTCAGCTGCTGGACCTGTAGGTACAAAACAAGTGCCACTGGGACTGGTTAAAATGAGCTGCTTTTACCCCAGGTGCCATCTTTTATTTTTGCTGAGAGAACAGGCCCCCACATACTCGGCACCTATGGCTCTAACCACCATAGTCCCAGCAAAGCTAATGTAGCGCAGTGGTGATTTCAGTCCTCTGTGCTAGGATAGCACAGCACCTCTCCTAAGCAGCCTCACAAGTGGTTACGTAGAGCGAAGGCTCCAACAGGCCTATACTGAAGGATGAAAAACTAGGAGAATAAGGAGGTGCTGCTGACCAAAATTGGGGACAGAAGGCAAAAAGTGTCCTTTGTTTTTAGATCTGGAGAGTAACAGTCTCTCTCTCTTCCAACACTTTACTAAGCAAGAGTTTAATGGGAGTATATATTCAGTTTGCAAGTCAGATCAACAAGCCAGGTAAAAATGATTTTGGCAAATAGTAAAGCTGCTGAAAGACATGGTTCTGAGAGCCAAACTGTAACAGGCAACTGTAGATCCTTCTGGATCACGATGTACATGTGAGAGGTCCCCAGGACCTTTGACACGTATGCCTAGGCAGGAACATAGAAGAGTGGCGGCTGCCCGGACCTTCCTTCTATCCCTCTTCACACAATTAAGACAGAATCCAAAAGTCAGACCAAGGACAGATATTTGGTGCCTTGATGGCTGTAGTTATATACATGTCTGGTAATCAAACCTGGGTCTCCCACACAGCAGATAAGGAGTCTTCCAGCCTAACTGACACTATTGCAAATTCAGGTTTGGTGAATAGCTGAAGGGAAAAAGAATAAAATACTTATTTCCATGTCTTTAGGGATAAATAACTCAAAAAATTAATGTTTCATTTTTGACTGAATGAAGCATTTTGGATCAACTCACCCACCCCGCCAATCTTCAAAAAGCATTTGATGCCCATCTTGCTGCGGTCATCTGACCCCAGCAGTCTTTCCTGCTCAAGTGCAGGGGGGCTGGTCCTGATGATCTGTAAGGTCCCTGCCATCCCCTAACAATTATGAAACAATGAAACTTAAAGTACAGCCAATATTTTTGGCTTGGCCATTGAACCAAAGGTCCTCAAAACTTTTGTCCTTCTCGACAATCAGGTACCAATATTATTCAGAACTTTAGATTGTCCATGTGTATGCAGTAACCAGTCTTTTAGATATAATCACCTAGATCAGCTCATTCAAGTCAAATGTGATTCTACTGATGTCAATCTCTACACATCTCTCACACCTTATGCCCTCAGTGGAGTGGACAATCCCCAAGCTGTAGCTGGATGGGTGGCTTTGAAACCTGAATCTGAAAGCCAGATCTGCAGATCATGCCCAAGCAAAGCAGACACAAAGGGCAACATTCACTACTGCAGTGGTTCTCAACCTTTTTTGTACCAGGACCCATTTGTAAACATGGATGGTCAGTCCTTACCCAGTAAGTAGAAAAGAGCCCCCTGGCCCTGCGCGTGCCCCTTGCTCCCAACCCCCTGACCCCTGGCCCCAGCCCCCCAGTGTGTGGAATAGGGGGTTGGTGTGTGGAGCGGGGGGAGGGGGGGTGGGGGGTGGAGACACACACATGGGGGACCCCCAGGAGCTTTTTGCAGGCTAGAGCTCTGCCAGCCTGCAAGGGAAAAGCCACAGTTTCCCATGTTTTTCTCCTTTAAAGGAGAATCCATTTTTAAGGTGTACTGATCCATTTTTAAGTTTGTTCATGATGCTTTCATATATTCTTGTGACCCATGGGTTGAGAAACAGTGCATTATAGCATGGAAAGCTACTATCTCCAGACAAGGCCTGCAGAAAGCTCACACTGCTTGGCTCTGATGAAGTCTCCACTGATGTCAAAGGACAATTCACTAGTTCTTTTCTCTACCTCCCCCTCTGGAACAGCGTCAGAGTCATGGGATGTTTCAGGTCTGTAATCACATGTCCCCCCATTTTGCTTGCTTGCAGTTTTTAAAAGAGCCTGTATTATTGGTACGTCTCAGTCCTTCGGCAGAGGTATGCAACACAGGTTCTAACCGGAATTCTTCTGTTATGCAGCAGACATTCTCACAATTCTCTCCTTTATTTAATGGTTAAACCTCATTTTGGAGACAGTTTAAGACGACCAGAACAAACCTTGTAACACGTAATGCATCACTTCAGGAACAGTAAGGAATAGTGAAATACTACTACATTGTTCTTTGATCGCTGACCAAAGGAAACATCTCTGACATTATTTACAGATAGAAATTTATAAGCACTGAAAATTAGAAAATTAAGTTTTATTTGCAGTTTTTATTGGGAACTGACAAGCATTTAATACTAATAGTGCAAGCTGTATTTTGTAAAGGGGTGTATTCCCTAATTTGATAGCAGCATGCAAGACGGATATGGAGCATTAGGCTGGATAGCAGCATAACAGAGTTTGTTTATAAATTACTCTATTAGTTTATGTTTCCCCCCTTTAAGTGTCCATGACTTTATAAAGACACTTTCAGTGGACTACACTATGGATTGGCTGCTAGCCTTGAATCAGGGTTGTATCAGGGCCAAAATAAGATTGAGAGCTATGATACCTTTTTGTTTCTTAGGGAAGGAGACTGTGCTGGCCTTGTATCTAACGCTGCCCCCAGGCACTTTCTCTATGGCTAAAAACAGACTCAGGCATATCCTTGGTCAACTGTCCTGGGCTTGAATGGCAATTAACTGAAATTAGCCCCAACTGTGTGTGTGTGTGGGGGGGGTGGGAAGCAAAGCATCATCTTGATACTTCACAGGTACTTTGGGTGGAACAACGTCAATGGGTCTGTACCTCTGTAGGATCCCAGAATTAAAGGCTTTGTCCTGAAAGAAATCCTACATCTGTTTTATGCTGAAGTCACAATGTGCGCAGGGTTGGATGAACTCAAGGTTCCAGCTACTTCCTGCCCTTTGAAGGCTGCTCACTCTCCACCATGTCATAGCCTGCACTGGAGTGACTGCACATGGGGGCATCTTACAGCTCCTAATTGTCATGTCTGGTCACGGAAGACAAGCTATAACCTGGCTCCAATATAAAGAACGTTATCCACCTGTTCCATAATCAACTCAGTCCTCTGAAGCCGAAAGTAAATAGCAACTGGTCCAAGTTATAGGAAAAAGTAGGGTGACCATAAGGAAATCTGGGACATCTACGACACTGCCCTCCACCTCTCTCCCCCTGGTTCAAGTCAGCAGTGCTGCTGCAGGTAGAGGCAGGCAGGTACGGGCACAGGGTACAGTCCAGCAGGAAGGCAGAGCAGCAAGGTGCACTATACCACTGTGCCTTCCCGTGAGATTGCACCCCACGCCCCTGTGATTCCAGAACTTCTTTTTAAATTTTCATGGCTTGGCCAGGACCAGCCTAGAAAATCTGGGACTCTCCTAGCCCCAGTGGGATGTACGGTCACCCTAGCTAAAAGCCCATTGACATTTTGGCTAATTGATGTCTGAGACACTATGGCATGCATGTCAGATTTACAGAGTTTGGGTTTTACCACCATGAGCAAGATTTCAATCCTCCCTCTTAGTTTTTGGTTTGTCTTAAACAAGGAACAGATTCTGCAATTCTTATTCATTCTAACTTGTACCTTACTGTGCAAGTAAGTCCCACTGTCAGAAATACTTGAGAGGTAAAATGCTAGTCAATGCAAAAAAAGTAGAGGGAAAAGGAACTTGGCCTAACAAGAGGACCAAGATTTTTTTAACCTTTAAAAAAAGAAAAACAAGCACCTACTGGATCATGCCCAAGAAAGGATTTTAATCTCAGTGATAAGGAGTGTTTATAAGGCTTTTAATGTTGTAAAAACAGTCTGGTGCTAGACATTGCTGTATCTAGTGCATGTGGGCAGATATTAAAAACTTGGTAGAAGCAGCTACACAGAACTGCTA
>NW_017729031.1:86669849-86676522 GCF_001723915.1 Gavialis gangeticus
AAAAAAAAATCAATAAAGTTACAAAAGTAAACAGTAGGTAAAAACACACAAGGTGGGGTGGATTCAAGGGTGGGGAGGAGGGCACCGGCACAGTCGCACTTCCTTTCCCTGGCTTTGACTCCAGTTCCATGCAGCAGACTCCTGGGTCTCCTGCACAGTTGGTGGCTGAAGCCCTGGACAGGTGGGGGATACCCAGGGGAAGGGACCAAGTAGAGAGCTGGTGAGGAAAGCCCCAGGACCACTTGCATGCCACTCCAGCTAGGGACTGTTGCGAGCAGCTGCATGGGTTGCCTAGCTCAGTGGCAACAGGTGGGTCCCTGATCCATCCCCTCCCTTGGGTTTCTCCTGCTAGCCCAGGGGCTCTATCTGTGGGGAACAGCTACTCAGGGTGCCAGGCTGGGCTGGCAGTGGTGGTCACTCTCCCCTTCCAGTGCCTACTCCTGGCCAGTGGGGGACACCTGCAGGGAATGGACAGGAAGCAGGCACTGAAAGGGGGAACCCACCCACCACTGATGCTGTCCCTGGTTGAGCCTGGAACCCCATGCAGCTGTTCACTGCAGCCCTCAGCTGGAGCAGGGCAAGACCAGCTCTGACCCGAGTCTGCTGGAGATAGCAATAGCTGTGGTTGTCTCACTTCTCTTCCTACATCCAGAAGCAAGCCCTGCTGGAGAGGGAGAAAGAAGAATAGGAGAGAAGGTGTCACTGAGTGCCAGAGGAGAGGGAGTACCCAGAGCAGGGTCAAGGGAAGTCATACATGCTTCAGGTACATAAAAGCTCCCCTGAAGGTGCTTCCATGGCACCATCTGCCCATGGGAGATTGAGGAGGGAGAAGGTGGTTGCAGCCTTTCTGTGGCACCAAACTCATCACCTGCATTCCTCTTTGAAATTCCAGATCCACCCATGCACCCAATCTCCTTTCCCGTCTTGTGCAAGTCCAAGGATTCCACATGCATAGGTATTTTCTTTGACTAAACAGCTAACTAAAGGATGGGAACAATGTTGGAGTTTAAGTTGACATAAGGGAATGATGCACGAATGTCAACTACATTTCAGAAGACCTGGTCTGAGTGCCATCTCATGCTTCAAAATTCAGGACCAGATAAACTTTACAGTCTTAACAATGGCTCAATAAAATAGAATTACAACAGAAATTTGTTTGGCCCTACAGATCTTGGTTATGGAATGCTATTAAGCTTGTACCTGGAATAAAAGCATTTCAAAGGAACATAGAAGAGATCAATTATTACATTATTTGGTCTATGAAGAATCTTGGGAACTGATTTTCCTACTGTAATGAAGCCACCATTATTTTTACCATGGCAAAGAGAAGGATATTCATGGCAGCTGCTGCTTGTTCTTTCTTCTAGCCATTTCAGCAAACCAGAGCAAATGATACATCCTTGTTACAGGTCAGTCATTTGAGTGCTTCCTGCCAACTATGTGAACAAGTCAATGTAAAACCTCTGCGGACATGTCTTGCTTCCAGCATAACATGACCATACTCTAGAGAGATCTACAGCGGTTGAGCTGAGAAGGAGACTCTTGCTCACGTATCGTTGGCTTCACCTGGCAGCAAGATGACTTATGGATTTGATTTTCAACACAGCAGTAAATCATTAAGGCCATGATTTGGCAAAACCCCAAAGCAAGTCCCTGGTTTAAGCACAAGAAGTGGCTCCACAATGAGACTGCTTGTTAAGCATCAATTTCTGTGCTCTGATGAATCAGAATATGAGACCTGCTACATTTAAAGCTTACCCAAATGGGAGATTATCAGGCAGATCTTTGGTTGGTGCAAAACCATCAACGAGATTCCAATAATCTACATCAGCCTCAGATCTGGCCCCAGGTCTGCACAGAAAGCATATGTGTATTTGCTTTCCAGAAGATAAAGTGTATACAGACTGGGTGTACAACTATTTTAGGCTATATACAGACAGTCAAAAAGCCCAAGGTTAAATTGATTCCATCTTTGCAGGTTAGTCTAAGCTGCCCAGATTTAAATGATAAGCATTCCCTTTTGATTCTGGAAATGCAGCCACATGCCTGCAGTGGCCCAGGCCAAAAGCTGGTGGTGGTGGGGTGCTAGAGAATACCTTCCTGCTCAGCTGGTGTAAACAGCTTCAGCCAAGGCTAGCCCACCCTACCTGCAAAGCATCCTAGGGGGAAGCTGGGGGACTGCAAAATAATTTGAAACTGGAGCAGATCTGGAATAGAAGTTCAATACACAGATTTAACCTAGATCTATTAAGTCTGATACTACATCCATCCAGACTTATCTTAAACCGGTTTCGGCCATTTTGAAAGCAGTTTATACGCACTGAACTTCTGTTGTGTTACAGATTTCAACTGGTTACTGATCACTTCTACTGGTCTATGTGTAATTTCTATCCCTAGCCTAAGTGCCTGCTTTAGAAACACTTGCAGAACCTATGCATGATTACTGGGAGACAAGGCTGGCTATACTTTTCATTTAGAAACCGAAATTCTGCTTCAGGGTTTTTGGGGAAAAAAACAACTTTTTCCATGAAAGAAACAAACAAAAATGTTCTCCCTCCCCTCAAAAATGAAAGCCTATTTTCCAACACATTCAAGTCAGAACTATCAATACGTATTTATTGGATTTGCTTTTATGTCCTTGTATGCCAGTGATACTTCCTCAAGAAATAAAAAAACAAGGAAAGCACTTTTTTCCTTTGGACCTTCTCTAGCTTTCGTTAAAAAACAAAAAACAAAACCCCAACTAAATCACACATTATCTATACATCTCTGTACTACCAAGGGCCCAAATGCAGTATAGGTACATATTTTTTTATCTTCAAATAACACTGACAAAGACAATGCAAAGTAATTGTCTTGGTTATTCAACATTCAATGGGAACAAACGTTCACCCTATAGGTACATATTTTTTATCTTCAAATAACACTGACAAAGACAATGCAAAGTAATTGTCTTGGTTATTCAACATTCAATGGGAACAAACGTTCACCCTATTATTACATCCACCCTCTATTGCAAAAAGAAGGGGGCACTAAGCCATGCTTGAAAGGTTAGGGTGGAACACCAGAAGACTGTTCTCCTTTAATCTGCCCTTTTTCACAGGTCATGGAAGTGTTATTATTCAAGTTCTTGGGCATTCAGATATTTGTTGCTCAAATTCACTATCCAGACTTCCAGTTGTTGCTAGTGTTTTGCTTAGAGATAGGCTTGAATCAAATTCCAAGATGTAAACACTCCCACACTTTCTGATCCCAGTTCAAACACTGAATTTGGATTTGAACACAGCACTCAGGTTGAGACGCTTGCTATAACAAAAGCTACCAGGTTGGTTTCTGGAAATCGACTCCACTGAGAAGCCAGGTAGGCAGTGCAAGAGACCTTGTAAGAAGGGAATTGAGCCTTTCCTCTTTTGTGACCTTGGGAAAGCTATCCTTTCTGCATTTTTTCCCCGTTTATACTCGCCTGTCTCACAGGGTTGCTGGTAGGATAAAAAACTTACACACTACCAAGTGCTCATTAAGTTGCATAGCAGGTCATACACGTACCTTAAATAGAAAAGTACCTGCCTGAAACATCATAATTGTATTCAATGTAAAATTATTTACAACCAAAAAGAAAGGTCTTAAAATAATGCTAGAGAGGCAAGGCAACATGGTGCTCAAAAATGAAACTGGAAGGAAAATGAATAAAAGCAAAAATAAAAAGGTGAAACTGTAGCTCCCCTCCACCCCCATGTCTGGAATGACTGGAGCAAAGTCTCCAGTGATTAATAAGAATGGACAAATTTTACGTAAACACATTACAATTAAAATATATATCACTTTGAATACCTGGGATCCTAATTGTAGAAAGATTCTCTATTAAAAAAATAGAAGACAAGAATGTGCTTAATATTAAACATATTAAAACAGGAGTGTCCAACCCTCAGTCCATGGGCCAGACCTGGCCTCTGGTGTGTCACCCTGCCCTTGGAGCTCCCCATGGGTCTAAAACTTGTGTGACAGGGGAGGGGTGGCAGCATTAATTGCCAATTTCCTGCTGCCAAATTTCTGCACCTGTGGGGCTGGATTGTGTGGACCTGTACACTACACTGGGCACACAGGGCATCAGAGGCCTGAACCTGGTGTAGGGCCCCATCCCAGTGTACAGAGCCAGCTGAGGCCACATGGGGCCTGATTTTGTTGCATTGACTAGTGCCATGCTACTCTTCTGGCCTTTTAAAAAAACATTCTTTATGCCAATATTCTTCTGGAAAAAACAAGGAACCTCAGAAGTACAAGGTATTTTGGTCTGAAATTCTTAAGGTTACTACAACTCTCAAGTGTATTTCCTTCTGAAACCACTTATTTTAGTCATCGGATTACAAAAAATGTGATGTCCTTTTAGCTTTACCAGTGAAATTTATTTGCTTTAGAAAGAATCATGAAGGAGAATTTGCAGAAAGAGTTATCAACAGTTAAAGGAAGGAATTCTTCAGAATATTAAACTTCCTGTTTAACTAACTTATTTTCCTTTCTCTTGTTTCTTCACCCCTGCCCCCCTACCACAGCCCTCATTTTTGTCTTTGGCACACCACATTTCATATTTGGACCTTGAAGAATATGAGATATTTTGGTTACTATCTTTTGTTTCTAGCCTCTGATTACATTAAGGAAATGGAAACAAAGGTGATAATATTTTGGTGCATCAGCACATGCTAATCTTTAACATGCACTAATTCACTTAAGTACTCAAGCCTTCAGAAACATTCATGTGCATTAAGATTAAAATCATACAAAATTGAGACAGAGGGACTTATTTTCAAGTCCTCTGAGGTTCTATTAAATTTCACTTTGGGAAATTGGCAACTGTGGAAATAACACCTCCTTCTGGAACTACCCTCTCATACAATAAGGGGGAGCAATCAAAGTCAACCTTAACATTGTTTAGTTTCATAGTTGTTAGGGGCTGAAGGGACCTTACAGATCATTGCGTCCAGCCCCCCTGCAGATGTGAAAACAAACTATTTTTCAATGATATCTTCCTCTAAGGAAAAGAATCAACATTTACCAGGCCTGATTATTAATTTAATTAAATTACATACATACAAAGTCTTTGCCATTTATAGGATTTGAGCCTTGTAAGACTGCAGTGTTGTGTATTATTATAACTAGATCATGACAGTTTTCTCGGATGGCAACACCTGAACACAGTAAGGGTTTGTCTGTTTACACATGAAAACTATTCCAAAAGGCAGCAGAAGATTAATTTAAATTGATATACCCATTCTGGAACAACTCCATGTATAAGTATCCTTAATCTGGAATAAAACTGCTTGATTTAGCTTTCTCTACTTAATCTATTTTCAAAGCAGATTGAAGTAACTTGAAAAAGGGTTATTGTTCTGGAATAGGCATCCACACAGACAGCTATAAAAGAACAGATTTTCCTGAATAACTCTGTGCCAAGACAAGCCCTACATTTCTTAAATTCAGACGTATCTGACAATCTCTGGTCTCCCATTAAGCAGTATTTATACAGTGTACTTCATTTAAGTGGATAGCCTTTTTTCAGTCCTAAGGCCATGTGTGTACCCAGAGCTTGCATGTATCTGAATTTAGCATAAACAATGCTAATATCACAGCACTAACAGAGCAGTCTCAAAACTGATTAGTTCCTCTTGTTTTATCAAGGTTTCCAATATTTGGTGCAGGAGTATGTATAATAGCACCTTTTTGACAGCTGTTTCCCCTTCTCTGAGGTCAAGTGAATTACATACTTGTCATGTAGGAATAGAAGTGAAGTACACTGGTTGAAGTTGCATAGAAGAAGAAAAACAAAACATTTTTATGGCAATTACACAAATACTTTGTCCTGACTGTAACCCAGATCCTTTTGAACAACATATCCCATTGGACTTATGTGAGATCAACCATTTCTTTCCCTAATGTCTCAAACACCGTTTCCCTGAAATTGGGGTGTATGAGACAGAGAAAGAGAGAGAGACTGCAAATCCAGGACCTCCGAGCCTGGGGCATGCCACCCTAATGAAGAGAAATAAAAATCCAGCTGCATTATGCTCTAGACAGGACATGTAGCAACATAAATTGGCAACTGTCAGCTTTGGGGAGTCTCATTATTTGTTCCACAGCTGCAGTAACCTTAAATATGATATTCTACCTTCACCCTCAACTTGCTCAGAGAAAGATCTCCAGAAAGTTTTGCATACTACATCCCAGCCCGGGGGACAGGTTTTCTGGGAAGTTTGGGGAAAATGACCATTTGAAAAACTGGCATTTTGAAAAATTCAACCGAGATTATACCTTTGGGATTCATCATTTCCTTCAAGATGGCTGAGTCTGAAAACCCTACGTTTTCTGTATTTCAGCAGACCTTGTTGAAGAAGATCCTAAGTTCTGGAGGGTTAGTACCGGGGGCCTAAATATGCCAAAAGTTTTTAAACTGTGTGGAAGTCGGAGTACAGAGCGTTCTGGATCATTTTTGGAGTGGAAGGGAAGGACAGTAACTTCAATGATTGGACAGAAGAATATGGTTATTGTAAGTAGTTTATCATTTAACAGTTGATTTAAGACACTTGAGGCAAAATAATTATGACATTTACATAGAAGACATAGTCAGGATATAAAGCAGATGAATACAACTGAAGGGTTTACTTTTTGCCAAAACTTTCCC
>NW_017729031.1:86676638-86678063 GCF_001723915.1 Gavialis gangeticus
CCCCCCCCCCCCCCCCCCAAGAGGTTCTTAATCTCACTTGCACTTAACCGGACAGAAGGGCAAGGAAAGTGCCTAGTCTTTAACCTGTGTCCTCAACTCCTCCTGAAAAGTCAGAAGAATTTTAAAGGCACTTGGCAGCTTCCAGGACCAGACCTGAGTTACACAAATCACCTGTGGCTGGTGCCTGGACAAATCCAGACCAGTTTTGGTCTTCGAAAGCTCAACTTTCCAGTTCACGCCGCAACTACTTTTCACTGGGAATTAGACCACTCTGTAATATTGAGAATCTTTTTTTCTTTTCTTTTTTTTAAAGCCAACTCCTGAACTGACAGTCACAGTGAGCAGTCAACTGAGGACATTTTCCACACCACTGGGAGTGGAGTAGATAATTGATTTGTGTTAACAGTAATAGGAGATAGCAGCTTGGTCGGTTTATAGGGTGTTGCAGATTAACTCCTAGTCCACATACACCTCAAAGACGATGCTGCCAGAGTGATGTTGTAGCTGTGATGGCCCAGAAATGACACCAGAGGATTTTGCCCTAAGAAATCCTTGCCTCTGGAAGACAATAGGAATGTACAGGGATACCGGTGCTAGGTGTGTTGGTCTACAGGCTAAAATATGCAGAACTTTTGGCAGAGGTGATATCTTTTATTAGACCAACAAAATAGTTGTCATTTTTTTTCTTTTTTTGCCCAAAAGCTTGTAAATGAAGTTTTTTTTTGCTTTTTTTACAACTTAGTTGGTTTCATAAAAGGCATCGCCTCTGCCAAAAGTTCTGCATAGGAACCTGCGTACAGAAGTAGGCAGGACACTATTTGGAAAAGCAATCTCCCCGATGCACATTCGCTTTCTAAACCAGTTAAATCTTTTAACGCTGCAGCAAAAAGGAAGTTACCTGCGCATCAACCCAAGACCTGCCCTGCCTTCAGCTCAGCCTACAGGGAAACTACTCTCTAGAGAAGCAAAGCAATTCAGCATGAAAAGGAAGCCAGCCGTTTCCTTCTTCTGACCGGTCAGGGGCTGAAAGGCACCCTCAGCCACAGGTGGGTGGGGGACTGCCTGTGCCATGTACCTAACCCTCTTCCTTCCAGCACGTTGGGGCCTCGGCCTGGCAGAGCAGCCGCGGGTGACACATCTCCGGGCTCGCGCGGGCACCAGCCTGGCTGCGCGCACTGCCCTGCCTGGGGTCATCCGGAGCGGGCTTCTCCCCGGCCCTGGGGGCCTGCCCACTCACCAGCCCTCCCGGCATCCCTGCGGGCTCTCGTCTCACCTGTGCTGCTCGCCACCTCGTCCTCTCACACGTCCGCTCAGTAGCGAAGCTGATCACATGAGCGCAGCTCCAAGCAGCGGGAGGGCGGGCGGCTCCCCTCCTCCCCCGGCCGCGGGCACGCCCCGAGCTGCGGCCGCTCGGGGGGAGGGGCG
>NW_017729031.1:86678074-86679594 GCF_001723915.1 Gavialis gangeticus
GGGAGGGGCGGCCCCTCCACCTGCGCGCGGGGCGCGCGGGGCTGGGCCTACGACGTGGAGCGGCCCGCCTTTCTCCCTCCCCGCCAGGCTGGGGCGAAAGCCAGTGAGAGGAGGGAAGTCTCAAACCTCTATTTTGGTCCCATGCTGCCAGTCCCGGGGGCAGGTCCGAGCCAAGCACCTCGGCTGGTCATGTGGCCCGCTAGTGCCGGTCTCCTGCAGAGGCGAGTCCACAGCAAGCAGCAGCAGTCGGCAGCCCTGAGCCGCAGGACACCGGGGGTCCCATGCCCCTGGGCCGTGCCGAGTCCCCCTCGGGGGATGCAGACGGGATGAGAGGGAGACGTTGTCCTCAGGGGGAGACTCGCAGGAAATATTTGGGCAATGCAACCCTGGGGTCCATCTTCTGAAGCCAGTGGTGTTAAAAGGAGTTTGCTCCAGGCTTTTCAAACCCCACAAGCTTCCCCCGGCTGAGTAAAATGTTGGCTGGAGCTGAGGGGAGACCCAGGGCTAAGTTTTGCCTATGTGCATTTTATAAGCATTCCCCTTGACTTGCTGATGTGTTAGCTCTTCCGTCTGCCATGGTTTGCAGTTGACTGTAGAAAGCAGTCACGGACTCGGTGTTTAATTTTTGTAGTTTTTTCAATCCACCAGGATGGGTCCTTAGTGCCTGTGATAAAATAGATGTCAGGGAGATGTGCTGGGGATAGATGCCACCCTAGGAGTAGGGTTGCAAACCCTCCAGGGTTGCCCTGGAGTCTCCAGGAATTAGAAATATATCTCCAGGAGACAGCTGAGAGTCACCCAGGGAATAAATGATAGGGCATTCATTAAAATAAATATTAAATGTTAAATCTGATTTTTATAGTAGTCCAGTGGGTTTTTTTAAAATGTAATGTACACTTACCTTCCTAATGTAAAGTCATTAATGCCATTACGTCAAGTGATGAAACCTCCCGGAACAGATTCAAAGAGTTGGCAACACTGCCTAGGAGATGCACGTCCAGGGTTTGTCTCTGGTTCCACAGGAGTTAGGTACCGTCTCAGTTATCTGACTGCCTAATACAACAGAGACTGAATGCCTCTGCAAGGCTTCTTAGAGAAACAGTATCTGCCTGCTATTAGGGAGAGACCAGAAAGAGTCCATCCGTCAGTGATGGGGACCAAGGGGAAAGCAAATCTGACTCGTCTTTTCCCAGTGGGGTTTGCTTTTAGCTACTCATTATCATAGGAAGGATTGTCCAAGTGTAGGGAATTAGGCTGGGACTTGAAACACCTCTGTTCAACTCCGTTCTCTGCCACTGATGCTCTGCGAAATATTGAGAGAAGTTTCTATCCAACAGTTCACCAGACAGAATAGTTTCTATCCATCAGTTCACCGTCAGTCTTACCTCAATCCTGGGGAAACTCTTTGAGAAGATCATCAAGGAGCACATTTGTGATGGGCCGGCATCAGAAATGATGCTCAGGGGCAATCAGCATGGATTTATTAGGGGGAGATCATGTCAGACCAACCTGATTGCCTT
>NW_017729031.1:86680062-86685198 GCF_001723915.1 Gavialis gangeticus
AACTACTTCACAGTTAGGGCGGCTAGGAGCTGGAACCAACTTCCAAGGGAAGTGGTGCTGGCCCCTACCCTGGGGGTCTTTAAGAAGAGGCTGGATGCCTACCTGGCTGGACTCATTTGAGTCCCGTTTTTGTTTTGGGGTTTTGTTGTTCTCCCGCCCTGGTGGGGGGTCAGGCTAGAAGATCTACTAGGTCCCTTCCGACCCTAAATCTATGAAACTATGAAACTATAAATATAGCAGCTCACAGGCTGCTGAAAGATTACCATACTACAAGAGCATCTCACTGTTTGTACAGAAGTTAATGTGGTCCCTGACAAGCCCTGTTAGAGTATAGAGAGTACGCCAAATTTCTTCTATACCAGAGACATGCCTTAAAATGATTGCAACACCTTGACATTTTTCATGGTGAATAGCTTCTCAGTGAAGGTACAGCATGTCAGCAGCATCAATTCACTTTTAGTCATATATTCATAGACATGGTTATCTTTTAAATGGGCCCTCAGCTTTAAGCCTCAGTTGGTTTTAATTTCGGCAAATGAATAAAAAAAAAAAAGGTAGTTTGTGGTGCCAGTTAGTATGAAAATAGTTGCTTAGGCTTTGAATCTAAGACACTCAGCTGGATAACATATCATCATCATTGGCAATCCCTTGCAGTTGAGGATGATTGTTTTCCATGACTGCCTTATCTGAGGGTCTGAAGATGGCTGACAAGGCCAATCCAGAATTAACGGACTCTGTTGCAACTCAGGCATGTGTTTTCCTGTGAGGCTGGTGGCTCTGATCTGCAACACACTGTTTTTGCCTTCCCTGCTTTTCCACTTCCTGTTATTGTCTTAAGGTTTCAAAGTACTTAGATCCTCACAGCAGACACTTTCTCCATTTGGGGCGGTCCTGGACAATAGTCTCCCATGAGTTGATATTGCATTTTTTCAAGCTGGCCTTGAGGATGTCCTTGAAGTGCTTCCTCTGCCTTTATTTTGAGCGTATGCCTTGACTAAGCTAGAAAAATAAAACTTGCATTGGAAATGTGCAGTTGGACATCCAGATGATGTGGCTGGCCCAGTGAAGTTGATGTCAGGCAATCATTGCCTCAGTGCTCATGGTGTTTGCTTGCGAGAGGACACTAATGTTGGTGTGTCTGTCTTTCCACTGGATTTGAAGAATTTTCCACAGGTAGCATTGACGGTACTTCTCCAGTGACTTGGGGTGTCTCTTAAATTATCTTTGAGACACCTCAAGGATAATATATAAGGTCACATTAATTTAACTGATTTAGAAAAAGCAAGTCTTCCCACACCAGATGCCATACTTATTTTGTATCTCCCATGCAGAAAATGACTCATCACATCCCCTCCTCCTTTTGGTTCTAGATTATGTAAGCAGACACAGTACAACAGTTATGTTCAGTTTGGAGAAGAGCCCTAAGTCAGTTAACTGTGAAACACAGGGACATCATCTGACAAGATTTTAATTCCACATTTTTGTAATTAAAAACAGTGCCCATTATTTTCTGGAAAAAAAATTTTTTCTGTTGGCCCAGCATGGGCTGGAGGAAGGAGGAGGGGGGCTTCTGCGCTGTACCAGGCAGCTTGGTCATGGCCCCCAAGTAGTGTCAGCCAGCTGCCCTGCCCCACAAGTACGGGCACCGGCCCTGCTTCTGCCAGCCCGCCCATGCAGCACTCTCCCCCACCTGGAAAGGGCAGGCACCTTCCTGCTACCCCTCTGTCTTGCCATGTTCCTCCGGCGCTGATTGCCCCAAGCAGCCCCTTGCAGGCTGGAATGCTGCCAGCCTGCAAAGGGAGACCTGTGCTTTCCCACGGTTTTTTGTGATTTGTCCATGACCCTTTCAGATATTCTTGCGACCCACTTTTGGGTTGTGACCACAGGTTGAGAAATGCTGCTTTAAACAGCAAGATTAGCTGGGGGAAGGAAATGCATCCTATGACTGTTCAGTCCTAAAATAATCCAGTTAGCTCCATTCACACAGGATTGTAGAGCAATTAAAAATAATAACTTAACTCCCACAAGGTATAAAGGGAATAACAAACAGATAAGAGGGCTGCACATGTATGCATCTAAAATAAACCAGATCTTGCTGCCACTGAATTAAGTGGTGAACATGGTATTGACTTAAAGGAACCAAAAAAAGGCTGAAAGGGCAGGTGTACTTTACCAACTTCTGCAAGCATGGCTATGCTGATCTGTGGTGTCATCTGCAACAGCAGTGCCTACAAAGGCCTTGCTGTAGATGCAGCCGTATAGTGGCCAAATTATGCTCTGCTACTATCTGTTTTTTTAAAAATAAACTATGCAAGAAATACATTGTTTTGCAAGGATAAGCAGTGCTGAATCTAAGAGCACCTTGCTGGCAGTAGTGATATGGCAAGGAATTCCTACACCAGAGGAATTTTGGGGCACCATTCATACTATTCTAAGGAGGGTGTAAAAAGCTACCAGATGAGGACTTCAGCATTTTGAAATCATTTTGTTCAAGCTTAATTGAAAGCATGATCTGCAAGTAAATAGAGAAACAGGAATATTAGTTTAATTTTTTCCTCTTCTGATAAGTCAATTTGATCTATGCCACCTTTCTTTGTGTGGTATTTTCTTGCTCTTTCTACAACTACAGATGAGATTAGTTAATGTACTGCATGTTCTCAACTACATCAATTAAACATTTTTAACAACAAGTATTTTATGCTTTGAAATGAACTATTTTCTTCCCAGGGCAAGTTGCAGTGGCGGAGAGGCATGGGGCAAAATTCTGTAGTCTTTTCAACCAACCAAGATTCCTATTAAATACAACAGGGATTTTGCTCAAATAAGAACCACAGGATTTTACTGTTCATGTAATATTGCTGATTGTAACCACTTAATAACCATAAGCCTAAAAATCCCTCCAAAACCATGAGATTTAACAAGCTTCAAAGCTTCCCAAAACACATTGGTACTTTGTACTTGTTTTGAGTTTTTCAGCCTCTTCAAGCTTCTAATCTCAAAGCTGTGGGGAGGAACAATAAGTGTGAAAGCTGATAGTCTCACAGAAACATAAGACTGCAGAAGCTGGGGCTTTATCAGAATCAAATATTGCAAAGTTGACAGTAATTATTAGGGCCTGGTTTAAATTGCTATTTTGCATTTTTCGTGAAAGTCACAAAATTAAGTGATTTTCATGAAAAATGCAATTTGCAACAAAATACTACCATATGGCTGCTTCCAGGGGAGTTCCCTAGCAAGCAGCCATATCATGGTTTTTCGTTGCAACAACACCATGGGGTGGGGCGGGGGTTAAAGAGAGGAGCAGCATGGCCCGCCTGCTGGGAGAGCAACTGGTGGCGGCAGCAGAGTGTAAGAGAAGAATAGCCTGCCCTGCTGCTGCTGCCAGGATCGTCTTGAGCCCTGCCGGCCTCCATAAAGATAGAGACAGCAGGGACTGTTGCCTCTCCAGCCCTATCTTTGTGCACCAGCCCAGCCTGCCCTGCCCAGGTTGGCCCCAGGCTTTATTCAGCTCTGAGGGGGTGGGGGTGGAGGTGCTGTGCTGTCCCCTCCCCTCCACAGCCCATAGACGGGAGACGGCTGGAGCCCCTGAAGCGGTAGTGGTGAGGGTGGCGGCCAGCAGGAAGGGGCCGACTCGCTGCCCATCTGGCCCAGCCTGCGGGCATGGGGTGGAGCAAGGGGGCCGTAGCTCCTGTGGTGGTGGCCAGCAGGAAGGGGCCAGCTCACTGGATGAGGAAAGCAAAGGTACTGCCAGACTGGGCCAGACTCTCCCTTACACCCTCCCATGTCCCCTCCCCCATCCCCAGGGGATAGCTGGGGCCAGGAAGGGGCTCCATGCCCTCCCCAAGTATGGAGGTGAGGGGGAAGCCCCAGCCACAGGGGACAAAGGGGACCCCTTTTTCAGCTCAGTGTGTATCAGCTGATGTGTTGTGAACAGATACAGAAAGGTGCTCCTCCCCCTCTTCAGCATTGGTGAAGCCATAGCTGGAGTACTGTGTCCAGTTCTGGGGACTGCACTTCAGGAAGGATGTGGATAAGCTTGAGAGGGTACAAAGAAGGGCCACCTGTATGAGGATAGGCCCTATGAAGAGAGACTCCGGGACTGGGCCTGTTCAGTCTGGGTACGACAAGACTGAGAGGTGACTTGATAGCCACCTACAAGTATGTCAGGGGTGAGCACTAAGATCTAGGGGAGCAACTCTTGAGAAAGGCACCTCCAGGGAGGACGAAGACCAACAGGCACAAGCTAATTGAGGAAAGATTTAGGTTGGACACTAGGAAAAAATTCTTTTCCGTAAGGGTATCTAGAATCTGGAACACACTCCCAGCATGGGGTGCTGCAATCACCATCTTTGGAGGTGCTAAAGAGGAGGCTGGTCAAGCACCTCAATGAGCTTGTTTGAGCCCAATAATATCCTGCCCATGGCAGGGGATTGAACTTGATGATCCTATAGGTCCCTTCCCGTCCTTTGATTCTATATACAACACAAAGGGGCATACATAAGGCAGCTCTGACTCTTCCTGACCTCATTTTTCCTTCCATAAATTATCACTCTTTGAAGACTTCTTGCCTCAGTTTCCTAATTTATATATTTATGCCGTATTACTACAGCACACAGGAGGGCATGCCTCCTTTCTCTGTCTCACATATTGATGCATATTGGACATGTGCCTTCCCCAGTGATATTGCATGGCTCACAGGAATCTCCTGGAGTTCTCATTCAAGTAAAGAACTGGCCTAATCCAGGTTAATTTGCAGCACATAGTGGGAATCACAGCACAATGGGAGAACTTTATAGATAGGGCTAGAAAGTCACTATGATCCTCTAGGCTGACATCTTGAATAACACAGGCCATTGGACTTCTCTGCATTAATTCCTATTTAAACTCATATATATCTATTAGAAAAAATATGTTTATTGATAGAGAATCCACCACAACCCTTGGTCAGTTGTTCCAATGGTGAATTGTCCTCACTGTTAACATTAGCACCTTACTTACTATTTTGCTCACTGGAGACTGAAGCTACGAAATTTCAGAGTCAGCTTATTGAGAAATAAAGATGAATTATAATGAAGCCTGGAGAATGGGACCTCAGAGGAAGGGGGCAGAGCAAGCACAACCACATACCAAGCATTC
>NW_017729031.1:86690198-86702768 GCF_001723915.1 Gavialis gangeticus
TCCAATGGTGAATTGTCCTCACTGTTAACATTAGCACCTTACTTACTATTTTGCTCACTGGAGACTGAAGCTACGAAATTTCAGAGTCAGCTTATTGAGAAATAAAGATGAATTATAATGAAGCCTGGAGAATGGGACCTCAGAGGAAGGGGGCAGAGCAAGCACAACCACATAACAAGCATTCATGAGCGGCAATAGTACAACATGCCTTTTCATAAGACAACATAGTCCATGGAGTTCTGCTATGCACTTATGGGTGCTGACAGATGTGAGCTTAGTTTAATCACTAGCCTCCTTGGAGATGTAAAGTTGTATTTGCATGTCTGTTGAGTCCGTTTTGAGCTGCACAACTTTCCAGATATGGAAAACTAGCCAAGACAACTTTGCCCACTGTGGACATTCCCAGTTAGGAGAGTATGTTTAGTCAAACTTAAGCATCCATAAAGGAAAATCTGTGTGAATTTTTCATGATTACCTATCCCAAGCTAGAGCCCAACTCAGAACCTAGAGTAGACCTTAATGTTGTTCCTTCTTAAAATCAAGGCCTTAGGTCACAGGAGTTGCCGTGTTTCTAGCTCAGAAGCATTCTCTTGGTCTGAGAAACTCAGTTTATTTAATAGAGCCAGCTACTAGACCAGCCACTTTCTCCAAATCAATACATCGAATGAAAGTGGGAGAATGCAAACATTTAAGAATGAGTAATTTCACTCATGTGAGTAGGCAGAGGTTTGTCAGATAGGCTGGTAGGAGCAGAACAGCAGACCACAAAAGGATTTTTAATAAGATAGAACAAAGAATATCTGTGTGACACTGCTTTTTCAGGAAACTGTTGACTGAACACTGAGCCACTAATTTTGTTCCAGTAAAATAGTTGGTCTGATATACTATCAGCTTATCAATATATTTTTGCTATGTACTAGGCTAGCTTTAACTATGAGTGAACTGTAACCAGTTAGAGCAATTCCTTTGTTTCATTTAGGAGAAACAGAGGACAAGAATTGATTGATTGAAATCCTTGGACTGATTAGATCAGTGATTCTTAACCAGGGTGCTGTGAGATCCTTTAAAGCACTGGCTCTCAACCTTTTTTGTACCAGGACCCATTTGTAAACATCAATAGCCAGTCCCAACCTAGTGCCCCTGACTTCTGATCCCTGTCCCCAGCCCGGCAATGAGCTTGAAGGTTAAAGCTCTGACACCTTGCAAGGGAAAAGCCACAGTTTCCCATGTTTTTCTTCTTTAAAGAAGAATCCATTTTTAAAGTTTGCTCGCGACCCTTTCATATATTCATATATTCCTGTGACCTACAGATTGAGAAACGCTGCTTTAAAAGAGTGCTACACAATATTAGCAGCATTTGTTGTGCGAATACCTACATACAATTCACAAGATTAAACCCAGAGATTTCAAACAGGAATCCATAGTGTCAAAAAATTTGGACCTGTTGTGGTCCGAGTTTTTTGCAATAGAAGAATGGTTCCAATCTTTTTCTGCACTCAAACAACACACCAATACTAAGAGCTGGCATTTTCCAGAGAGCAGGGGGAGGGCCTTGAGTCAATCTCATGTAGTTAGTCTTTATTTCAGTTTATGAGCACTTGAAATAAGAGGGAAGGAACCAAACATCATTTCAGTTCAGATAGTACATTCTGTTTGAAGCCAAATTAAATTTTGGGGGGTTTTATGTTTCAGTGAAGAAACTTGTGGAGGGGGAGGGGAGTTGGCTACTCGGTAACCTTTTGCTTTATGCTGGGGTCACCTTCCTGCCTAGTGTGGGGGGGCTGGACCCAATGATCTGCAAGGTCCCTTCCAGCCCCTTACAATGTGTGAATCTATGAATGTCACTGAACCCCTCCGTACCATTTACCATGCAAGGCTTGAAGGCAGCATGAAAACTAGCTCCCTTTCCCCAGACACATAACAACTAGGGTCTGTAGCCTGGGTGGCAATGGCTGGGCAGGTAACGATGGCTATGGCAGCTGGGCTGGCAGCAGCGGTGGTTGCCATTCTTGTGCCCCCTCTAATTGGGCACCCAGGGCCCTGTTCACCCACTGCTTATTACACAGCCCCTTCTCTAATTCATATTGTGCATGAGCTGCTTGAAGGGAATGGCTAAGACTAGTTTCCTTGTGCCACCTAGTGGCTTTTAGCCACAATGACAGGAGCATCCCAGTGTCCAGCAGAGGCTGACAGCAGAGAGCGCAACTGATTCACAAGAAAATCTGCTCCTACCACTCACGCACACAAAAGTTCCACCAGCTCCTGCAGCTGAAGGTAAAACAATGAATGAAGTTTTAATAGTATAGTGTGAGATGATGCAAGAAGAAAGCACAGCACAGACATTGCCAGGAATACAGAGTTTCTGTGCTGTTCGAACTAGGTCTTATGTGGTAAACTTAGCCTTAGAGAGTGTGAATAGGATAGGGGCAGGCTAACTCTCATTGTCACTCAGCAGTACCAAGTAGCCTACCTAATGAGCTCAGTGGATGCAGCTATATGGCTTCCAGTAATGCTACAGCCCACCTGCAGCTGCACTACTGGGGACAAGTTTACTGTGAAATATGGCCTAAATGAGACAAAAAAATCTCTCTCTCCCCTAAAGGGGATAAGACTTTTTTTCCTTTTAAAGCCCTCAAGGGACAGCACACTCTCTACCCCTACAGCAGTCCCCTCTTAGTGCCTGGTCCCAAATCAATGAAAAGACTCCCACTAATGTCAGTGAGCTTTGGCTCCAGTCCTGTAGTTCCTTCACAAGCATCATAAATCACTTTAGTTTACTTCCATTATGGAGAGATCCCCAAACAATCTGAGCCCTGAGGATATGCAGCTGTGACCTGTCTGCTGCTGAGGAAAAGGTTAACTCTTTTTCTGCTGACTGCTAGAATGCACCAAGATTATTCTGTAATGCACTCAGTATTATTACTTGGGCTTCTGGTAATTCCCCATTGAGGAGCAATAAGGGCTCATGCTGTCAGAAACATCATGTTTCTAAGCATGAGATCTTAGTGAAGATGAGAGCTTTCCATATTTTCAGAGGCCAATGACAGCCTCTCCCTTTGTGGTTACATTGCTCATGGAAGCAATCCCAAAACTCTATATATAAGCTAACATGGATCTTTCACAAAAAATTGGACTGATTAGATTAAAAAATGAAGTAAGAAAAAAGAATCTCTTTCTCTGCAAATGGTACACTTCTCTTGCATAGTGAAAAATCAAGGTGGAACAAGCTCTAAAGCAATAGGGGCAAATCTTTTTTTTTAGCAGGCATGCCACAAATCAGCCCCACACCTTCCTCAGGTGCCACTCCCCTGTCTGATTGTCTGCTCTGCTTTCTGCTCCTTACCCTGTACTCCATGTCCAATTTCTCTTCCTGGTCTGCTTTCTCTTCCTGGTCTTGTTTGCCACTGCAGTGCCTGTCCCCCCTGGTCTGCCACGTACTACACAAACTGCCTATACCACTTGTGACAAGTATGCCATAGGTTGGTCACCCCTGCTCTCAAGCATTCAAAGAGACTTAGTAGTTTATGCCATACTGAAAATGAGATATGATACTTAGCTAAAAGCAGGAAGAAAAGAGCTCAAAGCGACAGTTGCAAGTCGGTCTCTAAATGACTTCATATGAAAGGGAACTGGGGTGGTGGTATGAAAGCAGGGAAAAGATCAGGAGATGCATGATGATGGGGATGTCATGCCTAGGTCAAGGGGAGAAGAATCACCTGGGGTGTGGTAGATGCCCATGGTTGCAAAGAATTTCAGAACTGCTTTTATGGCCTTTCTATGGATATAGCAGAATCCAGTATGCTCCTGTGTACAGTTATGTATGCTTGTTGTTAACATGTTGGCTGTATTTGCATGATTTACTTGATGCTAGGTTTAGGTTAAGATTATATACCAAGTCTGTTTTGATGTTAGATGGAATTTTTCACAACACTAATACTGAATGTGCACTAGCAGAGTTGAAGAGAAAATCGTGGTTTCAGTATGTGTATTAGCAGAGACACAAAGAGATAAGGATGTTGAGGCCTTCAATGAATTAGGGTAAGAGAAAGGGTCAGTGAAGTGTGCTGGATGCTGGTGGAGATGTTGGATCTCAATGTATAATGCTCTGCAATATGAATGATACCTCAAACCAGCTGGCTGAAGCTACCTTGCTATGTCAAAACAGGTATTTAGGACACAGCATCTTAGCCTGCCTCTTAACTTAGAAAGTGAATTTTGACAGAAGGCTCATTGCTTTGTACAAAGGCTTTTGGGAATGTCCCACACTTCAGGTTTTACTAGAAAAAATGGGTGTGGGCATAGGGGCTTAAAACCTGTGGTCCACAGTGGCATAGCTCTGTTGAAGGGCAATGGACCTACACCATTTGCTTCAGCGGATCATGTGCCCAGTACGTTCCTTAGAATAGCAGAGCCAAAGCTTGGTTCTACTAATAATGGCACCAATCCTGTCAAAACTAATTGTCAAATCTTTGCCTTTAATTTCCTATGTATATTGTACTGAAGCAAGATTGTCTGGCAAGCAGGCTTTCACTGTAGTCACCTTATCAGAGCCAGACATGGCTCAGCTCACTTTTAGAGGAATAAGTTTCTTGCCAAACCTGTAGCAGAAGGAAGAAGTTCTAGAAAAAATGGGGTTTCAGTTTTTACATATTATAAAACCTCTTACTAAAGCACAGAAAGTAATATTGTACATGGCTGTCTCAAAGAATGTGGTCAAGAGACAGGAATGCTACAACCCAAACATTGGGGGAAAAAATGGAAAACAGCTGTCTTTTGTCTCTTTGAGGGAACTTCTCTGGCATATGTGCTTTGAGACAGCTGCTCTGAATGAAGGTCATTTTTACTGGAACTCCACTGGCAAGTTAAGCTCTCAAGAAACTATTGTGAAAATACTACTACTTTCCTTTTCATTAGGGGTAAGCAAAATGGCAGATCTAACCAATGGCTGGACACCATTTCCTAGCGTCCCCATCCCACATCACTGTGGCCGGTTTCCATGGAGATCTCAGGAATCCAGGGTTTTCATGGAGCTCGGCCCTAGCAGCGCTGGCAGGGTGTGTGGCTGGTGGGGAGGGGCTGGGATCTTGCAGTGGTGAAAGCTTCCTGCAAGCCCCTGCCTGGCGTGTGTGGTCAGCAGATCGCAGCTCTGCCCTGGCTCTGGACCATGCTGTCACTGTCACAAGATCCCAGGCCCAGAGCAGCTCTCTGACCAGCTGTGTGCCCCAACAGTGTTGCTGAGGCCAGTCTCCATGAGAAGCTTAGCCCCAGGCTGTCTTGGTGCTGCCAATCCCAGGGTTTCCACGGAAAACAGCTGCAGTGATACAGGCAGGGGCAGCTGGGAAATGGAGTCTGCCATGGGTCCCATCCGGCCCATGGGCCAGACTTTGCCTGCCCCTGCTTTACATATACTCATGATGAAAGTTACTCCAGGTGTAGATGTAATGAAGTGCTATATTCCCTGTCATCACAAGACTAGGAGGATCACATACTCAACATAATGATGCCAAATGAGAAGTGTCACTTTCTATTCCTTCGAAATAACAATTTTCAACTCACATGAAATAATGTGTGAACTCTTATCCCATCTTATGGTTTCTAATTAGCATCACTAGTTAGACAATGACATAACTTAAGAAAAATAGGAACATATCACATTAGCCTCAGTACACCATAACATAACAATGTACCAAGTGTCCTTGGCTAAGTACAGTCAAAAAGCCTGAGGCTGATTTGATTCAGTCTTTGCAGGTTAGTCTAAGCTGCAGAGAGTAAATTGAAACAGAAGTGAACAGACATTTAACTTTGATTGGGGAAATGCAGCCACATGCATGCAGTGGCTCAGGCCAGAAGCCGGAGCACACTGGAGCACAGCTCTCTGGCTGCAGTCCACAGTTTGCAGTCCACAATTTGCAGTCCACAGTTGCAGTAAGTTTGAGCAGGAGAAGGGGTGTTTAACCCCCATCCCTGGCCCCAGCCCCCAGCTGGGGTTTGCCTGGAGGGGCAGTCCACCTGCCCTCTGTAGACTGGGCTGGGTCCCCGGCTTGCCCACTCCACCCCCCCTCCCTCCATTGTCAGCCAGCCCTCACTGCTCCAGCTAGGGAGCAGAGGGGCAGGACCAGCTCTGCTCTCTGAAGCAGACAGCATAGCCCAGCCCAGCCCAGGGCTGCAAAGCATGCTGGGATGCTGGCAGACTAGGGGTCTCGGACAGATGTTTCATAGCCTGGTTTGACTTGAATCAGTTAAGTCTGATACTACATTCAACCAGTTTCAGCCATTTTGAAACTGATTTATGCACACTGAGCTTCTGTTCTGTTACAGGTTTAAACCAGTTTCTGATTACTTAAACTGGTTTATGTGTGACTTCTGTCCCTAGCCCTCATAGCAACTACTTAGGCGAAGCTAAATAACAAGTACACACGAGAATGAACAGTCACTGACAAAATAAAAAGGACAGACATACACACATCATTAATATCACATTTTTCACAGAACAACAACTGCCTCCAACCTCACTGTCTTCATGCTCAAGGAAAATCTACCCCACACTTTTAAAAGGTGAACTTGGGAACAAAAATTCATAAGGTGGCTAGACATGAAGAGCCAAGGATTAAACACTGATGTCAGGTGTATAGTACATTCTCACTTTTCTATTTATACAGGAATTCAGGAGTTGGATAAAATATAATGACGCCCCTCCCCAATAGGCCAGTCTCCCATTATCAGCTTATTTTCTTCTCCTAATTGTATGTCTGCTACCCCTGATAATTTCTCCAGCTCCCTCATCTGCTCTTTTTCACTATGCTGTGCCCAGCTCCCTGTGATCAGAAACCTAATGAAGTATGACTTGCCTTTGAAAGCTTGTCTAACTTTATCCCAGCTACATAGTTAGTCCAATAACAGACATCACCCTAAGAAATCCTATACCATAATACTCACTTTCTCATAGTAAAGTCTTACAGCAGCTAATAGCAGGATCAAAAGCAAGTTTAATATACTTCTTTTAAAGGAAGAGAAGTGAATGCATGCAGCCCGTATTTTCTCTCAACTTGTCTTTCTTCTGCTTCTCTCTCAGCTCCTGACTAAAGCTACTTCAATCTTCAAGTTTCTGCCTACTTCTCTGCTTTCCTTGATGGGCTAGATGCATTTCAGGGAAGTGTGGGGGGGAGGCCTGGGTTCTGCTCAATGCCAGTTGAAGAACTTGACCAGGTTTGGCCATTGCTCTGGTGTTTGGCTCCATACTACTGAACTGTTGCCAAAGCAAGAAGCCCTAGGTTTGAGTCTCCTCTAGGCTGTGCTTTTTGGAGTGGACCTGGGAAACCCACTGTCCCCTGAATCCCTTTCACAGAAGAAATGAAGAGAGACTCTCTTTGTAACTCTCTACTAAGGAACTTTCTAGCCTGCCAAATTAGGGCTGGCTCAGGCCAATCCCAGGGCCCCCATTTGTACTGTAAAAGCACTGAAGTAGAGCGCCACAGGAGAAGGAGGCTTGAACACAGGTCATGGCTCATGCATAGTGCACAGGCAAAGCAACACTTGGCGTGCTTCTCTAAGATGAGGGCAGGCTAGGTTAAAACTTGCCTTTTGCCTGCTGTGCAGCTGAAAGAGTGAGCCATTGCCTTCCCGTGCCTGGGCCCAGGGTTATGCCCCAAGTCACCAGGCTGTGGTGTTGCTTTTCCACTCCTCAAGTGTCACACAAAGGCACCTAAACACACCATACAAAATAAACAAAGAACACAATAGAGAATCCTCTTCCCCTTCCCAAGGCTGGAGGACATCAGGAGCTAGAATATTACACACACAAAACACCATGCTCTATTTAGGTTCCCATTCAAAGCCTATCACTTCTGCACAGAACAGGTCACATAAACACTCTGGAAATCCTCTACACTCCCACCCTTGCCCTGCATGACTATGGGCTTCTTGTATCGAGCCGGCCACTAAAAGTCTGGTTTGTGCTTTATACTTTCCTTCGCAGGTATATACAACTAAGAACTCATGTTTAGAATCAGCAAAACTCCAATCCAAAGCACAGTCTTAAGGATGTACTTAGCATGAGCTTCAACAAGTTACCTGAGGACTGAAAATAAAACACATTTCCCATGTGTTATTGTGCCCTGTTCAGTGCCTATCATGTTAATAGGCACGGACTGGGTATTTTGAGCTTGCTAGATTTTTCATAAAAGTGCTTTATACTAGCCTCTGGCCAAGGGCTGTCAACAGCCTTTCTCCACGCAAAACATCTTAAACCATGGAAAAGAAACAAACATAACCTTTAGGAACTCCTTATTTTTTACCTTTGGAAGGCTTTCCTATCCCCTTGGGAGCAATTACATGTTTGCTTTTCCTCTCATTGCTCTCTTCTGTTACTAAAGGAGAAAAACATGAGTGTTCACAAATTATTTCAGTGAATGCCAGCTAATGGTCACCTCTTCCAGGGTGGAGTCCCCTCGCCTTTCTTTTTTTAGAGTTTACTCTTTGAATTTAATTAGGGTTGTCCAGGATGGTACTATAAGTATAGTACCTTTCTAAATAAGGGACCTTTTCTTGATCTATGTAAATATCACAGAAGTAAATCTGACCTTATATCCTAGTCTGAGAAAAGCTGCCCCATTCACCCTGATGAACTTCCAAAAAATAAGGGAAAAAATGGATTTTGTCCCTAGAAAGTATGTACTGCCTCACTATGGGGCCATGGACTGCTGTAGAGAGACAGATGGGCTGCATCCCCTCTGGACAATGCCTGCAATACCTACATAAGGGCTAGGTCATAGGTGGATTAATGATCTGGCCACTGTGGGATGGCTGGAGCTTGGGGCGGGGGTAGTTGCTGGGACAGAATCCGAGAGCTGAATTACCAAGTCTAGAGGGAAAACCTGGTGCAGCAGCCACAACACAGGTCAGGATCAGGATCCAGAAGGTCAGAAGCCAAGCTACCAAGTCTGAAGGAAAACCCACAGGTTGGAATCTGAATACAGAGCCAGACCAGGGATCAAGAACCAGAACACAGATTTGTGAGGTAACCCAAAGCCAAGGTCCAAAGAAAACTCAAAAGCCAGGATCAGGAACCAGAAATACCAAAGAACAGAAAAATCCAGAGACTTGCCACAGCAGACTATGTCAGAACTGCTGACTGTCCTGCAAACCCATGGCCCCAGCAGGGTCTAAATGAACAGATGCACTCCCATCCACCAATCAGGTCACTCACTGTTCTTAAACTGGAGCCGAGTTTGCTAGCTGGTGTCTTACTGCAGGTGTGGCTGCTTAGGTACTTGGTCCAGGCTGGCTTGCCTGATCTTGGTCCCTGACATCAGTCACATAAATAAAGCCTTGCAAGGGGGCACCAGCTTTGGGGATCAATTTAGAGGGGGCATCAGTGCTATCCTAGAGTATCCTACATTCCTGCTCTCTGTTGCTCACTCAGATTCTCCCTACCCTCCCTTCCTCTCATTTGCTCAACAGTATCTCTCTGCCCAGGATACTTAAATTGCTAGTTACACCCCTGCATAAACCTCATAACTAAGTTCACTAAAGGCACTGCCTCCCAGGCCTACCAATAGCCACATTGTTTTCTTGTGCTCACTAAACATCTGTCTATAGCAGGAGCGGGCAATTATTTTGGGCACAGGGCTGCTTACTGAGTTTTGGTGAGCCATTGAGGGCCACAATGACAGGCAGCCAGGGGCAGATATATATTAATTTCCTACATTTTTTAGGGGCCCTGCGGGCCAGATAGAATGGCCTGGCGGGCCACATTTGGCCTGCGGGCTGCATTTTGCCCACCCCTGGTCTATAGTCAGTTGGTCTGTCTGGTGCTATATTTGAACTAAGAACTCTTTAGGCTAAGGTCATCTTTTTATTCTTTGTTTTAACAACAACTAGCACAATGGGGTTCTGTGATCCTCTGTACTGAAAGCAGGCAGCCATACCCAGCAGGCAACTAGGGCCAGGGGGCAGTTGTTAGGCCACTAGCAACCAGGCCAACTTGAGTAACTAGGTCCGGCTGGTGGCAATTTGGCTAGTCTGCTGCTCTGGCCCCTGACCTCTGCCTTAGTAAGTTAATAGTTTTACTCCGTTTAATCAAGTGCATGGCATGAAGAGGCAGCAGCCTTCATTCTTCTATGGGAGCATCCTGCCATTTAGAGAAACACAATGTGGTAATCAACTAAACAATCAACTCAGTGTTTTCATAATTATTCTGTTTCTGGTATTACCTGGCAATAAATTCTAAGCCTGTTGCTACCTCCTGAATACAGTTAAGAACTTCATTTTGATAAGAGTAATCTCAGTGGATATTTATTTTATATAGAATATGTTTTCATTCAGTTTGCTACATCTGTTTTATTCAGGGACTGTGTGGGGGACACTTGGCTAAACTATTTGAACAGATGTTCTCTGAAGAGATTTGAATTTTTTATACAGCACAGCTAAAAAGGACATTAGTGGCATGTTCCTTAAGTATACAGATCAACTGAGGAGTTAGAGAGAACACACTGCTGTGAGGAGAAGCAGTACATACTGTACTCTGCACATTGTTTCACGTTTCTGCTAGCAGAAAGGATCGGATATAGGCAACTGTTCTCTTTTTGGAAATTAGCGTTTCAGATCAAGTTACTAAAGTGGATATATAGCTTCAGTTTCAGATGCAGGAATTCTTTGAACATAATAGCTATGCAAAGCGAGAGAAAAATGGATGTAAGTTTTGGATTGCTGGATTCTGAACTGAAGCAGAGGGCTTAGTATGATACTGGGTATATAGTTACTTTTGTCCATTTTATATTGTCCAACTTTTCATCATCAACAGTCCCTCAATCTGAGGAGTAAATAGGGGAAGTCACCAGTGAGTCCAGAGGTGGCCGAGGAGGCCAAACCAAGATTCACATGTTCGACTACAGACATGGCATATAGTTCTGGAAGGAAGGAGTAGGTCCTGATAATGTTGAATCACAGCTCTTTCCCTTTGTCTCTCTTGGCTGTTTGCTTCCTCATAGGTGAGTTTCCTCAAAATGATCAATATTATGTTGTACACTGTGGCCCCATCGGCAGTTCATTACTTGAGTTTCCCCAAGTACTGATGTTGATATCACATTTATTCAGACTGGCCTTCAAAGTATGCTTGAAGCTCTTCTTTTACCCACCTCTGGAGTGGTGACCATTGGTGAGTTGGGAGTATAGCACCTGCTTCAGGAGCTGGCTGTCAGGCCTCCTTATGCTGTGTCCTGGTGCTATATACATATAGCTTCACTGCTGGTAGAGTTTCTTGAGCCAGAATACTGGTGTTCATTTTTCTGTCCTTCCAGCTGATATGGAGGATTTTCCAAAGATATTGCTGAAGGTAACATACCAAAGCTCTGAGGTGTTTCCAAAATGTCATCCAGCTTTCACACCCATACAGCAGAGTAAGAATGATAACAGCTTGGTAGACACGATGTTTGGTTTGGGTCCTGATGTCGTGATGATCATTTAAGACACAATTTTGAAGACATCTAAAGGAAGCACTGGCAGATTTTACCTAGTGTTGAATGTCATAATCTATGTTTACTTTTTGGGGAAGGTGGATACCCAAGTAGCAGAAATATTTAATATTCTTCAAAGATTATTCCCTAATTGTAATATGTGGAGGACCAGCTGATTGGAGTGGGCTGTATTGATAAAGTAACTTGGTTTTCATAAAGCTGATAGTGAGTGAAAACATTTCATATGTTTTATAAAAACAAATCAAGAGTGCCCTGAAGTTTTTCAACTGAGTGGGAGTGCATGACATAATCATCAGTGTACGGGAGATTGATAATGCAGATGTTGGTTGTCTTGAATTTGGAAAGTAACTGGTTGATATTAGAGAGACTTCCATTCCTGCAGTACAAGGTGCTGATTCTGGATGGAAGCCTGTCAGCAATAAGATGCAGAATAGGTGATATAGATGGCAAAGATACTTTGTGCAATCATACATCCTTGCTTGACTCCCATACTAATAATGATGGGGTTTGTTTCCTAGCCACTACTTAAGACCTCAGAGGGAACGGCTTCTTATGTGCTTGGCCCCTAGAGAGCTTTGGTTGTGCTGAAGAAACTACACAAGTAATGGCTCTCAGCCAACTTTTGAATCTCTTTTACTTCCCACTGCTTGTTTTTTCACTCTTGTATCTTTCTGTGGGTCTCAGCTTCGATGTGGTGTTAACTGTTTTGCTTCTGTTTGGAGTTGATATCATTCAGCCATATTTTGAAGGCTATCCTTTTTCTGTCAAGGAGAGCTTGAATTTTCCTATAATTCTTATCAAAACGAGTCTTGTTGTTCCTTTGTGGAGAAGCTGAGTGATTTTTGCATACCTCGTGGATGCCTTTCTTGAGGCTCTCTCAGTGATCAGTGGTCTCAAGATCATCAGGGAGGTCAAAGAATTTCTCACTGATGCACTGCTGGAGGCACTGAATCGCTTTCATAGCTCCTTGTGTTTACTTCATTTAGGAACGATGCGAATGGACATTGTGGATCATATTAGATGAGGATCCATCCTGCAGTTTCATAGTTTCATAGTTTCTAGGGTCGGAAGGGACCTGAGCAGATCATCTAGTCCG
>NW_017729031.1:86703615-86707526 GCF_001723915.1 Gavialis gangeticus
GTCTACGCCACAGTCCCCCAGCTTCCTAATGAGAATGGGGTGAGAGACAGTATCAAAAGCCTTCCTGAAGTCTAGGAAAACTATATCCACTGCCACCCCTGCATCCAATGATTTAGTGACCTGGTCATAAAAGGCCACCAGGTTGGTCTGACAGGACCTGCCGCTGATGAACCCGTGCTGGTTGCCCCTGAGCATGCCGTTCCCTGCTGGCCCCTCCTGGATGCGTGCCAGAATAATTTTCTCGAACAGCTTGCCCAGGATCGAGGTAAGGCTGACCGGCCTGTAGTTCCCCGGGTCCTCTTTCCTCCCCTTTTTGAAGTTATCTGTGCTGGTCATACCTCTGGTGATACAGACATTGTGATGGTCCGAAGCATGCACCATGATGGAGTTTATGATAATGAGATCATGTTCTGAACACTTGCTCAGGGAAGAATTCCATCAGAGTCCATGCTCACTCTAACATTAAAATTGCCAAGAAGAATTATCTTCTCTACTTTGGAGACAAATGACAGCAATAGAACTCTTCTTCTGTTTTGTCATCTGCATCAAAGGTCAGGGCATATGTACTGATGACTTTTGCATTTTGTTTGTTGGTCAGAAGAAGATGAACGGTTATGAGATGCTTGTTGATGCCAAAAGAACACTCCAGAAACCAAGTAACAAATCTTGGTCTTGATGGCAAAACCAACACTATGGATGTGTCCAATTTTTTTAGCTTTTCCTTTCCAAAAAAAAAAAAAAAGAAGAAGAGGTATAGTTACAACCATGCTCTGAACTAGATATGAATCAGGGGAAAAAGCAATAATTTCATCATAGATAAGATGACTTTATTTGAAGATCCTTCAAGAAGGCTGTAGTTTGAAGAAATGGGATTTCCGTAAAAATAGAGAAGAGAAACTATAGGTTAGTGCTTGGACTTGAAAATTCAGAGGCAGAAGAAAATAGATGCCTGAGCAAGAGAAAGGGACAAAAAAGGCATCCTGTCCTAACTGCAGGACTAATTGGGCGCGTCAATATGTGCAATTAATATGACTAAATATACTCCAGCTCAATTTGAGCCAGAGTAAACTAATCCCAATGTTATCTGCTGCTGGATAACTTATATCTGACAGGATTATCTGACAGCAGTAAATTAGTCTAGTAAATTGCCGTGCACGTCTAGACAGTTATGATTTACTGCACAGCAAATTAGTCTGATGCACAGTAAAATGTCTCGTGTAGACATGCCCACTGAGGAAGGAGGACATTGACTGGAGAAGAAGGACAGACTCCATGACTTGAAGAAGTCACATGCCAAAGTGATACACTAGAAACCTTAGATAACTACAAAGGATACTCTGGTACTTTGAGGAAACCAAGACAGGGAATGGCAAAGAGGCATTCTATTTTGCCTGGAGCTGTATTGCATTGTCTAGAAAAGATGAATGTTTTGGTTTGGAAACTTTGGCAAAACTTTTGCTTTAAGTGCTTATAAAGGCCCTTTAGGCTGACAAGTAAATGCCAATATAAGATAAAATGACTACAGATACATTTAGATTGGAAATTAGAAGAGGACTTCTGTCAGAAGAGTAAAGTTTTGGAATTGTCCTCAAAGCAAAGTACTGGGGGCACAAAGCTTAGTCACTTCAAGAATGAACTGGACAAATTATGCAAGGGATGATATGATAGGATAGATTTCTGGCTTAACAATCAGTGTGTCTATGATACAAATTCATGCATTTGCACCCCCAGTTTGGAGTATTAAGGTAGCTCTTATGGCCAGCAAGATTTCTGGAAAGGCAGTCCTGGAAACAAAGACTAAAGAAATCTTAAGTCTAATGTCCTTTAGAGAGCGCCCAGCAGCAGGAGTTTTGCCAAGAATGACAGTAGCAAATAAAAAAAATAGTCCTGTTAAACTGAAGGTAAGCAGAAGCCAGGGCAGTGTGACACCTTACAGACTCACTTGTTCAGCGAGCCATGAACTTTTGTAATCTACAGCCTACTTTGTCATATGCTCTAAAATAGAAGTAGCAGCAAATAAGGTACAGTAGTGTTGATTATTCCAAATGTCAATTAACTGGAAGGTTTGGTATTAATGAGAAAATGTTGTGTTTGCCAGTGTAATAAGTTCAGTACCAGTAACATACATGGAATTTGCCCTGCCTTCTGACCTTCTCCCTTACTCTTTCATGCAGGCATAGTCAGCAATTTTGGGTTCATGCTTCTTATTTGCTGTACAGTACAGTACTTTAAATGTTCAGCACTTCAAACTATGTAGTTTGATTATCTGGGAAAAAAATTATTATCCAGAATGATGGTAATACTAACAATTCCTGATAATCTATGCTGTACTGTACATGGAAACATACCGCTAATTAACGAAGAAAAAGAAACAGAATGGAACAATTGTTCTATTTTTTTTCTTCCAGAAATCTCAGCTCCCCATAAACTTCCAGATCCCAGAAATTCATTCACTCTAAACTTTTTGGACTAACCAGAGGCCAAGGCAAAGAGCCAATTTCCCTATGGCTCAGGCAGCCACCTTGCATATAACATGGCATGTTATCCCAAGACTGGCCATTTGTTCACACCTTAATATTGGTCTTTCAGATTCTTTCTTGCTTATTCTACCTGGTTGATACCTGCCATAACATAAAAGCAAAAGGCAGAGTTTTGTGTAAGTGAAATTTATTTCTACAGTGAGAATAGGGGAGCTAAGAGCCTCACTTTTTTTAGCTTACACTTGACGTGAGACTCTCTAAAGCAAAAACACATGTCTTAGAAGACTAAAGCTGATTTTAATTTTCTAATTTAAGAATATTAGTCAGATGGTTTAAGGAAAATGTTTCCAATGCCAGAAGACCAAAATCTTCAAAGGTATTATATTTCTTAGAAGGTTGGAAGGAAGTATAAAATAGATTGATTGTGATGTGGTAGGAAGCAAACTAAAGCCCCCAGTTATGCAGGGAAGAAAGTCTTTTGCAAGTTGCTACAGCCTTGGCAGCTGTATAAGGCTTAAATTTGGCAACTTGGCATTCATCTCATGTCCTAAAAAGAAAAAGCTCTCATTCAGTTTTTCTGGAGACCTTTTATTCCTTTATAGCTACTGAGTGATGAAGATGGAGAATGAAGACACTGTGGAAGGAAGTATGGGAGTAAAGCCTTCTTCAAAACATCTTAGAAAGATTACCTCTGAACTATGGAAACAGCTGAGTAAAAGGAAGGATTCTTTGGGAGCGTGTTCTCTTTGCCTACTGTTCAGGATCTACCAAACTCAAAGAGGTAGCCAGCTGATTTCACAGGCAGATCCTGGGGCTGGCCACCAGTTTTGTGGGCTGAGCATAGTGGGGCCCTACCATGCCTCTGATTGGCCAAGGGGCCCTGGCAGTCCTGTCCCTCTCTGCAGATTGCCATGTGACCTCAAACGACAGCTTGATTACCCTGATTAAGCCCAAGGAAGTAATTAATCCATGTGTTATTAAGTGTGGATTAATAGCTTCCCCAGGCTTAATCAGGATGATTAAGCCATGGTTTTGAGCCATCCCCAAGCAGTGGGATCCACGACTTTGGCTGGCTTGCTGCAAACCAACCCACCCACCCCCCTCCCAAAAAACAACAACAAAAAACCCCCCAAAACAACAAACAAACCCAACCCCCCAAAAACCCCTTACTGGCAAGCAGAGAGTCTTGGAACATGGGGATGGGGGAGGGGGAAGGTGGGTGTGGGGCAGGTTCGCTCTGCCCCACATGCTTCTTCTCCTCTCCCTCTGCCCTGCTCCTCCCCACCCAGCACAGTTACACATACTGCAAAAAGTGGGAATCGTTAGAGAATCGGAGAGATGCAAGGAAATGCATTTGATGAATTTAAATAGGGAGCCTCTTTTGGATTTTTTAGTGATGGTAACTGGCCAATGATGTGAACCTATTTCTCA
>NW_017729031.1:86712526-86721254 GCF_001723915.1 Gavialis gangeticus
GGGGCAGGTTCGCTCTGCCCCACATGCTTCTTCTCCTCTCCCTCTGCCCTGCTCCTCCCCACCCAGCACAGTTACACATACTGCAAAAAGTGGGAATCGTTAGAGAATCGGAGAGATGCAAGGAAATGCATTTGATGAATTTAAATAGGGAGCCTCTTTTGGATTTTTTAGTGATGGTAACTGGCCAATGATGTGAACCTATTTCTCAAGGCACTGCACTGAACACAGAAAAAAAGTGATTTTGCAGTGCTACTTCGAAGACTGAAATCTCGCCTTTTATGATGCAGCAGTTTTTTCAGATCTAAGATGCCAATGGCAAAAGCAGAAGCTGAGCAAACCCTTCACTGAGACAGCATAGGAAAGGATGAACTGTCACAGCACCCCAGTTAACAACAAGGCAATTCTTTTATTGTCTGGAGCCAAGTTTCCAATTGCATCTGCAGTGCAAAGCAGTTTGCCCCAGGGAAGAAGAAAATAATCCTTCTCCAATGTGCCTGAAAGGTCCCAGGGTCTCAGTCAAGAAAAGAAATTATGAAGTTTTTGATTGTGTTTGGGCCTGTAGTTAGTGCCAAGGAATCATCCAGCATAACATGGTATGACAGAGCGTAGCCATTAGTGGAAAGTGATATTTATGCATATCCATTGGATTAATGGGGTCAAAGAAAAGAAAAGGAATCATGGAAGGGTCCAGAGAGAACATTGCTATGCTGCACTATAGTACTGAGGAGATGCACTCAGGCAGCATAGGCAAACAGCCGGAAGAAAACTGGTATTGCAAGAGTGTGTTGGAGGGAGAGGATGGAGGGGTATCAATTTAAACTAGTTGAAAGGACACTAGTAATTCAGAAAGATATTCTGCATAGAAAAACTTGCTTATAAATCTAAAACTTCCTGCAAAATGCTGGAGACACTGCTGGGCCATAGAGCTGGGGAAATGTCTGCACCAACAGTCAGCAGATAGTGCCTCAGAGGAGAGAAAAAAATAGCCACATGGCACAGCATTGGTTACCTTTTCTCATCACTACAGACTACATTAAGGCTGCTGGCACTGCAGGAGTAGTATAGGGACAACGTGATGGTTTAGAGAGGATCTGGGAAAGTTGCTATTAAGCAGAGCCCAAGTTGGGGATACTACTGTAACAGGTTGGAGTCCTAGGGGCAGCCGTGACATCCCCTGGTGGCCAGGCAAATCCTGCCCCAGCTCCAGCTCTAGGGGCTCTCATCTCCTTTTTTTGCCTGTTTGATGTTAATGTTTGGAAATGAGGGAGGCTGCCTGAGGGACCTAGAGCATGCCTGTTGTTGTTGGAGTGTCAGGCTCATCCTCTTCAGCCTCTGCCCTTTTCCTTCAGCTGAACCCACTAGCTCTAGTCCACGGACCAGCCCGAGCTTCGGGGTTCTCAGCTTCTTGGCTGGCCCTCTCAGACCTCGATGTCAGATTGCCCCTCTCAGGCTTGTGTCAGACTGTAGCTCCCTCCTTGCGGGTACTATGGGACCTCCTGAGCCACCCCTATAAGCCCCCCCAAACCACTGGGTCTATCAATATTGGGCTTTTAGATTCCCCATGTCTCGGCTGTGGCCAGTCAGTGACCTTCAGCCCCCTGGGCCCTGGCCCTGCCTTGGGCCAGTTGAGATCTCCAGGCCCTTGTTTCCAGCAGCCTCGGCCATGGTCCCTCTTGGACCTTTGGTCTCCTGGGCCCTGGCCCTGCCTTGGGTCAGTTCAGACACTATGGGGCAATCCCTCAGCAACCAGCCCAGTATACGGAAACCAAAACCTCAAACACAAACTGAGCCAGGGTTTCTGAGCCTGCCTAGACTCAAACTAATCAAGATACACATACGGGCCCTTCTGGCTCAAACTACTGCTGCCCCAATCCTGGGCCAAAATCCTTTGTTAGCCCTCAGCTCTGTGGCTGACTGAGGGTTTAGCCTATTCTCTGTTTTACAGAGGTCCTTCTTGCTCAGCTCCCCCCAGCCAGTCTCTGGAGCTGCCTTATATTCCTCAGGCCTGCTCCTCTTCCAGCCATCTGGCTTTCTCTGCGTGTGCCTGCAATTAATCCCAATAGCTGGTTATTATAGCAATCCAGCCTCAACGGTGCCCTGCTTGCCCTGCAAGGCTGTGGCTGGGCTCTGGCTCTCAAAGTGATAGAGTCACAACCACCCTCACCGCCCTTATCAGCTGAGTTCACAGCTTTTTTTGAAGTGGAGTTTGGATACCCAGATCCTCCAGAGACATCAGAGCAGTTGTGGTGAAGGGAGGGAAGTCATTTTTACAGGCACCTACATTTCTCTAAACCAACACCTGGTCTCCAGACTCCCAAATCTAGCTCCTGGAGGTTTCTCTCACAGCAGCTGTTAACAATTCGCTTTTGCTACCAGATGACTCTTCCTGTCTTTTCTCATTTCCCATGACTTTTTCTTCTGTATTCATCACTACCTTTCCCCAGACTTAAACGTTTCACATCTTTTTTCCCCCCGTACACTTACCCTTTTTCCTCCCACCTTCTCCATGTCAGAATATGTAAATAAACAAATCAAAATAGGCCATACACACTAGGAATCCTTAACATAACCTAAAACATATTAAGTGCATCAACTCAAGTAAAGCCACTGCCAATAAGCGACTCATGCTGAAATTCACTACCATCAGTCCATTTTCCACAGCTTGTGGTCTTGGTTCACTTCTAATGGCCAGTTCCCAGAAGTTGAGAGGAGAGATAAGTAGCAAACTATTCTTTCATCCCATGACAGTTTGATTTAAAATTTTAAAAGTACTTCTGTCCTATTAGGATGAAACCAAAAATGAAGCCCACCCCAGGAGTTTCCATAAGTCAATAGTGAGAACATTCACCTTGGAGGGGAAAGCACAATTTAAACTCTTGCTTTTGCCTGGAACACATTTGAATTTTGTTCTCCCACATCCCAGTTGTGCATCAAACCTTTGGGCATTTTGCAGGAATTGGGGAGCTGCCTCATTTCACCCTGGAGCCAAGAAACATGTTTCACAGTAAAAATTGTGCCTTCAGTACATTCCCATAAAAATCACTCTTTCCCCCCAGCCTGCACACCCCACCTCCCAGAAATGGCATTTTCCAGCAGGCATTTTGGACAGACAAATTCTCAGTTAAATGACCAACGCTATCCAGGTTACTCTTTTACTTAAAAAGGTAGAGCCATATATGTTTTAGCACCGGAAGTTTTAGGTTCGGGATCCACTCATGAACCAAGCACAGTGGTTATTACATTATGCAATTTCAGTCAAGAGAATTGACAGCTAATATGTCCTAAAATGTAGGGATTGTCACTGGGATTATATGTATCAAGGGAAACCCCTTATCTTATGTTCTCTCCAGGGATACATACTACACAAATTCTTGAGAAAAACCCTTGCTTGGGATCTCCAGCCCTAACCTGGTCCTTTGAACACTTCCTAAGGCCAGCCAAAGCCCAAATCATCAAAGCTCTCCGAATCTTTTCTGAAGATTCGGAGAGCTTTGAATCGATTTGAACCTTTAAATTGGTCCCCTGATTCGATCGGGATTTGGAGATCCAGCCACCGAATCTCCTCTGAATTGAATCACCACCCGAAGCTTTGCACAGCCCTAGCAGGGATGTCTGTTTGTTTGCAACTTGTGCCACCATAAAAAATTAAATCAAATCAGCTCATGTTCACACAATCTAGGTTATTTTCTGTAATCCCAAACAAGTCTAATATGGTATCATCTCTTGTTGGCTTAATGATTGTTTAGTGAAGAAATCTTTCAGCTGTCACATAAATGACCCTACTATTACTAATAGCGTCTGTTCATCAAACTCTCTCTGGGATGTTATTTAAAGTCTCCCATAATGACAGTTTTTGTGATTATTCATCTCTCACAGACAGCTAGTCAAATCCAGATTTAGATCATGGGGTATACAGCAGACTCCAATCACTGTACCAACAGAACTTTGTTTAAAATCCTACCATAAAGGAATCTTGGCCCATAGCAGCTCTTGTTTTATCCACATTATTTCTTTTTATGTCTTTATAGTCTGACATCTTTACCATACTTGGTTATCCTTCCATTTTAACTTCATTTTCTATCTTTCTGCAACATCATATATCCTTCATGATCCATGTTCTAGACATTTCTGTTATTTCACTATGTTATCCCATTAATATTTGCCCTTGGTGCCGTTTGTTTTAATTTCTCCATTTGCTGCCCTTGCTCCTTGCATTAGTACACATACTTTCCAGTTGTTTCTGTTGACAACACCTAGCTCCCTCACTGAATTAGGCACTAACTAGGTTATTTGTATTACTACAACTAGGTTATTTATATTACTACAATTCTCATTAATAATGGTACTTCCTTCTTACTATAAATTCATATATATCTTGTAGCATCTGATTCAGAAAAGGTAAATATCAGCTAAAAGCAAGTCACTATTCAATCTTCTTCCATGTAATTACTGCATATTAATTTAGCATGAGTAATGAAACCATGTGACTTATAGAACTCATATGCAGATTAACATTTGTATTGTTGGAAGCAGCTAAGTAATAACCAAGGCTAAAGTAATGTCCACAAATTATATGAATGATCCATTTTTTCAACCCAGACCAAATCCCAGTTTTTTGTTCTTCTGTTTCATAACATGTTATTTATTCCTTTTGGTTCAAAAGATGTCATTATCTTTCATGAATTATCTGTCATGTCTTTTAGCAGACTCACTTACTTGTTTAAAGATTTGTCTTCTGCAATAACAAGTATCAGAGATACTTCCTTCATCTTTCATGTGGCTCATTCTCATTCCTTCAGAATGCCATTCTGAAGCCTGTCCCCAAACAAAACTGTATTTGTTCAAGATTCATTCTCTCCATGTTCCACCCTGGGAGTGGTTACCAATTATTTGCACGCTAGTGACTGTTCCAATGGGAAAAGAAAAAACGGCCAGCAGAAAGTAGAGAGCCAAGTAATTTATGCTGTACTGGGAGCCAGAGCAATGAATTAGAGCTTTCGCTTGCTGCTTTTGCTTATTTGCCCTACTTTCAGCCATTACTGGTACACATGTAAGAGGTAATAGCACTTGGTCTTTCAGGTCCCAACAATATGCTGCTAGGCATCATTTTTTACAACGGAAAGACACAAACGTGCAGTCTTGTAACTCTGGCAGGTGACAGGGTTTTCCTATGTTCCTCTTGCTTCAGAATGAAGAAATATTTGACTGAGAATGCATTAGTAAGGCTGGCAACTTTGCTCTCTACGTGTTTTATAGGGAAGGCCTTTTTCCATTAGTTTATCCCATAAGCTGTTGGAAAGCCTGAAAACAGTAACTGTAACTATGTAACCCTTCCCCACCTTTTCCTTTCTTAGTACAGGTTGACTTTGCATGTCAAAACAGACTTCGAGAAGACAGACACCCTTCATATGAAGCAGTTAACAAGGGTAGTCAGTTCCCCAGCCAACTTCATGTATCGCTTGAAGTTCAGAATATTCTATGCTCAGAGACAAACAAATATTTAGAGAGAGTGAAGTGAATGTTGTCCCTTGGGGAGCGAGGAAAAGCTGGGGAAAGGTTTTCTAGGGACATATTAAATATAAAAATATAAATATTTAATAAATTTTATATAAATATTTCTGGGAAACATTATAAAATGGAGTTCATTGTGATTAGTATGTAGCATATCTCCTGTTCAGGAAATTAGCTTTGAGGAAGCCACATGACAGAGACAGCATCTCCTTTCTCTAAGCCAGCCATCTGTTTGGGCAACTGAAATATTATTTAACTCGTGCTCAGCTAATATTAAGATGAATGAATTGTCAAAGTTTCTTGCAAAAAATAGTTTTTCCCAACCCCACCTCTACAAGTTAAGTGAACATTCTTGAGCAGCCACATTTTATGGATGCAGAAACTGAGACGAGGGACTGAATTAGAGTTTGTCCAAGTACAGAGGAGCCTGTGTGTCAAGGCTGGACCTCAGGACTCCCAGGTTATCACTCTCACAAGGGACACCTTTCTCAGGTTAAGCATGGTCTCTAAAGTACAAGTATGACAATACTTGCATTTTGATCAGCACCAGTTCATTTGCATCCTCACTCCAGACAGCTACTGTAACAACCGATATTGTTTCTAGTTTAGACAATACTTCATGAGTTATTCTTTAATATTTTGCAATCTCCATATCCCATTTAAGGCTGTCTACTTAATTGATTTTTAAAAAAATTAGCAGATCATATTTTTCAGTCCAAATCCCTGCTCTAAATCAGGAAAAGAGAAAATTTTAGCCAAGGCCTCCTATTTCCAGGGCAGTGCCTGAACTACTGTGTTAGGGAGTCTTTTTTGCTGTAGACATGCAAGGAGATCTTGCAACTTGGAATGGTGTCAGCAGAAGGGATTGACTCCTCACCCAAGTCTCAGGCTCTCTCAGGGCTGTGGGCTGTTTAGCTCTGTCTCTGCCTCATGGGGGCTTTGAACCCCTGCCCTTGTTCTCAACCCTCTAAAGCAATGCTGGACTCCTTGGCCCTTGTCTCTGCCCTGCTAGGTCTCTAGGCTCTTGGCACGGTCAGTGCCTGGAGCCTAAACCCTGGCAGGACTCAAGGCAGTAATGGGACCTCTAAAAAAATGCTCTTTACAGTCCAACCCAAACTACCAGTTGTAAACTGTAACTAAAACCATAAGTACTCTGGCTATAACTAATAGGCCTGTGTGAAGTGGCTAGGATTCGGCCGATTTGGGGAACAGTGATTCAATTTGGTGATTTGAATCACTGTCCCAAATCGATTAGGCAGAATCTGATTCGGAGATTTGGCTGCTGCCAAATCAGCTGAATCTCTAAATCACACAGGCCCCAACCCCCGCCCGCCCCAGCTCCTGGCTCTTTGAAAAAAAAAAAGCCCACACTCACCAGCTCCTACCCAGTAGGTGGGGGTGATTCCTGTGGTCCCCCACTGCCCCACGCTGCATGGGGGGCTCTGTGATGAGCCCCCTGACCCCTGCCTGCTCTCCCAGCCCCCCCATGGCTGCCCTGCACACCCCAGCTCCCAGCCCTTTAAAAAAAAGCAAACAAAAACCCCTGGGCTCACCAGCTCCTGCCTGGCGGGGGGGCATGATCCCTGTTCCCCCCCACTGCCCCGCACTGCATGGGGGGCTCTTCCATGAGTCCCCAGAAGCCCTGAGGCTGCAGCAGCTGGTGAGTTTGGGGGGGGAGGGTTCAAAGAGCTGGTAGCTGGGCCGGGCGGGGCAGCCATGGGTGGGGCTGGGAGAGCAGGCGGATATCGGACAGCTTCTGGCAGAGCCCCCCATGCAGTGTGGAGCAGTGGGGAGCAGCGGGGATCTCCCCCCCACCCAGCAGCATCCAGTGAGTAGGTGTTTTTTTTAAACAACCAGGAGCTGGGGCCAGGCGGGGAAGCCATGGAGGGGCTGGGAGAGCAGGCAGGGTCAGGAGGAGCTTGAGGGTGCTGGGAGAGCCAGGCAGGGGTCCCCCCATGGTTGCCTCCCCCCTCGTCTAGTCCCCCCTCCCCTGCCCCGTACTTACCAGCATGGAGTCTGGGTCCGGCTCCCTGCTGCGGCTCCCTACTGCAGCCAGCGGGGACTGTCCAAATAGCTGAAGCTCTCCGAATCTTTTCCGAATCAATTTGGACCTTTTAATTGGTCTGCTGAGTCAATTTGGATTTGGCGATTTGGTGGGCGAATTGGGCCAAATCTCCTCTGAATTGAATCAGCACCTGAAGCTTCGCACAGTCCTAATAACTAAACCTCTAGCCTCCTAGGCTCTATACAAGTCCTAGCTAGCCATGGGCCTTAGTCGGCTGCAAGACCTCAGCCTTTTACTTGCTGTCTCCAGGAATAACATGCTTGCAGTCGCCCTCTTAGCAATAGGCATCTCACCACAGAGCTCTTCCCTTTCCAGCCTCCATGAACAGACTGGCTGCCCTGCCCCTGACTACCTCTCTCCCAGCTGACTGCAAAGGGCTGGCCACAGGTGCCCCCTAATTAGGTTCACCAACTGGTCTCCATGGCAGCCTACCTGTAGCACTGCCTTATCTCCTCTGCAGGGCTCCTGCTTATAGTCATACTGTTCTACTTCTGATTTACCAGCTCTGCAGTAAGCACTCCTAGTGCCTACTTCCCTGGCTTCTAGTCCCTACTTCTCCTGCAGCTTCTTCCACATAGACTTCTCCCACCTGCCCCTCTCTCTGGGCTCTTTCTCCATTAAAATAACAGAGAGCCTCAGGTTCTGTTAGAAGGTGCTTGAAAAGAAAATATTTCATGGAGATATTACAAGATGTTTGGCCATTTTTAACCAAATTTCACTAGATTTTAGCCAGATTTGGCAAATCTGTTCTGAATTCACAAATATTTTTGGCTGTACCCAAACTGTATTCTTTCGTCAAATATGACTTGCTAAAAAAATTGTCCAGTTCAAGTCCTTTTCTTTCCTTCTATAGATTCTTTTAATGAGATGCGCAAAACTGGTCTTTTTTCCAACTTTAAGTGATTTTGCTGCTTAACAAGTTATTTAAAAAAATCCAGTTGCTGAAGTTTATATGCAAATAATGTAGCAGTACTGAGGAATATACCAGGCTAAAGCAAAGCCATTTTGTTAATGATACATATTGCAGCTCTATTAGTTTTTCATGTAGCATTAGGAAGCTGGGGGACTGTGGCGTAGACACCCATACAGTCCAATGGGTCGCCAACTGGTTAGAGAGTTGCACCCAGAGAGTGGTAGTGGATGGGTCCTTCT
>NW_017729031.1:86721416-86724760 GCF_001723915.1 Gavialis gangeticus
AGGGCGGCTAGGGTCTGGAACCAGCTTCCATGTGAGGTGGTGCAGGCTCCCACCCTGGGGGTTTTTAAGAGGAGGTTGGATGACCACCTTATTGGGGTCATTTGACCCCAGTGCTCTTCCTGCCATGGCAGGGGGTCGGACTAGATGATCTGCTCAGGTCCCTTCCGACCCTAGAAACTATGAAACTATGAAACTATTAGAGCACATTTTATAATTTACCTTAACAGTCCAGCATGCCCTGATTAATCCCAGATTAACCCACATATAAGATCTTTGTAGGAATTAAGATCACAAACATGCATGCATTGCATGAAATATTGGTGTGGATTTCAAAATTAACAATGCATAACTGAATCAATATTATTTCTGCAATAGTACAGGAATGCATTCAGATATTTAGTCATTTTATGTAACTTTTGACAAGTATGCTGCTGATTGCATGACAAAAATTGCCCCATGACTCATTCTTTAAGTCACCCAGGAAAAACAGAAAACATTGTACCTAACTGTGTCCTTCCATTTGATCCCCACTTCCCCCCACAGTTATTATTAATACAAAAAACCCTGTCTTATACCATGTTCTAGAGACCAATAAACTTATGCTTCTTTAAATAAGTAGTAGCTGAAGGGCCCACATTTATACATAAAATGCCTCACTGCCAGTTCACAAAGGACAGAAAGTGATACCCTTTCCTTTACTGCATATCTTACCACAGTGGTCTCCAAAGTGGGGTGTGTGCACCCCAGGGGGTGCGCAAGACTATCCATTGGGGTGCGGGACGAAAATATTAGAACTTCTATTTATATTTATATTGAGGGTGCGTGCTCAAAAATTTTTTACTGATAGGGGTGCACAAATATAAATATACATATATTGGGGGTATGTGCTCAAAAACTTTTTACTGATAGGGGTGTGCAATCAAAAAAGTTTGGAGACCACTGTCTTACCATACAAGTAGGTCCACTGAAGTTAATGTGATTTCTCTCATGGAGTAAGGGTGGCAGAGTTAGATCTGTGTGAATAGCTGCATTTTTCAGCAAATCATCTATCTGATGAAAGAAATTGCACAGTGCTAATCAGAAACCAGTCCCATGTAAGCACATTTAGAAACTTTTGGCACATTGATTCAGCTGATGTCAGCTATCACAAAGAGGCATTCATGACAGGATGGTTCTTCAAAAGTGCCACCTGCCAATTCACATAAAGTTTGTGGAATGAGGTAACATTTCCAAAGTTACTCAGTAACATATGCCTGAGTCATTTTAGAAAATTTTACCTCAGAAAACTTCTTTCCGCAACCTGAAGCCATTAGGAAGCTGGTGCAAAACGGGTGTATTGTGCTCACACTACTTCCACAGAAGTCCCTGAGAGTTTTACTTCAGATGTAAGGAGTAAATAGAGGTGGTAGGGAACACTTGAACAGCACAGAGTTTAAATGCTTGTGGCTGTGCCTGCAGTCAAAGTCTGTTCATTAAAGTGGAACTTAAGGTTATATTTGTTGGACTTTTACTACTGACATGCTACTGACCTACTTGATATCCTACCAGTAGGATAACTAGGGGTGGGGGGGACACCTGGGGAAGCAAAAATAGCTGTCACTGCAGTGGAGGTAGCTGGCCGTACCACTGCCATTGGCACCCAGTACTTTCTCATGTGCAGTGGCTGCTTAGGGCATGGAAGTGTCCTGGTTGCACCTGTACTTGATAATAGGTGAGTGAAGGTGTGAGGCTATGGTGGGGTGCTAATGGGAAGCCTAAAGGAACAGACAAGGCACCTGGGCCTTACAGACACTGAAAACAACGAATGTTCTGGAGAACTAGATTCCAAGGCCTCTTCTTTTCTCTACTTGCATGCTGAACTCCAGTTGATGGTCCTTGTCTTTGCCCATGAATATAGGGAGAAGATAGCCCCTAAAAGACAAACTGAAATGGGACATGGAATACTTCCCAGTTACTAGACCCAATGTAAAGCATCTCTACTGTCTGCCCAATTTGAAAATGCTGACGTGATAAAGTGATATATGATGGGTAAGTTTTATCCAGCCCTATACAGTGCACTCACAATTCTTCTCCAGGAGGAAAATGAGAGAAGGAATGAACTACATGTGACAGAAGTTAATCATATTTCAATGCAGTGCCATGAAGTGCTCAGATTTTCAGGCAATGATGGTGGTATAAGAAGCTACCTAAAAGAGAAGAGGTTAGAAATGGGTGCTCCATGTCTCTGAGGTAGTATCTCAGAGAGTTTAGTATTGTAGGATACACTGTAAGTGATTTAACTTTTCTGATTACATTGAAATGTGCCCTTGATCCTCTTATTCATGAGCTCTTACAGGCTCTCACCTTCAGAAGTCATTTAGATGAAGATAAATATGGTCCCTCAACTTCTAGCCACCTTAATCTTTTCCCACATTCACACTCAGTTTCTTCCTGTGCCTTGAGAAAGGCATACTTCTTCCTCTATATAGCAAGGGTAATTTCTTGGGTAATAAAATTGTCATTAAAGTCTGGAGTTAGCTGAGGTAATAGATTCAGGGTCATGAAAAAGAGGTAGACATGGTTTTTATGGACAAGTGTACCATGAATTATGAGGCTTGAATTTAGTCAGTTGTTTGTTCTGGATTAAGATACAAGATTTTTCTGTAGGCACTCCTCCAGCTTTCTGGAGTTCAACCATTTAACCTTTTTAACCAAATCTGAACCCTGTAATGGAAAATAAATGAAACATACTAGAAGGCTAAGACAAAGCAGGGGCTCTATCAGGTATACGCTCAGACAGAATTTAACAGAAACAACTAGGAGCATGGTATTGTGGCTACAGAATCATAGAATCAATGAGTGGGAAGGGACCTGGACACATCATCTAGTCCGACCCCCCGCCATGGGGAGGAAGGAGCACTGGGGGTGGCAGGGGTTGTAAGACCCCAGCCAGGTGCCTATCCAGTCTCCTCTTGAAGATCTCCAGGGAAGGTGAGAGCACCATCTCTCTGGGAAGCCTATTCCAGGCTCTGGCCACCCTTACAGTGAAGTAGTTCTTCCTAATATCTAATCTAAACCTATCCTCCCTCAGCTTGTGGCCATTGTTCCTGGTGACCCCAAGGGGGGGCCTGGTGAACAGACTTTCCCTGAGTCCCTGCTGGTGGCCCCTGATAAGGTTGTAGGCAGCCACAAGATCCCCCCTCAGTCTCCTCTTGCGGAGACTGAAGAGATGCAGGTCCCTCAGCCTCTCCTCATAGGGCTGGCCACGGAGGGCCTCAACCATACGAGTGGCCTCCTCTGGACCTCTCCAGGTTCTCCACGTCCTTCTCAAAGAGCGGTGCCCAGAACTGGATGCAGTACTCCAG
>NW_017729031.1:86729760-86738875 GCF_001723915.1 Gavialis gangeticus
TGGTTACCCCTCAACATCACTTCCCCTGCAGGGCTCTCACAAATGTGGCCCTTGATAATTTTTTCAAAGACCTTCCCCAGGATAGAAGTGAGGCTGACTGGCCTGTAGTTGCCAGGCTCTTCCTTCCTCCCCTTCTTGAAAATAGGGACCACATTGGCCCTTTTCCAGTCCTCAAGAACTTGGCCCGAGCACCAGGAGTCCTCGAACAGCCGTGCCAATGGCTCCACAATGACACCAGCCAGTTCCCTCAGCACCCGCGGATGAAGGTCATCCAGGCCTGCTGACTTGGCCACATCTAAGCCCTCCAGGTAATCCTTAACTATGTCTGAACTAACAGTCGGGGGACTCACATCCTTCCTGGGTCTCTCTATGCTATCACCCGAGAGCACCCCATTGTCAGCAGACAGGAACACGGAGCACATGGACGGTCACCTGACTGGGGTTGTCTGACCCGAGATATCTTTCCTGCTCATGCAGGAGGCTGGACCTGATGATCCTTCAGGGTCCCTTCCAACCCTTTGATTCTATTTTTGAAGTTGTTCTTTGGCCATAAACATCTGCACCTTAGCTTTTTTTAGAGCACTTCAGAGGCACTTGGAGCACTTCAAATACAATGTCCATCAGTGGCCTGAATCTACTATAGATGCTTGGAATGATCTTATGTGTTTTTCTCAAATCAAGAAAACTTCAGGTTATCCATGGGCAAGTTATGCCTCCCACATACAAACAACAAATTCCAGTATGCTCTTGCTGGAATATAACACCAGAGGTGCCAACCTCTGACAAGTAATAGTAGCAGCTGTTATAATAAAGCCACACACAGTTGAAGACAACAGAGAAAGATAAATGGAGTTACAGAAGTGATTTTTCTCAATTGTAAATTTTTTTTTATCCACTGGATTCAAAATAATACAGTTTGGATTAGGAAGGACATGATACAAATGAGGATTTAGGGCCTAATCCAAAATCCATTAAAGTTAATAGAAAGGCATTTGATGAGTTCAACAGGCTTTAACCCATGCGTATAGTTTCTACAGACATCAGGCCATGTGGCAATAGGGGCTGTCAAGGGTTCTAACCCTTTAATTCTCAGTCCAGTCCCAGCTGTAGGTAAGAGATAGGTAAGAGCAAACTGGAGGCTGATATAGTCTTTACCTGCTGACAATGGTCCATATAGGAAATTAGCTGAGGACTGCAGGAATGCACTGCACTGTAGCTATACCCTCCAATACTGAAAAGAAGGTCTTACTGGAGCCTAGGAAGTCCCATCAGGTGACCAACACAATGTGTTAGAGAGCACCCTTGTGAAAAGATGTCTTGCCCATTGATTTCCATTTTCATGTGCTAGATGACAAAAAAAGGTCATGTAATGGCTGTTAGAGCAGCACTGAGAATGCCAAATACAATTCACACTAATATGCTTGAAACAGAATCTGGGAGAAGTGCTTGTTATACACCAAAAAGTAGCTATGTGGTGTTTTTTGGTAGACCATTATCCCCCATAAGGATGGATTACAAACCGAAGGGAACATTAGCTACCAAAGAGGAGGCTACGTTTCCATCACATTCTTGTGCATTATCCTAACACAGCCATTTCAGATTTGGAGACACACTGCACCTACAAATGAACAGCACTACCAAGGGGACACACAGGGTCCCCCATTATTAGGATGACTCTCCATCCTGGTTGGAAATATGGGACATCTGGGACATCGCCTCTCCCTCCCTCTCTCACTTCCAAGCTAGTGGTACACTGCAGGGAGAGGCAGAGGTGGAGCAGCATGCTGCGACAGACAGGCAGGCAGGCAAGCCATGGTGTCTGCTTGGCTAACTTCCTGGGGCACCATGCTGCTTCCCTTTCCCACTGGACTATGTCCTGTATCTGGGATGCTCATTTTAATCTGTGTTCTGTGCCCAGTACCAGCCTTCAAAATCTGGGATCGTTCTGGAAAAAAATGGAACAGATGGTCACCCTACTCATTATACCACCATATTTATGACAGACCTCAAAGTCTGCTTTCTCCACAGCTGCCCTCTCCTCCTGGTATACCTGTGGTATGCAGATGACATCTTTCACCATGTGGACACATAGAACACAACCTGCCCACATTAATGCTGCTTACATTTAGCATTTCAGATACAGGCCAATTTGGGATGTGGTTATGATCAAAACAAGGAGGAGAATCGTATTTGGGAAAGATGCATTATTTTTAAATCATGCTGCTGGCTACATGTGCATGCTTTGCTCCATGTGATAGGAAAGGCAGAACAGGGTGTATCTTTCTCCTGCTTTATTTGCTTTCTGACAACAGTTTTCTAAATTTCTTTCTCCTCTTTGCGTACATTAGAATGCCCTGGCCCTATGAGCCTCCCCACTTGCTTTTCAGCATAAGCATGTTATCAAACAGTTGGCTATCAAACAGTTGAAGCATTTGCATACCATGTAACAGATAAACATAGAGCTTAGAAAAGAGTGGAATCAAGAAAAGCTTTAGAAAATATTTCCTGGATCATTTCCTAACTGGGAAAAAAATTTGGAGGAAAGTGATGGCAGATACTTTGGAACTAATGAAAAACATATTTCAAGCAAAATTATAATGCAGTCAGCAATCCTGGGCTGGAATCTACATCCGTCATTGAAGGACAAGTAAATAACAAAAGCCAAACAACAGATCTCTTCAGAGGATATAGCAACAATATATACAAATACAAAATGCTTGGGTTTGGTTCACTGTACAGAAACTAGTGAAGGTCAAACACAGACCATCCCTAGTTTGATCTGCATGGTTAGATATTATCCTCCCTCATGATAAACAACAAAGCTGGTTTCAGGAACTGTAAACAATTTATTCTGGAATAAGAATAGCATTAGATCCAGCAGGCTGCACAAAATATGCCTCCTGGAGGAAGACAGGCCCTGTCCTGATCCTATTCACTTCCATGTATCAAAGGTGAATTGCTTAGCATTTTGATGGGGAAGAAACCTTCTAGACTTTATTACACTGACTCAGTGGTAGCGTCAGTGCTGCAAGTGGCCCAGGCTTCTGAGATCTGTTAAGAAAGTATTGTGTGTGTGTGTATATATATCTATCTATATATAGATAGATATATATATATATAAAGAGAGAGAGTAGAGTTGGAGTGTTGTAGCCATAATGGTCCAGTAAATATATGAGGGAGGGGGTTTTTTTGTGATATTCTTTTTATTGGACCGACTGTACAGCCAAGAGAAATCTCAGACAAACTGTTGGCCCCTTCCTATAAATGTAAACAGTTACTTCTTGGTAAAGTGCCTTTTGATAGTGCTCAAGAATGTGCAGCTGAGAATCTGGGGTTTATAGGGCCTGTACATCTATCACAGCTCTGTTTTAGGTTAAGAAGGGAGTTAAGCAAGGCTGCGTCATCACTTCAACACTCTTCTTAATGTTCCTGACTGTGAGGCTACATCTCACCACCAACAAGCTTCTAGTTGGAATGGAGCTAAACTACTGAATGGCTGGTAAACTGTTTAATTTCAGCTGACTCCAAGACAAAGCTAAGACCACCCTGACCTCAATCATCGAGCTGCAGTATGCTGTAGTGCTTGCTTACCCAGAAGCAGACCTTCAGGTAATTGTCAACGTCTTTATCAAGGCATATACAAAAATGTGACGTATGCTTAACATTCAGAAGACTGAGGTACTTAGTCTCTCACAGAAAGCTGACATTGGTGAAGAAATCCAACTTCACCTCAAATATGCAAGTGCAGCTTTCAGATGCCTGAGGAAACAGGTGTTCAAAAATCACGGCATCAGATTCAAAACCAAGCTCATGATTTATCAAGCAGTTTTGATTCTATCTTATTGTAGACATGAACAACATACAGGAGACACCTCAAGTTGCTGGAGAAAACCATCAACACTGCCTATGGAAGATCCTTTGAATCCAGTGGAAAGACAAATGAACCAACATTAGTGTCCTCTCACAAGCAAACACTTGGAGCATCAAGGCAATGATCATTCAACATCAAGTTTTCTGGACTGGCTGTGTCATCCAGATGTCTGACTCCAGGCTCCTAAAGCAAGTTTTATTCTCCCAGGTTAGCCAAGGCATACACTCAAGAGGAGAGCAGAGAAAGCACTTCAAGGATGTCCTCAAGGCCAACTTAAAAAAATGCAACATCAACTTATAGGAGGCTATCACCCAGGATTGCCCCAAATGGAGGAAGAGTTTGCTGTAACACTCTCAGTACTTTGAAACCTCACAACAACATGAAATGGAAAATCAGGAGTGGCACCAACAACATGTTGCGGGCTGGACCAGGAATCCAGAACCATCCACCCTGCACGGAAACATATGCTTGAGTTGCAATAGGACCTGTCGATCAGGTTCTGGCCTTGTCTGGACTGGTCTTGTCTGGACTGGTCTTGTCTGGACCCACAGATAAATCAGTCATAGAAGACAATCATCCTTGACTCTGAGGTGTTGCTGACAACAATGACATCTTAATGTTTGCTCTGCAGATGGCTTCCTCTGTGCAGCTTTTTTATATTGACTCCTAACACAGTATCAGAAGTAAAAGTTTTCACTCCTTTAGTTTTTCCTTCTGGATGACCAGAGGCTTCCCCTTTAACACCATCTCAGTCTCTGCAGTGATGGCGGTGCATGGGATATTCATGAAACTGGGACCTTCTTCAGTCTCATGGACAACTATTTATCTACATATACCCTGAGAGTTCTCTGGTGACAGTGTGCCACAGAGACCTCCTTTGCCTGTAGGTGAAAGTGGCTTTATTGCTTTCCCTTCCCCCTCATCTCTGCATGGAGATTTCTGGAGACCTCCTGCTTTCTCCATAGATAATGATGCCCAGTGGAGAGGCTGTCATTGCTGACATTGTATGGAGGGCCTTGGGTTGAGTGGGTCTCCACAAAAAGCCTCATTAGATGTATTCATCCAGGAGGACAAAAAAATCGTCTTCACAAACAATGGCATTACGTTTTACAAATTCAATTTATCCTAATTAGGGAATAATAAGTAACATTAATTCCTTTTGGCATGGAGCCAGAGCTCACCATCCTACTCTGATACAATTCCTGCCAGCTTCCCAATGCCTTGTATGCTGTTACCTGAGGGAAGAATATAGCTCTGATGCATGTATAGACTACTGACTTAAACTGAAAAAACAAAGAAAGCCTCTCTTTTTAATCACACACAGAAATATGATGAATAAATCCTAAATAATCTACCCCACTGAACATTAAAAAAAAATGATATGATCTTGGAGTTTTGCTTCAAAGGGGAGAAAGGCCACTTGGGTGGAACAGCTTCAGATTACAAATTGATCTAAAGCCCAAATTTAAAGGGGCAATACTTTCATTCAAATGAAACACTGCACCCATGAACAGACTGACATTTTAGAAATTGGTTGAGGATGAGCCCCACTCTCAACAGGGCCATGATCCCTCTCTGTAAGACGATGTTTACTGTGATCTTACTTTTGAAGAATAGTTTTGATCGTGAATGAGAGGGACTTCTGAGATACAGTATCAGGCAGAAAAGAAATTGACAGTGGACAGACAACATGTTAAATTCTTATAGGAACTTTATTCCACAAGTCAAAAAAGGTCAAAGCTCCATCCAAGTGTAGCAGCCCATTGGGCTAGCATGGTAAAGGCATGACAGGTTCTGGGTCAGCTGCAGCACCCTTTGGTAGAAGTCTGAGGTGAAGCTTAAACTCACTTCTCTGGAACAGAGCAAGATACCATAAGTGCTTTATCACTACACCCCTTCTCACCTTACTGAAATCAATGAATTTACTTCTAGAAAAAAGCATTTTCCCTCTTTGAGCAATTTACAATTCAGCCCAAAGCCAAAAGATCTCTCCAACAAAAGATGTAAGACTCTGTTCCAATGAAAGACGTAAGACTCCTTCCCACATTAAAAATTCAATTCTGTAGTCTAGAGTAAAACCAAAGCAGTGCTTCTCTTTTCTGTCATACTGAGAATTTACTACCTTCTAGAATTGTTATTTTTCTGAGACATAGAATATACAAGAAACAAAAGAGCATGGCAAAAACAAGTCCTAATTTTGTGACCTGCTGCAGGAAGGATAAATGAAGGTGGCTAAGATCCATTTTCCACCCAAGGACTTTCAGAATTACTTCCTGTAAGATGAGTGTTTGATACAAGATGAGAACATCTTAGGTCTTGTCAGTGGATTGGTTACATTAGAACAATATTTTTGTTAATTGAAAGGTGACACAGTAAAGATGGTAGGTGAAATTCTGGATCCTTTGACTTCAATAGAGCTAGATTTTCACAGTGGTCTTTTTAGGATGAATGTGGTTTTTTTGGTGCTCAGCAGTGCTGATTCAGATATATTTTCTTTCTCAGACTTTGGTATTGAATTTGTCACAAGGCACACAGCTCATAGAGAGGGGCTGTGTGTATTTTTGATGCCCCAGGAGCAACCCAGGGAAGGAATTCTGGCTCAAGAAACCACAGTTTTCTTCTAGTTTCCCCTTGCTCTGTGGGTATGGTAATTTGTGCTAGTCTAGACCAGCACTAAATTGCTACCTCCCACATCCTGGCCACAGAGTAGTAGTTGTAGTAGTAGCTTTCTCTATTCCCTGTCCCATACCTCCTTTTGGGAAGGAATAAGTGAGCACATAAGTGAGCTGGTCTAGTGGTTCAACAGCTACTCTGAGGTAGGGAGACCTCAGGGTTTGAGTCCCTGTGGAAGTTTAATAAAGTCAGTTAGGGAAGAAGTTTTCCAAGGAATAAACAACATATGCAGCATCTCTGAACTTTCAATGAGAGTAGTCAACCCCTTGAACTGCAAACCATGCATCAGTGAAATTCCCTACTACTCAGGGAAACTGTGTGATGTGCACAGATATTATAACAGAGAACATAGGGGAAAGGTACAACCCCCTGAAGTTGCCTGTATAAGGGTCTATAGGTGACTCCTCACTACTTCATGCAGACCTGTCACCCAAGACATGTTTTAGATCTTTGCTTTAGTACTGGTCAAATAATTTATTGGGATTTTTACTGCCCTGTGCTAGCTAGATGAAAAAGGCATCTTTGAAAAACTTGTACCTGACTCAAGACTATTAAATCATGTCTCATAAGGTTTCCTCTCTGTAGTGTACTAAGTAGCATTAGCCATTGCACTCAGCTTCTGTCTGCAGACCTTAACGGCATGTTTCAATGCTGTGTTAAGCCTTCTTGCCCCACAAGTGAGGTGAGAATGGGAAGAAGCATTTGACTTAAAACATACTCTACCATTGTCTACAGTGTGACAATAAATACAGTTAGGTTTTGTCTTTACTCTGAACTGATTGTTTCTATCTGGAATGTGTCTCTTTGTTATTATTCATCTGGCAGATAGAAGTTTCCTGACACTTTCTTCTGAGGATGGAAGCGCCTCCGCAGAAAGAGAGGGATTTACTGAAGTTGCTGGGTGAGGCAGTCATGAGACTCTATCAGTATAACTGAAGGCTATCATGAATAAAAATCCCTTTGCCTGCATTGCTAGATTGGTTGTGGCACTTTTGCAGTGAAGCTAGAAACCCCTTTTTGGAAAAGAAAAACGTTTAACATGATTATTAACATAATAAAACCAGTAATATGGAACTTAAACACTTTTCCTACTCTCCTTCAATTAACACAGTACTTGTTAAAATAGCTTTAATATTAAAACCATATTAAGACAAATTTTGTCATAAAACACTACATACTAAATTACAAGTGAAATATGTTTTAAATAGAACTGCTATCAAACTATAATGCAGACCATATGGGTTTTGCCAGTACCTTTACACCATTTGTCCATAAGCTGTAACTTAGCTGTTTTCACTGCTGTTCTTTTTGCTATTGCCAATCTTAAAAAAATCTTGCCCATATTTTTAATTTCTGTATGATTGACTGTTTCTAATGCTGCTGTATATTAAACCATTGTTTTAAGTCTCATAAAATTAATCCTAGTTGGGATGTTAGTGGATGATTTCCATGGAGTGCCTGTGATCTTCAAAAAACCCCCACCAAAACTTCCGAGACAATGCAATACATTAGTAATGTATTGTTTTGGTTACAGTGGGCATGTCTACATGTGAGCTTTAATGTGCAGTAGCCTATTTTACTGCACATTAAAACTGGGCATAAAAAAACTGCACTATTATGCTAATGTTCAGTAAAATAGGCTACTGTGCATTGTCACCTGAAAAGCATGCACTTGTGCTATTACAGATTAGTGCATCCGAATACGCATTAATTTAGTACCTTACATTGGAGGTACTAACTTTAATGTGCATTAGGAAAAGTGCATTGATCCACATGTAGATGAGCCCAGTAAGTCATGAACCAAAATCACAGAATCATAGAGAGGTAGGCTGGAAGGAATTCCCATTGGCCATCTTATCCAACCCCCTACCTGAGGCAGAATCATTCCTTCCCAGCCCTATGTGGCAACCAGCAAGCCCAGATGCCTACAGAGTTGTTGGCTATTTGGGTGCAATTCATTTTTATGGCAATCACATTTGTATATAAGGTTATAACAGAGCTTGGATATATGCAATTATCAGTTTGTTTAATAATTCAAACAGTCTTTCCTCATTAATGCATAGTTGCATTGAGGCAGCTCCAAGAGGCCTAGCAGAGCTTACAACTAGCAGAACCTAGTTGTAGATGGTGAAGAAACACATGAACAGACAGTAAATAGACAAGGAGTGGAAAAATAGATGCCCACTACAGGCAAATAGAACTCACAGATAGTGAAATCACTTGACCAGCACAATGGACAGTGACCATGGAAAAGCCAGGATGCAAAGCTGGGGGTGGGGGTGGAGAGAGGGAAGGGGAGGGTCCTTTATTTCTAGTCTAACAGAAAATTCATCAGATTGTTTCTAATGAGTATGATATTCTGCTTAATAAGTGTGCATAATCATGAAATGCTTACTCAGCTCTTATTCAGGCAAAACTCCCACTGAAGCCAATAGGTATCTTTGTTCATTTGCAACCTCATCTGAATAATGCACAATACTGGCTGAATATGCAAACTTAGCATAGATGAAAGGGACAAAAGAGTTTGACATAAAAGTTAAATTGTTCCTCCTTTGTACTGTAATTGAGAAG
>NW_017729031.1:86738886-86741553 GCF_001723915.1 Gavialis gangeticus
AAGTGAATTTTGGCCCAGCATCTGCTGATTTGGGGCCATGGACATCATTTTCAAATGGTTGCTGGCACTGCTTCTGGCAATTGTGGTCTACGCTTAGCCCATAACTATAGCCTGAGCTTCTTCCTAGGTATCTACTATATGCCTCATTTTGGCTGTGTAGTCCCTAACTAGCTTTCTATTCATTTCTTTACCATTATGGAAGGCAGTGAAGTAACAGCTAGATTCTGTTCAGTTCTCAGTATTACTATCCAAGAAAGGGAATTAACCCAGGGAGCCCAGTGCTGTCATCACTTACCTACCTCTTCAATGAGAAGCCATAATCAGGGTGGGAGTAAGGCATTCTAGTTGTTGCGATCATATAGGACTGTAGCGGTAGGACCTCAGGAGTGAGCAAAACCCACCGGGAGGAGCCCCAGTAGGTAAGGTGGGTGGCTGCAGTCTAGCTGGCAATAGCCTGGTAGGAGTTAGAGACAGAACTGACTCACCTGTAGGTTCAGAAAAGCTGGAGCTGGAGCAGTGCCTGGCACCACTGCAGTACTTTATCAGCGCGTGCTTCCTGCAGCTCTGGGGATGCTCTTGTACTGACATCCAATTATTGCGATGTGTCAGCGATACAAAACTGGAAGCAGAGCCAGACAGGAGGGGAAGAGATGGGTGCAACTTGGGGGAGTGTAGGATCCAACTAAGTGCAGGGTCATCTCCACAGTGTGGAGACCAGGAGGGGCTTCTAACATCTTCTCAAAGTAGGACTTTATGGGTAGGGAAGACCTGTGAGAGGGGAAGCTGCTTTACCAGAAGGAGTGACTGGAGAAGGACTAATTGCTGGAACCTGAGGGTTTGGGTCCAGCTCTAGGACTGTAGTGGGCATTTTCTTTTTTGCTTTCATTTTTAGCTGCTCACTGTTCTTTTGAGTTTGGTTGCCCTAAAGGGTATGTTTCCTTTTCCTTTTGAGCCTTGGCACAAAAAGATGCTGTAGCAGACAGGATAACCCTAGTTAAGAGAAAGGGTCTTGACCCAGGGGGTCCGGAGCTGTCTAAGGTCATACAGCAAGACAGCGTCATGGCTGGGAATAGAACCCAAGTTACTGTACTTGTGGTCAAATCACCAGACCACCAGAAGAGAGATTCCTAAATGTGGCATGAAGACTAATAATGGTCTGAAGAGCATTGTTGGTGGTCCTCAGAATGCTGGCAGACCACATAATTCTGGCTCTACTCTTTGTTTCCAGCTATTGACAGCATTAAACACAGCTAAACACATACACAACTTACTGCCGGCCTAATATTACTGTTTCATACAGGTAATTGCTGTCACTACTGCATAGATGACATGACCATGTACAGGAGGAGAGATGGCCCATACCGTCACAGATGCAGGGGCCAATGGCTGTTGTGATAGTTTATGGAAAGGAAGACCATGAAGAGGCCAAATCTATCAAGATGTCCACAATACGAAAAGCTCGGGAATCTTTTTGTCCTGCTTTTGATGAAACTCTGGAGCTCCTCAGACGGTCTTTAATCAGCAGAGCTCCACTGACTTTAACAGCACTGTGCCAAGATACACCAGCAAGGTATTGGCACTCCTGTCTACAGGACAGTTTTCTAGATGTATCTAATTTCCACTAAAGAAACAGTTTCCGTAGAGATCATATTTTCAGTGTTTGGGGTCTGTTTTCTGCATGATACATAGTGTGGCTGTTTATATTGCATCCTTACATGAACTCAAACATTCAAATTCCATGCTAATGTAGCGATCAAATGGTACCAAGTGCCATTTCTAAAACTGACTATTACATCAGTAAAAGAGTTCTAGGAGTTTTCATCACTGATTTGTCGCAGCTATTTTTTCATATGGCTGGTATTAGCAGGAACATCAATCAAGAACAAACAATCTCCATTTACAATGTTTTAAAATAATTTGAATGATATTTTACTAATGAATTAGTTACCTTAATTTCTGCCTTATAAAGGACAAAGGTGGAATGAACAAAAGTGTTTTTATATTCTAATCCCTGTAAAAAATAAGAAAAAAGTAGGCTATTTGGTTCAATCAATGACTGCAATTGGTATAGATGCAGAAGCTTTCAAATATCCTCAAATACTTGTTTGATATCTTGCCTCTTTCAAGACAGAGGGTAACATATTTATAATCACTGTTTTGGTTTGTTTAAAACCAACTAAATGTCGTGGGAGCTTAAGTCACATTTTCAAAATTGCGTAGGCACTTAGGGATCATTTTTAAAGGTATTCAAGAACTTAAAAGATACAGATAGGCACATAGAGGTTTTAAAACAGCCTAAATCATCATATGCATCTTTAAGTGCCTAAATACTTTCAGGTGTCTAAACAGCTTTTGGAAAGCTGCATGTATGCCGTTTTAGAAAGTAGATGTCTATGTCACTTAGGCACTTAAAAAAATTTAAAACTGAAATATGAGGATTATTGAAATTATCTTTCACTATTTTGCCTTTGTGGTAACCTTGTTTTTCATGCAATGGAGCAAGAACAGGATTGCAGACAACATCACACATTTCTATGCAAAGAGATTTGCAAAAGAAAAAGCTATAAGGATTGTCATATTAAAGAAAAAGCAAAGTGTATTTAAAATATGATACTGCTGCAATATGTAACCAAATTTGAAAAAACCACAGTGAGGGCTCTATCTACT
>NW_017729031.1:86741575-86751964 GCF_001723915.1 Gavialis gangeticus
TATCTTGCCTCTTTCAAGACAGAGGGTAACATATTTATAATCACTGTTTTGGTTTGTTTAAAACCAACTAAATGTCGTGGGAGCTTAAGTCACATTTTCAAAATTGCGTAGGCACTTAGGGATCATTTTTAAAGGTATTCAAGAACTTAAAAGATACAGATAGGCACATAGAGGTTTTAAAACAGCCTAAATCATCATATGCATCTTTAAGTGCCTAAATACTTTCAGGTGTCTAAACAGCTTTTGGAAAGCTGCATGTATGCCGTTTTAGAAAGTAGATGTCTATGTCACTTAGGCACTTAAAAAAATTTAAAACTGAAATATGAGGATTATTGAAATTATCTTTCACTATTTTGCCTTTGTGGTAACCTTGTTTTTCATGCAATGGAGCAAGAACAGGATTGCAGACAACATCACACATTTCTATGCAAAGAGATTTGCAAAAGAAAAAGCTATAAGGATTGTCATATTAAAGAAAAAGCAAAGTGTATTTAAAATATGATACTGCTGCAATATGTAACCAAATTTGAAAAAACCACAGTGAGGGCTCTATCTACTACCTCTTTTCTGTCTTTTGCAACTGTTTCTTCAATAAAACTGATTCAGTAAGGAACACCGTGGTTGCTTTCCATTTATTACTCAGTATAAAACCACAGAAAATTTTACTTGGTTAAAAAAACCCTCCCAAAACCTTCCAGATTAAAGGACAGATTATTAAAATGCACAGCGTGTCCCCTAGAATTCAAACAAGCAAACTTTTATTTTTAAATGTGAAAAAACACGGCATTTCCTGTGTTTTCCCCTTCAGATAACTGTGAAAAACAATTCAGGCCAACTCTGGGTGCTGGGGAAACACTTCAAACAGAAATCCCACTTAAGAGAGCTTTTAGGGATGTAGCCAAAAAGGTGTTCAGAGAGGAACTTTTTTGAAGAGCTCATGTAAAAGTGTGGGATGGAGACAGCCTTCGAGATGTGACATCACCCTGGAAGAAGAGCCAGAAGAAACAACGTAGCATGAGTCTGTTTTTCATTTACAGTTGAGTCACTCAGCAAGGAGGCCTTGAGTGTAATACTGGAGACAATCCAGTTCAGAGCTGCATCCTCCACCAAAAGGCAGCTCACTTCTCTGCTCCTCCAGTTTCGCTGCAAGAACTGCAAGAGGATTTTTACCATTCACAACCCCAATTCCTCCCACTGGGGAGAAAAACATCTGAGAGAAGGGGAGACTAAAAAAGAAGAGATGATTCAAAGGTGCAAATAATTTGGTGTGAAAAGTCCTGGAATTATTAACACTTCAGATTACTCAGGGTAAGTGTTTTTTTAAGTACATTAGGGCTGTTATGGCTGAGTTAATCTTACTTCACGTCATTGCTTCTGTACTGGAAGTTTTCTCTCCTGTCAATTTGAGTTGCATGTTGTTGCCTTTGCAAAGTTTGGTTTGTTTTAGCCAAAACTTTTCTTCTTTTTTGTTAGATCAAGTAACCGCACACAGCCTGAGTGTAATGGCTTTGACTAAGTATCTGCCAGGATGCATCTTATCCCATACTTTCAGTGGGATCTGAGCAACAGACACTCCCCAGCCTTATTTATTTGCAGGAGATTTGGCTCATACCTGAGCAGATAAAACGTTGCAAACCAGCAACATAGAGGAAGCCAGTAGCAGAGCGAGAGTAAATTTAATCCCACTGTTGGGAACCGAAAATGAAAAGCAGTCCAAAGCCATAAATGAAGTTTTATTTAGATTGCTGGCTGCTGAGGTTTTTTTGCTTTGCTGCCTTAGTTTTATACTCTACACACAATAAACATTGCAGCTGCCCCATCTGAGGAGAAGCAGGACCAGAGCTATGGCAAAGCCAGTGTCCAGGAGGGGCTGAGGCAGGGTGGGGCCGAGGCAGAGTTAGTGCCTGTGGTGGGGGTGAGGAGGGGAAGGAGTTGGCTGGCAAAGTGGTATGAAGGCCACCTCCTCCCCACTTCGGACTTCTTTGCTAATCAGCAGCAAAGGGCAGAGCTGCCAAGAAATGCCTACAACATTGACTCTTCATGATTTTTAGAAGTTTTTAAGGACAGGTTATACAAACACTTGTCTGGAAAGGTTTATACAGAGATGATCCTGCCTTGAGCAAGACGGGGTTGACTAGATGCACTCCTGCAGTCCCTACCAGCCCCGATATTCCTACGAATCATGTTTCTAATTTGGGGGGACGGGGATGGGTGGTGATATTGGATGATGCCTGCTCCTGGTAAATGTATTCAAGAAGGTGGCACAGAAAGGCTAATCAAGCTGGTGAAATGACTTGCTGTCTCTCTGTCCATGAATCAAGACTTAGTTATGTGAATGCCTTTGCTTTGGACCTTTTATCCCAGTGCCCTGCCCAACCAACTCTAAATCAGTCTCTCCAAGGGAAAAAACAGTGCTCTAATAGGAAGACACCCTTTGGCTCCTTTGGAAATAGTCTCCTGTCAGGACTGTTTTTGTCTCCCACTCTAGGGTAAAAAGAAAACCAACTAATCTCTGCTCCTTATAGGGTGGATATGAAGGGCTGTATAGCTACACCGAGCTACAGAACTACCCCTACCTCTTCCCACTCTCTCACAGCCACTCCTGAACCTGGTGTCTCAACTGCAGGCACTCATCTCTCTACTTAACAGCTTGCTGCCCTAGTGAACAGCATGGAATTGCCTTTGATTCCCCCATAATTCATTTGAGCTAGAAAACTGCAGTTCAGATGATTTAATATTTTGTGTGTTGAGGAAAGTTCCAACACTGCTAAGAAGCAGCCAGTGTTAGCTCCCCTTTACTTTCCACTGGGCAAGTCAGAGGCATACTTCAGAGTGATCCATGGCCTTCCAAATACACCCTGCTATACTGGGATGGGATTTATGTGTATTGGGCTGCAATGTCCTGTTTCTCTAGGGCAGGGGTAGGCTGTGTTTTTTGGCTGGAGTGCCGAAAAAAACAAAATTTCTACCTTGGAAGGTGCTGGAGTGCCGACATACTGGAGCCTGGAGCAGCTGTTTGCAGCCTCCCAGCTGCAGCCAGCCCATGGAGCCCGGTCTGCTTGCAGCAGGGCTTGCAGCCTCCCAGCTGCCTGCTGGGAGAAGCCTGGGCTCCATGGCTGGCAGCAGCCGCTTAGAGCTCAGGCTGGCGGTGGTGTGCCAAGCAAAATGGCCTTGTGTGGCATGTGCCGGGGATTGCTGACCCCTGGTCTAGGGGAAGGTTGATTGTGGAAACTATGAAAAATGTCGAATCTTTTTCTCTGCTGCCAGAGCCCTCTTTTTACCTTTTTACCTGCTGCCAGAGCCCTCTGATTCTGCCATTTTAGCCATAACTGTGCTGGGCTGGAACAGTGGCATAATAAGGGCATTCTCAATGCAGTGGTGGCAGCATGAATTGTCAGTGATTGCAGGAGGTGAGATTCTGCTGCTTTTGCTCACATTGAGTGACACCATTTTCACCACATGGGCATTAGGGATGTACAAAGCTTCGGTCCCTGATTCGATTCAGCTCAATTCGGTGGCCAAATTTCCAAATCCAAATCAAATCAGAGACCCTTTAATCTCTCCAAATTGAACCGGAACCCTCCGAATCAATTCAGAAAGATTCAGCTATTCGGACATAGATACAGCTTTAAATGTTTTTTCTATATACCTCAAGGTACTAGGCGGCTTGTGAACACTGCAATGCTGGGGCGCATGGAGTGTCCCACAGAAGCATGGGGGGCTCCCCAGTGTGCTTGGCAGCAGACCCAGAAGTGGATCAGAAGCATGTCCAGTCCACTTCTGGTTCTTCTGGGAAGTGCAGTGAGGGCCCCCCCCCCGGTGAACCCTTGGTTTGGTGAGTGGTGCTTTCTGGGTCTGCGAGTGCACCTGGGGTCCCCCTGTTGCCGATCACCAAGCCGGGGAGGTGCAGGGGGGGCCCCAGCGTGCTCCCCAGTGGACCTGGAAGTGGACCAGAAGTACTTCTGGTCCACTTTGGGGTTCACTGCTGAGCACATGGAGGGCCCTACCACACTCCTGTGGGATTTTCCATCCATCTCAGCATTGCAGTGATCACAAGCTGCGCTGGTACCTCAAGGTATGTAAAAAAAATATTTAAAGCTGTGTCTATGTCCAAATCACTGATTCTCCGAATCAGCACTGAATCTTCAGATTCAGATTTGTCTGAATCGAATCAGGGACAGTGATCTGAATCAATTAATCGAATCACTGTCCCTGATTCGAGCGGAATCTGAATCGAATAGGGCCCACTTCGCGCACCCCTAATGGGCATACTGAAAAGAGACTGAAATATCCTAGCAAAACAGTGTCAAAACTCATGTAACTATTAGAAAAGCTTATAGAAGAAATGCAACTGCATATGTTCTCAAGGGGGATATATACATATATATATATAATGTTGGTTTTTTGGTTTTTTTGCTGTGACTAACTGTAGAGCAAGCCATGCCAAACTCCCCCTCTTTTGCTCTAGTAGCACGCCCTTCCTGACCATATCCCTGGGTGAGAAATATGTTCCTGGCCAAAACTGGTTCCTTACCATATATGTGGTCCAAGAATACTCCTGACCAAATTGGAGATGGCCAAACTCAGACGCATTCCAGTGGCTGTAAGGGGGGAACTGTTTGGAAGAGAAACTCTTGATTCATTTGTGGCTCTTTTGCTATGGTGATTCATGTAAACTCTCTAAGGAGTGTACTTTTCAAAAAATTTCACATATTTTCCTTTAAAAGAAAATTCCCACTGTGGCAAGAGAGCTGCTGCATTTGAACAGGCCATTCAGGAAGCTTTTGGGAGAGCACAGAGTTAAAGCTGGGCTCTTCATCTCCCATCTTACCTCCACCCCCACCTTCCCTGCCCCTCCTGATACTCTTTGGGGCTCGCCCTTTCAGGTCAGTTGCTCCAATATGAGTAATTGTGGTTCAGATAGCATGGAGAACATGGTCTTCTCTGTTTTGCACTCTTATATAGTCTTTTCAACCAGTTCTTTCAAATAAAATAAAAATATGCATGTAGTGAGACATAGTGAGAACAAAAAATGAATGTCTCTGGCTCTTACACAAGGAGATTATCAGGTTAAAACTCAGGGACCTGAACTTGCTGCCTCTGGTCTTAGAGGCAATACTTTCATTGAATTCCCAGTCATGTGCATTGGGTCTTCGCCATGTATGCCCGCTCCCCAACAAAAAATTCAAAGCATCCTGAATGTACCTATTGCTTCTTATAATTCAAGCTTATTCATTTTGACACATCTATCTGAGAAGAAAAAGTACCTTCCATGAGAGCCCGAGATACCACTAGCACATAAATAGCATTTCCATCTCATCTATTTTGAATATCACTCTATCATTTTTTTTTTTACTGGTTACATGCAGATTTACCTGTCAGTATGACTTATGTTTATTTTCTTTGTTAAATGTGCTTAATACTGTTTGGCCCCTGATGGTATATTATGCCTGTTTTCTTCTGTGAATCAGAAGTCAAGCTTCACTGTTTCACACATCCATCATTTTTTCCACATTTCAATCATCTGCGTTCCACATTAAGAAGCAGAGTAGCATAGGTGGAGGGTGGTTGGTAGAGCAGGTTACTATGTATGAAAGAGTCATTGAGGTCTGAGGGAGTGTCTTCATTTTTTCAACAAAACCCCTTTTTGCTCTTACTAACTGTTCTATTTATGTCCCAGACATAAGAAGAACATAACCAGATTGTAAGACAACTCTAAGATTTTATAAACTCCCCCCTCAGATTATTATTAACTACCCACCAACTCGTACATCTCTTTTGTTGTTCTAGCTTTGATTTCCTTATATTTTCCATTAATAGTAGCAAGAAGGGCAAAGGAACCTGCTCTAAGCAGCAGTATGTGAGAAAGGAAAATGCTGTGAGGTTAAGTTAGGAGGAGAGAAAAGGAAAGCTATGGAAATAAATGATTTGCTTTGGCTAAGGCTTTCTGAATGGAAGGCAGACCAGACTCATGGAGCATAGGCAGAGCTAAAAATAAAATAAAAAGTCAGCACACAAGGTGTTATAGTTGAGAAGAGCAGTTTGAGTGGCTGTTGCTGAGTTGTGTTCTCATCCTGTTTCCTTTAGATCTGTATGAAATAGGCAGCAGTTTACATAGTATGACTGAGGAGGTTTACCAGGTGTGGCTTACAGTGCTAAAAGCTACTTACTGCACCTCTCACCAGAGATTCCTACTGAGTTTAGTTAGCTGCCTAATTAAATCATTACCATTCATACGCCATACATTTGAAGTGGCTTTGAAGTTAAAGGAGAGCATTTTTCTCTCAAAAGCACATATGTAACTGTCATTAACACTAGTGTTCAAGGGATCTACCTGGATACAATAAAGACCATGGCTCCAAATGTGAAACCCAGCCCACAACAGTCAGTAAAAGAATATTGCTTAGAAAAAATGGGTTGCAATGGAAAACTTTCTGATGTTCTAAACATTCTTTTCCTTTTGCTGAGTCCAAGACTAATTTGAAGAAAATGTTTTTTGGGAATGGACATTAGCCTAGCAATCTTCTTTTTTTAAGCATGATCAGTGCCAGAAAAAGTTAATAACAGCTTCAACTTTCTGGCCAAATATAAAGTAGTATAGTTCCAAGCAACTCATTGTAGCTACAAGTAAACTGACGATTTGGTCTTATGACAAATCATATGTCTATTGAAGTAGCTACCCCTTTGGGCTGTCTGGCAGTGATATTACTTGCCACAATGGGACCTAGGGGTAAAAATTTGCGAAAGGGCCTCAGAAGCCTAAGTCTGATCAGTTCTTTCCTACCAAGTCTCAGTAAAAGTTATTGGAATTCAAGCTCCTCAGTATCGAAGACATTTTTGACAATGGAAATTGGCTAAAATGAAAAAAATATGCATCTTAAAAATAGGACTTGGGGCCCTGAGTCACTGAAGCATATCTGAAGGTCTAAATCAGTGGTTCTCCACCTTTTGGCCCCATGGACCAGATGAGTGGTGCAGGGCCAGTCCACAGGGTCGCTGCTCAGATCAGGCCCCACACACCTAGATATGGCCTCGCTGCCTGGATCTGCCTTGTGTTGTCCAGATTCTGGCTTGCCCTGCACTCAATCTGGCATGCATGGCCATAGTATCTGGTCCATGGGTCTAAACATTTGGCATCTGGGAGGTGGCAATTAATGCTGCCACTGCCCAATTTCCCCCCCTGCCCAATTTTCAGACCTGTGGGAAGCCTGGCAGGCTGGATGACATGGACCCATGGGCTGTTGGCTGAGCATCCCTGGCCTAAATGCAAATTGTGAATCAAAAAGAGGAGAGGCATTTACAAATGTGATGTCTTATGGAACTGTCATGCAAGCTTATGGTTATGTTGGATCATCAATTTCTGTTTTCAGACATCTGGCATTATTTAGTATGCAGTCATGGGAATTAACTAGTTAATTAACTAGTTAAAAAGTTAAAGAAATGGCTAACTTTTATCTTTAACTAGTTAAATTTTTCAGCTGTCAACTTTTAACTTTAAGTACTTAAAAACAAAGGTTAACTTGAACTAAGCATAAAGCCTTCACCACTTGATTCTAGCAAGTATACTATGTAAACAAGGAGCAGTTGAGACCCAGGTATTTCAAGCTAAATAACTTGATTAGGAAGGCTTATATAATGAGAAGCTTTTTGTGCAGTTACTTAGAGTTCCAGCTGACAAATGTTTAATATTGACTAATGCCAGAAGTCATGATTTTTTCCCCTGGCAAATCATCTGTCCTCAGTCTTCCAAATAATTTCAAAACTGGAATGTATTGAACCGCAGCTGCGCATAATTCAGGTCTCAGGAGAAAATGTTCCAGGAAATCAATAATTTAGTAGGAGACTTCTGTTGTGTGTATTTAACTGCCCACTAGAGTCAACCAACGATGCTGGCTTGAAGGACAGTGGTTCACTGACTTTATGACAACCACACTATATGTTCTAGTGATGCATATCAATCAACTGAATTAAGATCTACTATGAATTGACAGTTGATTTTTGCTATTTTTCTATACAGGGAGTACTAGTTTGCAAATGAAGATGTTATTAACATTTCTTACAAACTAACTGTACCTTGAAGGGAGATTGTTCTTTAAAGTTCTGACCCTAAGAATTTAAACAGGAGGTCTTTCTGTCATACTGTCTTTATAATACTGTCTGAGCTCTTCACAATCTTTATTTTATATACTGCATTTTCATAGCACCCCTATTTCGCAGGGCAGTGTGATTATCTACATTTTATAGATATGGGCAAATTGAGATACAGAGGGACTAGGTGACTAGCTGAAGGTTAGAAGAAGCCTATTGCAGAGCAGGGAGTTGAATCTAGATTTTGGAAGTCCCAGACTAGTGCCCTAACAGGCAGCCATCCTTTCTCCTTAGTGAAATTCAATAGGAATTAGGTGAGTAATTCCCTTACTCTCTTTTGAAGGTCCCAGTTAGAAATTGGCAAGGATGCAATTGATATGCATATTTTTGCTGGATCTGAACTGAATAATCTTGAATAATGATGTACAGGAACAATTACATTGAATTGAGTGTTCATATGTCTTTCTGTGGTCAATATGAGAGCAACAGCTTTGTCTTTGAGGTTGGCATCTTTTCAATGGATATATGTTTCATTTGGTTTGAATGAGCAATGCTGATGTAATCCATTATAATATGGTTTGTATCATTGTTTCACAGTGTCAGAGTTAATTTGAGCACTTTTCTGTTTTAAGATGAATACATATGTATGGACTACAAAGTTTTAAAGGAAGAGCCAAAGTATATAGATTCTGTAACTGCCTGAGAATGTATTTCTTTGTAAAGCTTTTTAGTGCAATGAGGAATCATTTTCCTCTATGCAGGTGCTAAGAAAAAATAATAAGGTGGAAATCTCCAGACCTGTGAGGCATTCTTGGTCTGTCCCCTTTCATCCAACCTAATTTTTTTAACAGTCAGCTTTTCATCTTAAAGCTACAGACCAAACTCTATTTTCCATAGCCATGTAAGCAGTCCCCTTCACTTGCCAGGATTTGGCTGGACATCAGCCCCTATGGGGATGGGATGGGTAAAGAGAGACCCTGACTCAGCAATGCAACTGCATTCCTTAGAGTTGCTGGAGGCTCTCTGTAGAAATAATCGGTCATGTGTAGGTGAAGCTAAATTCCACGTGAATTGGAATTGTTTTTATGAGGCAGAGAATTTTTATTTTTCTGTACTGAAACAGAAGTGGTAGCTCCCAGAAGGGCTGACCTGGGTTACTTACCTGACATTTAACGCATCTCCTTTTAACAGATTTATATTCCCCTAAGCAGCTTTTTCATCTGCAGTATGTAACCAATAGGGGGGTACCAAGCACAGAGGCATTGTGAGGGTTCACTAACATCTGGGAATTACTTGAATATAAAACTTAGAGAAGCACTCAATATTTGGAATGGGAAACTGACATTTACTTTACTGCTACCTCCAGCACTTGACAGAACACACCAAGTTCTAGCGTATATCCTTTGAAGGAATTTGAAGCAAGGACTCCAGCAGGCGGCAGCAAAACTGAGGTTATGACATGAATCCCGTGGCGAGACAGAGAAAGTTGTGACTCACAGCCCTAAGAATTCCACCAACTTCAGCCAAGGCTGGGAATTGCAGGGGGGGGCGGCAGGGAGGAGCGATCACAATGTATATCTTCTGTATATTAGCCTTTTTTAGTCATTGTCCCATGCAGCGACTGGTTAGACATAAAACTTGTAGCACAAAATATTTCTGTAAAAATAGGTCAGTTGTTTACCCTCACATTTCCATTTGTGAGATGGAATAGCCAAGAAGAGATGAAAAAACTCTGTTTTCTTTGTGTGTGCTGCTTAAACTAGTTGTGTGTGTGCACACACTGTGTTAGGTCTCAAGCATAGCTGTCACAAGCCCTGAGCTGGGGCAATGTACTGTTTCTTTTTGCTGGGGCAGACTGATATTCTGGGTCCTGGTTTCCATATAAGGGAGAGGCAGTGTAAGCCAGCTTTTTCATCTGACACAGTTTAGCTCTCAAAGTGCACCAACTTCACCTACACTGTATTCTTCACCAACTGACACTATGCCCTTAAGCTCATCTCCTACTCATCCCTACATGGGAGGACAAGTAGCAACTAGGCCTGTGCGAGGCAGCTAGTATTCGTTTCAGATTTGGATTCGGCCGATTCGGGGGACAGCGATTCGATTCAGTGATTTGAATCACTGTCCCGAATTGATTCGGGGATTCAGCTGCTACCAAATCTCTAAATCTCTGAATCAATCAGGGCCATCCCCCCCAGCCTAGCAATGGCTGCCCTGCCCACCCCAGCTCCCCGCTCTTTGGGAAAAAAAAGTCCTGACTCAGTGGGTGCTGCCAGGTGGGGGGAGATCCCTGCTGTCCCC
>NW_017729031.1:86756964-86759933 GCF_001723915.1 Gavialis gangeticus
ATTAGCTTTATTTTTCCGGAAAAAAAAGTCTCGCTAACCAGCCTGAAATCAACTAATTGACAATAATTTCATTGTGGTGTCATGTCCCTAAGTGCTATGGTGGCTAAAATTCCCAGATCTCAGATTTATGCTGCTATTTTCATCATTGCTATAATTGTACAACTGAACTTGAGTGAGGGAGATAGGGGGGGATCGGGGGGCTCATGGCAGAGTCCCCCATGCAGTGTGCAGCAGTGGGGGGCAGCAGGGATCACCCCCCTGCCCAGCAGCACCCGGTGAGCAATGGGGTTTTTCTTTAAAGGGCCAGGAGCTGGGGTGGGTAGGGCAGCCATGGGGAGAGGTCAAGAGGGCTGGGGGAGTTGGGGAGTCAGGGGGGCTGGCAGGGGTCCCCCATCCCTCCCTCCGCATCCCTAGTACTTACCAGCTGGGAGTCAGCTGCAGGTCCCTGCTGCAGCCACCGGGGACTGCCCAAATCATTAAAGCTCTCCAAATCTTTTCCAAAGATTCAGAGAGCTTTGAATTGATTTGGACCTTTGAATTGGTCCCCTGATTTGATTCGGATTTGGAGATTCGGCCACCGAATCTCCTCCGAATCGAATCATCACCTGAAGCTTTGCACAGCCCTAGTAGCAACCCTGACTGTGTCTACGTGACATGCTGATGGCACAGTAGTCCGTGACTACTGCGCAGTAGTGTGTGTGGCAGAAAGCGTGATATGACGCTATTGCACAGAAGACTCAGGCTACTGTGCAGTCAGTGTCTGGCAGTAACACATGCCTTGTAGTCAATTGCTTATATCTCAAATAAGCAATACTCCCTGGTGAAAGTACTAAAGGTTTATACAACATGTTCCAAGCAGGAAAAGCCCTAGAGGAGGCCAGCAGAGGAGCAAAATTTCCCTGTTGCCAAATTACATACAGTCACAAGACGAGCAGGAGGAATCACCCACCTAATTCCTCATGCAACATTCCCCCCCTCCCCCACCGCCCCACCCCAAACTGAGTCTATAAAGCAAGGGAATATCCAATATTAAGCTGCTTCTTGTGGGTGACTGACACTGTTGGTGGGGAAGGGCCACACTCAGGGAAACACAAGTGAGGAGCCTCTTGCAGTTTATGAAGGGGGCAGCTGTGCTGGCAATGCCAAGAATAGCCCCAGCAGCTCAAAAACATTTGAGGGGCATGCAGTTAAGATCTAGCATCATGTCTGGTCTTTATTCACAGAGCCTTTGTATGTTCAGCCAACACCCTCTGGCCCTTCTAATAAACAGCTGGTGACATATAACCAATGGGATTCTGCAGTACTGCTTTGGCTATTCAGAGGACATTGGTCTCTTCAAATAAGCTCTCCTCCTTCTTCCCACCAGCTTTTTTCCATGGGGTGAAAGCATGTGATTCTAAATATATGAGATATCAACTGCGATTTTGCCTGAAAGAAGCTGAAGGTTGCCTCAGGGCTTTAAATGCTTGATTTCTATGCATTTTAATGGCAACGAGTTTTTTCAAAGCCAGATTTGATATTAATATAACTTTCCCACACTTTTATTAAGTAGATTTTAACTTGTCATTTAATACATCTCAAAGCCTGTAAAAAGCACATGATTCAATATAAAAATGGCATTAATCTACACATGACTAGGAAACTTCCATCCTACAATGTAAGAACCTGAAGAGAATACCATGAGACAGAAAGGCTTGTTTGCCAAGCCATTTTGAATCCATAATTGCTGATGCTTAACTAATGCACTTTAAGGATTCTTCGAAGTATTTTCAGAGGTGTACTCAAATGTAGTTTCTCCTTCTGAAAATGCAAAATCCAATTATTAACTAATTATGCAAAATCTGATATGTAATCTAAAATGCAAAATCCAATTAAATACTTGACTGGGATAGTTAGTCAGGAATGATTCTTCCTTAAGCAGAGGACTGATGACTTGATGAGGTCCTTTCCAACCCTACTTTCCTATGATCCTATATTACAAGTTGAGTATAGGAATAATTCTAAAATGTTTGTATTTTTAAAATAAATGGGGCCAAATTATGGGGCTACCCTCCTGCACAGGACACCCTTACTCATGTGGGTTAAAAGCAGGGGCCATGTCTACACAAAATGCTGACTGTGCAGTTATTACTGTTCAATCATTTACTACTTGTTTATACAGTAGTATCTTATGCTGGGGTAACTTACAGTGATTAAATGCACATGTAGATGCTGACCACAGGTCTTAACTGCACCCACTCAGCCTGTCAGCCAGAGGCCAGTTTCCTGCCTGCCACCTAGTCACATAGCTCTGCACTTTCAGCATCCTTGTGCCCTGGCCAGCTCTGATGCTGCCCAATCCTGCCACCTGGAGCCCAGGATTGAATGGCCCTAGCGTAAACTGCTGTGCCTCAGCTGAAATTGCTGCTGTTCCAGGTACATGTGTAGATGCTGTGCCCAGGAGTAATCTACTAGGCCTGTGCGAAGAGGCTAGTATTTGCTTTGGATTTGGCTGATTTGAGGGACAGTGATTCGATTTGGTGATTCGACTTGCTGTCCTGATTTGAGGGACAGTGATTCGATTCGGCTGAATCTGATTTGGAGATTTGGCTGCTGCCGAATTGGCCGAACCTCTGAATCACACAAGCCCCATCCCCCACCTGCTCTCCCAGCCCTGGCAATAGCTGCCCCACCCACCCCAGCTCTGGCCCTTTAAGAAAAAAAACCCAACAAAACCCCCCCAGACTCACCAGTTCCTGCCGGGGGGGGCAATCCCTGCTGACCCCCAGTGCCCCGTGCTGTGTGGGGGGCTCTGTACAAGCCCCCAGAAGGCCCAAGGCTGCTGCAGGAGCTGGTGAGCCTGGGGTTTTTGGGTTTTTTTTTCCTTAAATGGCCAGAGCTGGGGCAGGCGGGGCAGCCATGGTGGGGAGGCTGGGGGAGCGAGTGGGGGTCAGAGGGCTCATAGCTGAGCCTCTCCATGCAGCATGGGG